>NW_028318464.1:950833-1291666 GCF_062004578.1 Staurois parvus | reverse complement strand
CTCCCAGTTGGGTATTAGTCTCTCCTTTTCATCAGCCTACCACCCGCAGTCCAATGGGGCTGCGGAGCGTTCCAATCAGGCCTTAGAACAATTCCTTCGGTGTTATATTTCAGACCATCAGGATGATTGGGCCGATCTCCTGCCGTGGGCAGAGTTTGCCAGGAACTCGGCGGTCAACTCCTCCACCGGGATGTCTCCCTTCATGGCCAACTATGGGTTTCAACCCGCGGTATTACCTGAGAGGTTCTCACCACAGGACATTCCGGCTGTGGAGAACCATCTTGCTGCCCTGCGTTCTTCTTGGGGGCAGATCCAGAGGGCCTTGAGGGACTCAGCTCAGCGCCAGAAGTTCCAGGCTGATCGCAGACGGTTGCCCGCTCCTTCATACCAGGTCGGCGATCGGGTGTGGTTGTCTACTCGCAACCTCAATCTTCGGGTGCCCACACCCAAACTGGCTCCCCGTTTTGTCGGTCCTTTCCGCATTCTCCGCAAAGTGAATCCGGTGGCCTATGCACTTGCCCTTCCGTCTGGGATGCGGATCTCCAATATCTTTCATGTTTCCCTGTTGAAACCTCTGATCTGCAATCGCTTCACTACCTCTCTTCCTCGGCCCCGTCCTGTCCGGGTTGACGGTCATGAGGAGTATGAGGTGAGCCGGATCCTGGACTCTCGATTGGTGCGCGGTCAATTACAGTTCCTGGTTCATTGGCGCGGTTATGGTCCCGAGGAGCGTTCCTGGGTTCCTTCCGCGGATGTCCATGCTCCTGCCCTCCTCCGCGCTTTTCATACCCGCTTTCCTCAGAAACCTTTTGTTGAGCCGCGGAGGGGGAGGGGCCCTTGAGGGGGGAGGTACTGTCAAGGTCCTACCTTTTCCCTGTGGTTATGTTACTTCATGTGCTGGTGTCCATCTTGGATTCTGCTGTGCATGATGGGAGCCCTTTTATGCCTTCAGGTTTCTGTGGTCCATCCTCCAGAGGGGTGTGGCTGATGACATATAAGCCTGTGGCCCGCACATGCTCTTTGCACTTGTGTCTTGTGTCTTTGTGTTGCTGTTACTCTGTTCTGACTCTCGTGACTCTCCTGGTATCTGATTCGGCTTGTCTTGACTATTCTTTGTATTCTCCTTTGATCTGACCCTCTGTTGCTGAACCCGGCTCGTGACCTGTGATTCTCGTCTGCTGTCCTGTACTGTTCTGTCCTGTTGTTGTTGACCCCGGCTTGTCTGACTACTCTTTTGTCTCTTCCACCAGCTACACGCCATTGGCGGCGGCCATTACCGCAGCTGAGGTGTCTTGGGGGCCGCGACCTGGTTCCTGGCTGCGTCAAGTCCATCCCCACCATCAGGGGCCCTGGTGAAGGGCAGCCTGGGACTTAGACTCCGCGCCCTGAGGGACTTCGGTCTGTGGGTGGTGGTTGTCGTCAGCCAGTGCGTTACATTGTTAGGCCTGCCTGTCCGTTCCTCAGCTCCTGCCCTGACAAACACCCCATCTGAAGTGAAGGCATGGACAGTAGTCCTGCACAGCGCTTGATGTCTAGGAGACTGAAGACTTCATTGCCTGTGGCAAACATATTACTTGATCCTTGTGTGGTTACAGGTGTCCCCGCGAAACTGCAGCGGAGGAAACAGATTGCCAAGCTGTCATACGATGTGTCTGCTAAAGACTTACCTGAACTAAGGATTGGAGAGCCAATCCGTATGAAGCCGCTTCCAGGTGACAGGACCGGTCGCTGGAGACTAGGTTCCTGTGTGCAGAGAGTTGCTCCTTGATCATATCTTGTGGATGTAGAAGGCAGTCTTTACCGCCGCAATCGAGTGGACCAGCGAAAGGCAGAACGATTCACCACACAAGCCTATGAGCATCCTGCACGTGATCCTCCTGAGGTGCTCAATGCCCCGAGTCCTACTGGACCATATACTCAAAGCAGAGAGAACTCTGCTGTCATATCGGGATACAATGAGGATGACAAAATGCAGCCACATATCCCGTCAAGTTCTTCTTTGCCAAACACACCAGCCAGGAAAGAGGGTAGCTCCTTATCAACACCTTCTGGAGCTGAACGGATTTCCCCAGGCAAAATCCCTGTGGTCTTGCGTAGTGGTCGAGTTTCAAGACCACCAGATAGACTCAATCTGTAGTGTATCTACCAGTAACACAGTATGCCATGTTCAAGACTGTTCAGGATCTGTTTTAGTTTAATTGTTTATAAGGTTTGAATTGAATGTAAAAAAGGGAGATGTTATAGAGTTATTATGCAAATACTGTGACTAGAGATGAGCGAATCGAACATGACGAAGTGGAATTCGTTTCGAAGATTAGGAAAAATTCGATTCGCGCCGAATCCGAAAATTAGCAAACTTCGGATGCACGAATCGAATTTTCCCAAAAATGGCGGCGACATGTGTGGCGACGGAGCGGGGATCTCTGGGAAGGCGCGCAGACAAGGCGCGCTGACCCATAATGCATTCATTCATGACATGTGATCGCATTAGCCAATCAGCAGCCAGCCAGCCAGCACTGTGTAATGGTGGAGCTATAAATCGCGGCCATCTTAGAATTCTCCATTAGCCTCCGGTCATTCAAGAGAGACAGACCTGTCTGTATTAGGGACAGAGTTAGGGCCACAGAGACTTTAGGGCCACAGAATCGTTACTCAGGGACACAGAATCGTTACTCAGGGACACAGAATTGTTACTCAGGGACACAAAATTGTTACTTAGGGACACAGAATCGTTACTCAGGGACACAGAATCGTTACTCAGGGACAGACACAGAATCGTTACTCAGGGACACAGAATCATTACTCAGGGACACAGAATCGTTACTCAGGGACACAGAATTGTTACTCAGGGACACAGAATTGTTGCTGAGGGACACAGAATCGTTACTCAGGGACACAGAATCGTTACTCAGGGACACAGAATCGTTACTCAGGGACACAGAATTGTTACTCAGGGACACAGAATCGTTACTCAGGGACACAGAATCGTTACTGAGGGACACAGAATTGTTACTCAGGGACACAGAATTGTTACTCAGGGACACAGAATTGTTACTCAGGGACACAGAATTGTTACTCAGGGACACAGAATTGTTAAGGAGGGACACAGAATCGTTACTGAGGGATACAGAATTGTTACTCAGGGACACAGAATCGTTACTCAGGGACACAGAATCGTTACTCAGGGACACAGAATTGTTACTCAGGGACACAGAATCGTTACTCAGGGACACAGAATCGTTACTCAGGGACAGACACAGAATTGTTACTCAGGGACACAGAATCGTTACTCAGGGACACAGAATTCTTACTCAGGGACACAGAATTGTTACTCAGGGACACAGAATTGTTACTCAGGGACACAGAATCGTTACTCAGGGACACAGAATCGTTACTCAGGGACACAGAATTGTTACTCAGGGACACAGAATTGTTACTCAGGGACAGACACAGAATTGTTACTCAGGGACAGACACAGAATTGTTACTCAGGGACACAGAATTGTTACTCAGGGACACAGAATTGTTACTCAGGGACACAGAATTGTTACTCAGGGACACAGAATCGTTACTCAGGGACACAGAATTGTTACTCAGGGACACAGAATTGTTACTCAGGGACACAGAATCGTTACTGAGGGACACAGAATCGTTACTCAGGGACACAGAATTGTTACTCAGGGACACAGAATTGTTACTCAGGGACACAGAATCATTACTGAGGGACACAGAATCGTTACTCAGGGACACAGAATCGTTACTCAGGGACACAGAATCGTTACTCAGGGACACAGAATCGTTACTTTCTGCTTCACAACCACTATTGTACGTTCAAAGAGTTAAATCCTGTTTTATGTTTGGGGTGCTTATTGAATTAAAGAGTATGTCAGACAACACGCAGAGGAGTGGCAAAGGAGGCAATGTTTCAGGAGTGAGCAGACGTGGCAGCAGAGGAAGGGGTCAAGGCAGCACTAGTCGCAGCCAGAGGCCAGTGCTCCCGGTGTCATCCAGCGGTCGTGTCTCCACCGACAACCCTGCCGTCATCGATTGGTTGACTCGGTCGTCTTCCTCTTCCCAGGTCACCTCTGACACCTACAGCCAACGGTCGGTGGGTACGTCAGACACAACCGTTAGTTGGCATGGCCCGGGAGCAAGCCCACTGAAATCACGTGTCCTCTACCTGCCCCTGTCCTTTGGTGTTCCCTCACCAAGCGAAGTATCGCATGCTGTGGGCTCAGCCCCACTGTACAGTGAGGAAGAGCTAACAGAGGGCGGTCAGGAACGGGGGGAGACATCCGCCTCTTCAGCAGCCAGGCGAAGAAGTACTGGCGAGGAGAGTGGCTCGGTAGACGGTCTAGAGACAGGTCTGTCTCCTGACCCACACGCAGCCGAGGGGGCTAGTAGTGACGCGGAGACCCTAATTGATGATGATGATGAGGCTGATCGCACTTGGCAGCCTCGTCGTCATCAGGCTATTGCTTCCGCATCATCAGGAGAAGAGGGTGCCAGCTTGCCAGCGAGCAAAACAGTCGGTGGGTTGCCCAGGAGGCAGCAGGGTCGTAGCAGTGTCAGTGGAGCCAAACGGCCACGGAGTACAGCACTAGCTCCACTGCAGCCTACCACCACGGCCAGTAGTGGTGCCGGTGTGCACGGAGGAAGTAGCAGTCAGCCAGTGAGGAGTAGCGGGGGCAAAGTTTCCTACTCGGCGGTGTGGCAATTTTTCGTCAAGCCGCCCGAGGAAGTAAACGTAGCCGTATGTCGACTATGTGGCCAGAAAGTCAAGCGTGGCAAGGGGGCCCATGTTGGGACTACAGCGTTGCGTCAGCATATGCAGCGTCGCCATTCGGTGGCCTGGGAAAACCGTGATAAAGATACGGCGGTTCTGCCTGCCCCAGCCCCCGCTCCATCACCCGCTCCATTACTTGCTCCGTCACCCGACGTCAATCGCCCTCTATCAGCCAGTCAAGGCTCCAACACCTCTGCTGAGGCTCGTTGGCATCTTCCGCTCGTTCAGATGCTCCTTCTCCTGCTACTCCTCTTCACGGATTCTGTCAGCAGTCTTTCTTGGAATCCGTTTCCAAGAGACAACAGTTTGCGAGCACGCACCCGACGGTGCAGAAGCTGAACATCTTCCTGTCCAAGTTGCTGGTGCTGCAGTCCCTCCCTTTCCAAGTGGTGGACTCAGCACCTTTCCGAGAAATGATGGCTTGTGCCGAGCCACGGTGGAGAGTGCCAAGCCGGCATTTCTTCGCCAAAAAGGCAGTGCCAGCCCTGCATTCACATGTAGAAGAGATGGTGGGCCAGTCTTTGAGCATGTCGGTCTCTGCCAAAGTGCACGGCAGCGCCGACGTGTGGAGCTGTAACTACGGTCAGGGACAGTACATGTCATTTACGGCCCACTGGGTGAACGTGGTGCCGGCACAGCCGCACCAGCAACTTGGACAGGTCACGCCGCTTTTGCCTCCACGTTTGCACGTCCTTGGTCCAGCAAAGATGTCCGCCTCTACCACCTCTTCTTCCGCCGTGTCCTCAGCCGCCACCCCCGTGCCAAGTCCCATTACCCGACCGGCATATCACATGTGCAGGGCGCAACGGTGTCACGCTGTGCTGCACCTGGTATGCCTTGGCGAACGTAGTCACACAGGGGAGGAACTTCTGAGTGTAATGAACAGAGAAATCGACAGATGGCTGTCTCCGCGCAAACTGAAAATCGGAACCATGTTGACCGACAATGGAAAGAACATGGTGTCTGCTCTGCGTCAAGGAAGGTTGTGCCATGCGCCATGCATGGCTCACGTGTTCAATCTGGTTGTCAAGCGGTTCCTAAAATCCACCATCCCACTGCAAGACATCCTTAAAATGTCACGTAAACTTTGCATGCATTTCAGCCATTCCTACACCGCAAAGCACACCCTCCTTGAGTTGCAGCGGCAGAACGGAATTCCACAGCATCGCCTGATCTGTGACGTTGCAACAAGGTGGAATTCAACCCTACATATGTTAGACCGCCTTTACGAACAGCGAAAGGCCATCACCGATTTCCTGATGTTACAAGCGGATAAAGGTACTCCCCTGTGTAACTTAGATGTCAGCCATTGGCAGCTCATGTGTGACACCTGCCGCTTGCTCAGGCCCTTTGAGGAGGCCATGCTATTCGTGAGTCGGCAGGACTATGGGATGAACGACGTCATTCCTCTGTTGCACGTCCTGGAACAAATGCTGTTAACAATGGCTGGTCAGGGTGCGGTAGACGTGGCGCACAGATCTCAACGCCACATGACCCCTGTGGGGGCAGGACAGGAAGAAGAGGAGGAGGTAGAGGAGGAAATTGGTGCTCAGGAATTATTGAGTGAAATGGGTGGTTTTTCCACTCAGCGGACAGGAGTGGAGGAGCAGGAGCATCTGGTAGAGGAGGAGGAGGAGACAGAGGACCCAGACGCACCGTGGCAGTATGCTGTGGAGATGGAGGCAGGGAGTCCCTCGCATTCCTTGGCACAAATGGCCCATAGCATGCTCGGTTGCTTGCGTAGCGACAGCCGAATAATAACCATCAGACAGAGGGATGACTTTTGGCTGTCCACCTTGTTGGACCCTCGCTACCGTTCAAAAATGGTGGCCTTTTTCACACCTGCTGAGAGGGAGGCCAAAATAAAGTACTATAAAAACCACCTATGTAGTCAGTTGGTCTCTGCCTTTCTGCGCCAACGTCCATCCTCAGACACTGTGGGCCCTGTGCGCTCGCGTTCCGCTGCCATGGCAGCAGGGGAGGGGTGGGGTGGTAGGAGCAGTGGCAGCTCCACCAGCAGCGGCTGCCTCAGTCTGCAGTCGATGATGAGTAGCTTTCTTCACCAGCGCAGTGAGGAAACTACTAACCAGCCGCAGCAGCATCAGGTGGACCTGGAGCAGGACCTCAAACAACAGGCTCGGGCCTACTTGGACAGCACCCTGCCAACCGAGGTAGACAATCCCCTTGACTACTGGGCAACGAAACTTGACCTTTGGCCCCAACTAGCTGAATTTGCCCTTGAAAGGCTGTCATGCCCGGCCAGTAGCGTGGCATCGGAGCGCGTGTTTAGTGCGGCAGGAGGTATTGTAACTCCGCGGAGGACACGACTGTCCACCCAAAGTGTGGAGAGACTCACGTTTGTGAAAATGAATCAGGCGTGGATTAGTCTGGATTTCAAACCACCAGTTCCTGACACAACTGACTAAATCCGCCATGAATCATGCCCCAAACATGTTATTATTTTTAACATAGGCCTCTGTATGGCCTTCAATTAAGCTGCTTACGCTTCGCCACTCTGCCATGGGCCCCTGTACCGCCTCCTCTTGCTGCTGCCAGGTCCAGAGTGTGTCATGGGTCCCTGTACGGCCTCCCATTGCTGCTGACTTCATCGCCAGACTCTGCCATGTGCCACTTTCAGGTCTCCTTACACTGTTGGTGGGTTCCATTTTGTGATAGGGTGCTGGATGGCCTTCCATTGCTGCTGCCTCCACCGCCACCCTGCGCCATGTGCCTCTGTCGTCTGCTCACGCTGCTGACGGCTTCCGCTTTTTAACCGAGGCCTGTGTTTGGCTTCCGAATACTGCTGCATCCACCGCCACCCTGCGCCATGTGCCTCTGTCGTCTGCTCACGCTGCTGCCAGGTCCATACTGATTCATGGCCCCCTGTACCGGCTCCTCATGAACGTGGTTCAGCGGGTTTGCATCACTTAACGGCAAATCGTTGACAAACGCTGGGACGTTCAGTGTTGTGCGCATTAAGCCAGACACCAAAGGGCAGCACAGACCTGTTATTACTCGCTCAAGCATGGCTGAACAAAACCAGTCTCTACCACAAATTGGACCCAGACCTGCCCAGGGTCTCGTAAGTAGATTGCACGGAGGAGTAGAGTTCGTTATTGGAATTAACTGTGAGGGACTTTTAAACCTAGGCCTGTGTATGGCCTTCAATTGAAGCTGCTTCTGCTCCGCCACTCTGCCATTGGACTCTTGATAGTCGACGACTATCAAGAGTCCAATGGCAGAGTGGCGGAGCAGAAGCAGCTTCAATTGAAGGCCATACACAGGCCTAGGTTTAAAAGTCCCTCACAGTTAATTCCAATGACAAACTCTACTCCTCCGTGCAATCTACTTACGAGACCGGCTTCGGCTGGGCATAGGGAACGGTGGTCCACCAGGCCTTTTGGCCAGGAGGACCAATTGGGAACCTTGTCCCCGTCAGGAGCTTCGTGCCCCGGGGGATCAGGGTAAGCGGCCCAAGCCCCTTTAGGGGTAGGACACAGCACACCCCTAAGTGCACTTTTTCGTGTGGTGTTTTGCACTTGCACTTTTTTTGTGAACACTTACGGGTTTTTTCGTTATAGTTGCACGTTTGCGGACTTAAAAAAAAAAAAAAAAATGGGACTTTACTATAAATATACTTCTAAAGGTTAGTGATAAAGAAATAATTTAAAATGAAAAATCTTTATTTTTGTACATTAAAAAAAGTCATACAAATATAACATAAATTACATATGTAAACAGACTCAAATGCTACTGCTTGTCTTGTAGCAAGAGAACTTAGATTGTAGAGTACTCAGAGATCACTCATCACTTGTGGAAAGGCCGATTCTTAAGGGCCTTTGATTTCAATTTGAAATTGGAACAGTCACTTGAGCCTAGCTGGATCTAATAAACCAAGATGCAACCAAAATGTATGGCAATATTCAAATAAAGGGCGAGCCCAAATGAGGCCTTCCAGCCCGTGAAGAGACCAACACCTGGAGGTAAGCTGGACCGAGGTTACAGATATACCAGTTCAGTATGTAAGAGCCTTCAACAAGTACCCAGATAGGGTTTACAGAAAATCCAATAAAAGTCTTGAGAGCGGTCAAGAGTGCCAACCAATCACATATCCACAACATCTCACATGGTTCAACAAAATGGTGTCCAAGCTGGGTATACTGAGTTGCCCTTAAGAGCTCACCATGTTCACAGTATATCACATGATCCAACAAAAATTTTTTATATTTTTTCTCTTCTGCTTACTTTTTTGGGTACAGCTTCCACACTTCAGGTCATTGTTTACTCGTATTTACAGTACATAGGGAGACCCCACATATTTCCTTTAGTGAAGTAACAAGTGATTGTGTCTATGAAAAGAGGAGGTTGGTACTTGGCAAAAATTCCAGCTAAACACCTCTCTCTCCATTTTCTCTCATAACTGACTGGACTGTTTGAATGTTTCCAAGGGGGGATCTGTAGATACTTTTAGTTTGATAAATATTAGAATTACTGACTTTTACCTTCCTATTTTTTGGTGGAATATAACACATTTTTTTTCCATTATTTTTCCACAGCTGAAGGTTAAGTGAACAACAAACATAGTTGTATAAAGGCACTGTATATTTTATAAATGCTATTTTGCAAGATAATGTTTTCTTGCAATAAACATTGCTAAAACAATTTGTTTCCAGGCACAAACTAAACATTTCAGAAACTCCACAGCCTAAAAATATTCTTATATTGGAGAGAGATTTCAGGTTTCTTGGACTCTCTATGCCAGTACAATGGGGTTTAAACATGCCTCCAGTTCTGTATTTTCCCATGCAGAAGATCTGCACCTAACTGATTTAGTTTAATTTCACATGGATATTGAAAATGATATTTTTGTAAAATAATATAATGTATAATATATGTTTTGTATTGATCCATTTAAGAAAAGCTAAAAAAGTGTGTTTTTGATTTTTAGGAATCCATTTAGTGACCAGAAGTGGATTACACTGGTGACAGAACCAGAAGACCTAATGTTTGACAGATCTCTACCCCCTAATCATATGATGCAGCTGACTAACCAGGTAAATATTATATACACTCATTAACATAATACTACAATGACACCAGTAGACACCTTTGGGTACTTCTTATGAACGCTTTAGGAAGGAAGGGTAGGTACACTGTAAAACTGAACTCAAAGAAAACAGACAAAAAAAACCCAGATGTAATCTATAGAAATGTAACAATATTCTGGGAAGGGGTATCATGTAATTTGACCCCCTATCTCACAGCCATTAGATCTAAGTCACTATGAAATGGGAGTTTACAGTTCTTATGTTCTTATGTTCTTACATTCTTCTGCATTCATCTATAGGGGTTTTGAATAGAAGAGGGACTTCTCCACAGGACATTCCTAGTTCTCAGGATAGATCATGCTTACTTAGCCTGGAACGAAGATGTCAAAACTTGAAAAGAGTTTGTAAAACATAATGTGAACTTGGTAAAATTTGATGACAATGGAGGTGGAATAACAGAAACTCACATGAGGCTCCTATAACTTCTTGGCTAGAGATTGTTGTGTCTTAGCATCCAGAAGCATCACATAGAACTATTAGAGAGCAACAGCCACAAGCAAGAAGTTTGGGTATACAGTATCTCTGTTCCAGCAATGACTCTAGCTGAAAATCCTTAGGTCAACATGGTGATACTCTCTACACTTGGGCTCCAGCCCTGGGGCTTCATACCAGACACATTCTCATCAGGATAAGCCCCCTTGGCAAGGACATCTCTGTTCTCCTAAGGGAGGAGGAAAAAAAATGACTTGTCTAAAACATTGCCTTCCTGTTTTGTCAAAACCTAATCCAACCAACTGATGAGCAGCTCACCAAGGGTTGACTAGCAGACAAAACAGATGGGACGCTCTGTATCTACCCCTAACATAAGAATCTGGAGCCTCCTGAAGAGAGTGATTGGGAGATGATTTGATACAGATCACCCCCTGGGTGCAATACTGTACAAGAAAAGTAAACCAAAACTGTGGGGCAGCACAATGGCTAAATGGTTAGCACTTCTGCCTGGCAGTACTAGGTCGTTGGTTCGAATCCCAGCCATGGCACCACCTGCCTGGAGTTTGCATGTTCTCCCTGTACCTGCGTGGGTTTCCTCCGGGTAATTCGGTTTCCTCCAACACTCCAAAGACATGCTGGTAGGTTCATTGGATCCTGTGTAAATTTTCCCTAGTATGTGTATGTATGAATGTGAGTTAGGGACCTTAGATTGTACACCCCTTGATGGTTAGAGACTGATGTGACTGTACAATATATATGTAAAGCGCTGCGTAAATTGAAGGCGCTATATAAGTACCTGTAATAAATAATAATAAAACACAGCAAGGCTGATGGGGAACATATCCCTACAATTACTGGAGCTGTTTTACCTGCTAAAGGATTTGTACAGTTGTGCTCAAACATTTCCATACACTGGCGAGAAATCATGAATTTTTGGCATTGATATTGAAAATATGACTGATCATGCCAAAAAACTGTCTTTTTTTTAAAGTATAGTGATCACATGAAGCCATTTATTATCACATAGTTGTTTGGCTCCTTTTTTAAATCATAATGATAACAGAAATCACCCAAATGGCCATGATCAAAGGTTGACATACCCTGGAATGTTTTGCCTTGATACAGATACACAATGTGACACAGGTTAAAATGGCAATTCAAGGTAATTTCCCACACCTGTGGCTTTTTAAAATTACAATTCGTGTCTGTGTATAAATAGTAAATGAGTTTGTTAGCTCTCATACTGATGCACTGAGCAGGCTAGATACGGACCCACGGGGAACAGAAAAGAACTGTCAAAAGACCTGTGTAACAAGGTAATGGAACTTTATAAAGATTGTAAAAGATATAAAAAGATATCCAAAGTCTAGAATACACCAGTCAGTACTGTTCAATCACTTATAAGGAAGTGGAAAATTCAGGAATCTGTTGATACTAAGCCAAGGTAAGGTAGCAACTAGTTCAACCGTTCTTTTCCAGAGTGATGCATTTATTCGGATAAAGATATTTGCAACAGATGACAGAAATCCAGCTGAATACTTGTAAATATTACAATGAATAACAGCCCTCAGAGTCCCATTTAAGATACTTCATATCAAGCATGGAGACACTACACTGTCCAGCATATGTCCAATCTATAATATGCACCTAGGTAGTTTCCATGCATGCAATAATGTGAGTTATGTTCTATACCTGTGCTTCCATATTAATGAAAGGAAGAAGCTCCTCTCCCAGCCAAAATAACTTCTGACAAAACACTTTTGATCTTATATGAAAAGAATTCACTTGTCAATACTATAGATAACAATTCACGTCACTAGGTAGTCAAGTCATCCTTTTCACCATATAATACCCCCTCCAGTCTAATTACCATCAATAAATACTTCTTGTATAGTGAAGTCACATTCTTTATCATCCTTAAACATGTAACCTTTGAAATGTCTAATTAGATAAACAGGCTATTCCCCAAATACCAAGGTGGCCTTGCAAAAAATTAACATTGCAAAGAGTTCTTTTGATGTGTACAGTGGTCAGGTCACTGGCTTCTCCAAGAATGAACAGTATGTGTTTCAATATCTATCTATATACAGTATATTTTATATATATATATATATATATATATATATATATATATATATATATATATATGGCAGTAATATAGATGAGCATTAACATAATAGCCCGAAACTATTTGTTGATAACACTATGATGTTATGGCTTTGTCCATTTTTTTTGATCACCCTTTTGTATGGTGATTTTTCAACAATAAAAATGTTTTGTGTGCAGCAATCCAATTTTCTGTTTAGAAAAAAATAAATAAATAAATATATATATATATATATATATATATATATATATATATATATATATATGTATGTATATATTATCCCTACAAGCACATGGCCAAGTTGACCCTCCAGTGGTTACAGCAGAAAAAGATGAAGGTTCTGGCCATCACAGTCTACTAACCCTAATAGGGGCTGCTCTGGGGAGATCTCAAACACATGGTTCATGCAAGATGACCAAAGACTTTGTATGGCCTGGAGGCATTAGCTCAAGACGAATAGGCAGCTATACCACCTGTAAGAATTTGGGGCCTCATAGACAACTATTAGAAAAGAGTGCACTCTTTAACCACTTGCCTACCAGGCACTTATACCCCCTTTTTTACCAGGCCAATTTTCAGCTTTCAGCGCTGCCGCACTTTGATTGACAATTGCACAGTCATGCAACATTGTACCCATATGAAATTTTGATCATTTTTTTCTCACAAATAGAGCGTTCTTTTGGTGGTATTTAATCGCCACTAGGCGCTTTACTTTTTGCGCTATAAATAAAAAAAGTGCAAAAAATGTGAAAAAAAAAAAGTTTCTTTGTTTCTATTATAAAATTTTTCAAACAGGCATTTTTTCTCCTTCACTGATGTGCGTTGATGAGGCAGCACTGATGGGCACTGATAGGCAGCACTAAAGGGCACTGATAGGCAGTACTAATGAGGTGGCACTGATAGACAGCACTAATGAGGTGTCACGGATAGGCGGCACTAATATGCAGCACTGATAGGCGGCACTGATAGGTGACACTGATGATGGGTACTGATAGACGGCACTGACTGGCGGCACTGACTGGCACAACCCCTGGGCACTGACTGGTGGCACTGACTGGCAGCGCTGCTGGGCTGCACTGGTGGGTGGCACTGGTGGGCAGCACTGGTGGGTGGGCACAGGTAGGTGGCACAGGTGGGTGGCACTGGTGGGCACAGGTGGGTGGGCACAGGTGGGTGGCACTGCTGGGCACAGGTGGGTAGCACTTCTGGGCACAGGTAGGTGGCACTGCAGAGTGGCACAGGTAGGTGGCACTGCAGAGTGGCACAGGTGGGTGCACTGCTGGGCACAGGTGGATGATCTGCTGGGCACAGGTGGGCGGAGCTAGTGGGTGCACTGCTGGGCACAGGTGGGCGGAACTTGCGGGTGGCACTGCTGGGCACCGATCATCAGGGCACTGATCATCAGTGCTCTGATGATCGGTGCTGATCCCCGCTCTGACAACTGCCGGTTCTCGGCAGTACTTTCCTCACGATCTGACAGCGTGAGGAAAGTGCAGCCGAGAACCGGCACTTGCATTTCCCTCTGATCAGCGTGGCATTGGACACCGCTGATCAGGTGGTAAAAGGCCGCTGTGATTGGCCTTTTACCACATCACGTGATCAGCTGTGTCCGTAGGACACAGCGATCACGGAGATCGCCGAGTGCGCGCCCCCTGGGGCGCGCAGGAGAGCGCGTTCTGGGGGGACGTCATATGACGTCCACTCAGAACTGGCCGGCCGCAGTGAAGCCGTCATTCGGCTATCTGCGGTCAGCAGGTAGTTAATTGTGCACAATACACGGCATTAAGAACTAAGTGTATGCAGACTTTTGAACAGGGGGCCACTATATTTTTTTTACTTGTTGCCATGTTTTGTTTTATGATTGTGCCAATCTGTTATGACCTATACTTAAATATGAATCCCATAAGAAATAAAATAAATTTATTTTGCCTGCTCACTCATGTTTTCTTTAAAAATTGTACATACTATAACCAATTCTCCAAGTTTATGCAATCTTTTCAGCAAAACTTTGTCTCTCCATTCAATCATATGATTTAGACAGTACTGCCAGTAACATCACTAAAACAGCTGTTTAGTTGATTTGTCCTGTAAAGATTTACTGAAGGAGGTCCCCTTACCATTTCATCCCCATTTCCAGTTGTAAAGGCACGTTCTCCTTATGCCATCACTTCACTGACCTGGAATAAAAACAGACTACACCAAACATTTACTTAAATGGCACTTTTAGGGTGTGATTTTGTCACCTTAGTTACCAGATCCAAAGCTGATTGTACAAAGGAAATATTGCTATATATAAAATAAAGTCATAAATGTATCCTGTGCCAAACTAAATATAATAAGTATCTGTGGCCAAGCATATCTAGCTGAATAATATCTAATGAAATTATAAGAATTGGTAAACATGTTCACATAGAATCACAAAGTCGATCATTTACCACATTGCATTTCTTAAAGGGAATGTATAGTCTTTTCAGTAATGTGGATATACTGTATATGTTTATAATAAAAAAAAAAGTATTGCAGCTTCAATTGTCTCCAGAAGATTGCTTAATTGTATCTCCTAAAAGTGTAAACTACATCACTCCAACATAAAATACAATTGTATTGCAGTGGTCACTCCACTCCAAAGACTCCCCAGTATGCAGGGTCGGCACTACCACTAGGCAAACTAGGCAGCTGCCTAGGGCTCGCAGCCATGGCCATTGTTTTCCCACTCTCTGCTGGCTTCCTAACACTGCACTGGCTTCCCACTGCGGTCAATGCACTGCTGCACAAACAGCTAGTCTCAGTAGGATGGAGATCATGCTGCTAGTGAACAATCCCACCCTGGGCACAGAACCGCCCCATCCCTGGTCTGTTTTCCAGTCCCCAATCGTGTTTTCACCTCCTGTCAGTGCGCCCTACCCTTATGTGATTGGAGCCCCCTTCTGGCCGCGACTCTCCTGACCTTGCCCCCATTCAGCAGGTAGACCAGCTTAGAGAAGTGGGGAACAGAAGAGAGCATGGTCCAGATCCTGTAGCAGCCAGCTATACACAGAGCTCCAGGGAACACACAGCCCCCTGGAGCTCCCTGGCCCCCAGTCCCAGGACACTCATCAGGAGCATTGCCGATCTGCCCAGCCTCTTTACTGGAGGGGAGTGGAGAGGAGGATGGCGAGCACTGACAGTGCAGGTACCCGGCTGGTGGCATCCACCCCTCATCCCTGGAGAAGTTGGGCTGCATCCTCCTGTGTATAACTCTGCACTTAGAGGGAGAAGAACTTGCCACAGGGAGGAGGAGAGAGAGATACTTATAATATACCTAGAGGAGAGGAGAGAAGGAAATTCATAATATGCCTACCAGAGAGGAGAGGGGGTGCAAGTAGCTTGTCTTGCCTAGGGCAAAAAATAGTTTAGCACCTGCCCCTGCCTGTATGTGCACCAATGTACTACATTCATGAAAAGTATTTCATAATAATTCATTGCAGCCCCCTTTTAGATGGTGAGCGATATTACAATTCTCCTTTAATGTCTGTAAACAAAAAACTCATAGATTACCAATTATGCTGCACTATTCCTGCTCTCAGCATTCCCATCAGTATTAAAATTACCTTTCCTACATATCACATAAAAGTGTTATTGAAACACTCCATCCTGAGTGGGACTTCCTCCTATAATGCCAGTACAGCAGGCCTGCACCATTGCTATAGGAAGCCACACTTCAATCCAGAGCTTAAAATGTGCCAGTTTTTTTTTTAATGGATTTATTCCCTCAATTCTCTTACCAAAATCTGTAATAATGGGATTAATATCTTTAGACAATTTATATACCTACTGAATCGTTTCCTTTTTTTAACCTTTTTCATAAAGTTTCCTGACCATTTCTCTCCCCTGTTCATGAAAGACCTCTAGCTCAGTGCAATTGTACTTCAGTCTGTAATACTGTACTTTTGGAATGTTGGAAATCTATCTCTTGTGAAGGTAAATCTCAGCTCTAAAGCATTGTAGTCAGTTGATTTATGATAAGTTCTTGTTACAAGTGTTGACAAGGAACCCCCTGCGCTACTATGGAAACCTAAATTACAATATGCTGCTAACACCCAATCCTCTACCTATATGTGGACAAGTGGCAAAAAATATACAGAAAATGGTGTAGCGCTAAAGCTAAATGTACAAATACACAATAAATAATACAAAAAAATTACATTAATAGACAGATATCCTAAAATATGTGATAGATCCTTCTGGATCTTAAAACAAGTGTCTGAAAATGTGATAAAACACAATATCATAAAGTGCAAATAATTAAGCTGGTCCTATCCAGGGGCCCTTATAAAGTGACAACAACCAGTCCCAAATGGGACCAAACTCCCAAAACCCTAGGTGGTATATAAAGTGAATCCAAAAATTGGGATATATATCAAATAAAGTCACTGGTGTAAAATACCCACATACAATAAATACACATAAGACAATATCAAAAAGTGTCCAGAAAGATATGCAGCAAATTGTAGCAATTGCAATAAATGTGTAGTAGTGCCTTTATCTTCAAAAAATGCTTCAGTGCTGGTGCAAATGGTGAGCATAAATCCTTAGATGGCGGGCATGCCCCCTCACCTCCTTGATGCGACCCAAAAGGGTCAAAACGCCTTTTGGATCTCCCTGGGTCCTACAGGTAATAACTCTCCAGGCCACTCTGGTTCCACTGACCATAACTGATAGCCTCCTCCAGTACAGATCACTCTTCCTTACACGGATAACCGTAGTATAGGCCAATACATGAGCATCACATTAAGGCCTGGTGCCGTGGCCGCCATCTTTCCAAAACTTCAGCTGCAACCTGACGTCATCATCCGCAGCCGAGCGCGTTGTTTTTATGTCCATAGTATTCCTTTATAATTAGTGCAAGCCAGCAGTCCTGGCATTATAGGAGGAATGAGTCAGTGGTGCTCCAGATGAGCAGAAGCAAGAAGAAAAAGAGGA
This sequence comes from Staurois parvus, assembly GCF_062004578.1. Lineage (NCBI taxonomy): Eukaryota > Metazoa > Chordata > Amphibia > Anura > Ranidae > Staurois > Staurois parvus. The sequence goes on along the minus strand of NW_028318464.1, from coordinate 1,274,272 downwards.
ATAAAAAGTAGTATTCAGTTATTGTATTTGAAAAGTATGACAAAACATGCAGTAAGCATTTACTCACATTCATAATGTTGCTGGATATCTATACTAAGCTCCAACAACCTATTTAAAACACATGTAGATTGGTCTCCATGCCGAATGTGGATGGTCACACTCCATGCTTTTCGGGATTTTCCGTAAATTCTTGCACTGCACTAAGTTGCAATCAGATCCAGTGAACAATGGTAAAAAGTATAAGGCCCCAAGAGAGCTACAGATCCCACACACTAAAGTGTTCTGTACACCTTTTCCAGACAAAGTGGTCACTAAAGAGCCACAAAACACATTGGTGATGTTTTAACATGCTTTTAGGATCAATCAATGCCAACCTTCCTGAAGAACCCACCTGCAAGCACCTTTTTATTTAATGGGTGCCTCTGCTGACTACACATTGGCTTCAATATAGGAGGAAGTCCCACACAGGATGGAGCTTTGCAATAACACTTTTATGTAATATGCTAGAAAGACAGGTTTAACATTGTGAGTGCAGTTTTTAATAAATCTTGCCTTTTGGATTTAAATATTACAAAAGGGGAAAGGTGCTTTTTTCAATTCATCTTAGTGTAGCACTAGCCCCTTAGGAGTCGCTATAGATTTGGGTCCCCCTATAGTCCTGTACAGCTAAGCAACACACATTTCCACATCAACTTGCATCCGGGAGACAGTAACCAGTCCTTGAGCTTTGTTTTGAAGTTTTATTAGGGGATTTGAACTGGGAAGGGGTTAGGGGTGTACGAGATGCCCAATGGAACTGTGAAACCAAGGCCAGCTTCCTGGAAATATATACAAGATTCAGCAAAATCCTCATCTTGGAGAATTAGCCAGCATCTCTGGTTGTACCACCCCAGACCCTAGATATTCCTTTATCCAGCTGTTCTGGGTGAATCCCTAAACAGGGGATCCAGTGCCTGTCCCTGCAAAGTAAGACAGTCACGAGTAGTTGCTATTATGGTTTCCCACCAGAGTGCTTCTTCCTCTATCTGGCCCAGGGGGTGCAGGTCTACCCACTTAGTCCTTCTCCTGTGTTGTTGCTGGGTTGGTGGCTGCTACCAGGCCTTATAACTGGGCCGCTCCTTCTTTGCCACACAGGTGGTCCTCTCTCAGGGGGCCAGTGAAGTCTCAGGCTTTCCTTTCTCCAAGGTCCTCCTGCTTGGAGGTGAGCCCCTCTCCCATCTGGGCCCCTCTTCCAGGATCCTGCTTTCCAGCTTCACAGCCTAATCTTCCAACCTCACTCTCTTCAACTCTCCTCCTCCTCTTCTGCTGCTGAGCAGGCTCAGTTACTCTTAACGGCTGTCCTGGCCCCTTTCCAAGCCTCCTGTTGGGGATTGGCAAGGTCCTCTAAGAGTACAGAACAGCCACTCCTCACCTCTTCCAACTGCTGCTAGGTCTTTCTCCAAAGTTCTAGAGCAGGGGGAAATCCCAGAGAGCTAGTCTGCAGAGCTTCTCAGCTGTGATCGTAATTTGACTCTGCTAGCTATCACACCCAGACTGCTACTCAGCCTTTCTATCTAACAATTAGAGTCTAGCTCCCCCGAGCTGATTAGGAGGGTACTACATTAGTCTTATGAGCAACTAATTCCATCAGAATTGTCTGCTTGGGGAGTACTGGATAAGCTGCAGTATGGGAAACCAGATTTACTTTTGTAATGCGCAACACAGGATCAACAAAGATATGACATAAGAACCCAGGAGCAATGAGAGGTATGAGCAACTATAACATCTAGAAACATTGACAGGAGTGCTGATAGCAGAAAAAGAGGGGTGACATGTCAGATATAATTGATTTTGGGGGGTTTTTTTGTGTTTCTGCCTTTTCTCAAGAAGGAACCCAGCTGGTTTAAGAGAAACTGGGTACTACCAGTTGAGATACAACTGTATTTTGTACATGTAAAATAGATTAGCTGGGCATAAAGATAAATCGATAACCTCCATATAACATGTTACATGTAAATCAGTTAACTAATCTGCCCCACTGAACTATAAATCCCTGTGCCCTCACAGGGAGTCTGGAAAAGTTTCTTTTCTAACCTGTACCTAAGCATATAGGCAGACACCCCAGCACCAGCCATGATATAACAGACCTGCACTTAGGAAATAAGTCTGAATACAAGTTTGCTTCAGTGATAAAAAAGGAAAAAAGTCTTTGCTACAGAATACTAGGACAAGCAGACTTTTGCCTGTAAGGGGCAGATATGAGCCTAAGCTATAGGGCCCTGTCTGCAGATTTATAGAAGCAGCTATGCTTGGGACAACATCTGAAGTCTACTCAACTCCTAAGCAACACAAAGCCACCTGGTGAATGCTAGGGCTTGTATTCCTATACCTGTTTTTTGCTTGTTTCAAGATGCAGAATCTTCTAGTTCTGTACCTGCTGTGTGATGCTATCAGGATTCCCATGCAAGAAAAGGGTGATGGGTATTGCCATTGTCAAAGCAATAAAAACCTTGTCTGAAGTTCTAACCCTTCTGTACTCTACTAAAAATGTAATATTCCATATTTAATATCTAGATCTTTAAACAAGAAGAAAAAAGTAAATCTACACAGTGAAGCCTAGAAGTATAGATTGTGATTACTTTTGATTCAACAAATCCAAGCTTACTGTAAATGAAACAGAGAGAACACTGGCATAGTGTAACATCCTCAGAAAATCTTTAATTGGTTAAAATAAATATATTGTACTCACAAAAGTGATATAAAGATACACTTCTCACATAATTTCTATAAGGAACATCTCATCAGCCAACGACTGCAGTCATCCATCCATTTAGTGCTTCATTCAACCTCTAAAAAACTGGCTAATATCAGCCAGCTAGCATTAAAAGCATTGAAGAGGCTTCAACATTCAAAGGTTTCACTCTTTACAACAATGTTTCTCAAATTGTTTTCAGTCAAGGCACCCGTTGAAGTTATGTACAATCTAGAGGCACCCGTTAAAATTATGGACGGTCTCAAGGCACCTCATTCTAAAATGTAAAAAACTATTCTAATACTTTTACCTAACGCAGCAATATCCACACATGTAAGCCATCCAATGATAGAGGGGATTTATTCTTCCAAAGCATAAACACTTTTGCACACAGATACTGAATAGTATTCCAATTTTTCTTCTCCCTCAGTTTCTCTCCTATCACCTAGCTAATTTGACCCTATTACTGACAGAGAGGAGCAAGGTCAAACAAGAATGCCGCACAGGTGACCTACATCCTCCATATCACATTTTGGCATCATGGTTGCTAGGATATCTCTGGCTAGAAGGTTGTAATTGTGCACAATGAAAACCTATGGCTTTGTGTAACTAAAAGGCAGGCTTGATCCACCTACTGGCTTGTATACAACTTTTGTGCAATTTGTAGGCATTGTGCCAAGGCACCCCTAAAGAAACTTCAAGGCACCCCAGGGTGCCTGAGCACCTTGGTTGAAAAAGGCTGCTTTACAATATCACAATATAATAACAATGTAACATAAATGTATCAATGCCAGGGTGTTCTTATGATTAAAATAGTGTACCATTTATTTATATAGTAAAACTACATAAAAACACAAATATAACTCTCTCATACCCTGATGATGTACAACTGGCTCTTTACATCTGCAGACTTTTTATATTAGTATTAGCATTTCCATTAATATTATGTGTTAAAGGAAAGTATATTGTTTGTCCATGGTATCACACCCTGTCCTGCCAGGAATTAAGGGAAAATTTCCCTAAGGTACATAGACAGCAGCAAAAACAATAAATAAATGAAAAAAAAATGGCAGAGGCTATCATCCTTCTCCATCCAAATTGAGATGTAAAAGTTTAAAGTTTTTGTTATGTATAATTTGTATTGGAAAGAGTTCCAAATAATTTAATATAGATAAAGGCTTTAGATTGATTAATAGTGCAATGATAGAACCAGAATCCCATGGGCCAACTAATTAAAACAAATTCATATGACAGACTTTCAACAACAGTTTCCTTTGGCTAATATACGCATCACAGTTCACCCAATGTTCCAGAGCAAAAAAAACAAGTATTCTTTGATCACAGCTGAAACCTTAAAGTGGTTGTTAAGGGTCAAGGTTTTTTTAGCTTCATGCATTCTATGCATGAAGGTAAAAAACTTTGTGTGCAGCAACCCCCCCCCCTCCCCCCCAATACTTAACTGAGACTTATCGCAATCCAGTGATGTGCACAAAATCCTCGGCTCTCCATGGACTCACCCTCCTCATTGGCTGAGACAGCAGTGGGACTTGGCTCCCACTGCTGTCATTCACAGCCAGTGTGCCAATGAGGAGAGAGAGAGGGTGGCGGGGTAAAGCCACAGTTCTGTATTTGAATGGACATGCAGAGCAGTGGCTCAAGAGCAATCCTGCAAGAGCCTTGCTCTGGGGGTACTCGGCAGGAGGGAGGGGCCAGGAGTGCCGGTGGGGGACCCGAGAAGAGAAGGATCAGAGCTACTCTGTGCAAAAATCCTGCATAGAGCAGGTAAGTATGGCATGTTTGCTTTTTTTTTTTTATTTCTTTTACATTGCCTTTAGTATCACTTTAATAACCAGGACAGCTTCCACCTTGAAAAAAATGGATTTGTAAAACAAATATAATTTATATAACTGTGATATTATGAAATTTATTAAGCAAAGCTGTTTTTTCACTAATGTAGCTCTTTGTTTTCCCAGAATTTAACTACTACTGCTTCAAATGAAATCATGTGGGACACAAAAGAAAATATTGATGAATTCCGTAACCAGGTTTACTCCACTGCATACTCAATGTTTACGGTTTTTGGCCTAGTAGGGAACTGTTTTGCACTATTCGTCCTGATAAAGACCTACAAACAGAGAACAGCTTTTCACATTTACATGCTCAACCTTGCTATCTCTGATTTGCTTTTCATCTGCACTCTTCCCTTCCGAGTAGTCTACTATATCAAACGAGGCAACTGGATTTTTGGAGACTTTTTCTGTCGTATTAGCTCCTACTCCTTCTACGTCAACTTGTATTGCAGTATCTTCATCCTGACAGCTATGAGCTTCACTCGTTTTCTGGCTATAGTCTACCCTGTGAAAAATCTTCGATTTATCTCAGTAACCAGAGCCAAGTGGGTTTGTGTTGGAATATGGCTATTTGTCACATTAATAACCTCTCCTTTTTTAATGAATGGATCAGAGTTTGACTCAAATACAAATGTAACAAAATGTTTTGAGCTTTCCCAAAATAATACTTCGGTGGAAAAAGTGCTCATCCTCAACTATATCTCACTCACTTTTGGCTTCATCGTTCCATTTATCATCATTTTGGTTTGTTATACTATGATCATTAGGACCTTGATGAAGAATTCCTTGAACAAACAGAAGTCGTCCAGGAAGAAGGCCATTCGAATGATCATCATAGTTCTGATTGTCTTCTTTATAAGCTTTATGCCTTATCACATCCAGCGGACTCTTCACCTTCACACTGTTAAAAATGGTTCTGCTAGAATGACAGCGCACCAGAAGAAGGTTATCATTTGCTTGGCCCTTGCTGCCTCCAATTGTTGCTTTGATCCATTGCTGTATTTCTTTGCAGGGGAAAATTTTCGTAGAAGACTTTCTACCATGAGGAAGCAGTCTGTTAGCAGTGTGCCTCGAGGAGAATAAAGGAACAAAGAAGGGGCATGGCAAATCTACAGTGCTACCTGTCCTAGAATGGCATGACTATAATGCAGGCAAGGTTGGGATTACATTTTAAAGCTGAACTCCAAATAATGTAGATATAAAATATGCACATTACTGAAGCTAGTTATTCATTCATATGCAATGAGATTTTTCAAATTCAAGCAGTATAAGTACCTGAGTTTTACTTAGTACCAGCCTGCAATCTCTGTACATTTGAGTTTGGACTCTGAGATAGAAGAAGCACAAGGAGGAGGAGCACAAGTAGTGGTGCAGTTCTCATGTGTTAAGAGGAGAGAAAAAAGTGACAGACAAGCTCATCAGTGTTACCTGTCCATTCATTGTATAATCACAGGGTGAGGGAAGTACAAAACCTATAAGTGTTCCTTAATTTCAGAAAAGTAAAACCTGGCAAGCAGGGCTGTATGGTGTGGTGGAGCTGTGTCAATTTAAGGAGTGCATGGACAGAAAAATAGATGCTTTGGCAGAATAAACAGCTCCTATATATATGTGCTATATAGGTGTATTTAGCTGATTGGAGGTCAACTTTAAAGGATAAGTTCACCTTTTGGACAAAAATGATAAATGCAGGTAAAAAAAATGTGCTTTTATTATTTTTGTCCAAAGGAGCCTGGAAAGCATTGCACCAGTGATCAGTAGATCGCTGATGACATGCAGGTCTCCTGCAGACCTATCAGAAAATCTGCTTGTCGTATGGTATGTACGGGCAAGTAGATATACTGACAGGAAGCTTCAATGAACTACCAAGGCAATCCACAGCACTGTGTTAGTTCTTGGAAAACTACAAGCCGCTAAGGCTGTCGGGACTTGTAGGTACTCATTCACAGAACTCTGTGAATGAGTGACGTGGCCGTGTGGGTGGAGCCCCGTACGGCCACACTGCTTTCAAATCTGACAGATAGTACAGGGAAACCTCTCCCCGTACTATCTGTCAAAGGGAGGGGGTGGCGGGTGCGGATATGGGAACATGTTACACGTTCCACCATAAAAATGCGTGGAAAATGTAACATGTTTCAAAGGTGGATTTATCCTTTAAATGTCTATGGTTAGACGTTTTCTGTGTAATCAAGTAAAGTACAGTACTGGATAACCACTTTCAAAATTTAATTTCTTGAAGCAATGCAATGACCTGGCCCAAGAATGGGGAAAAGTCTATGTTCACAGGATTCTATTATTAGTCCCACATAAAAGAGAATCTTTCATCAAAATCCCACGTTTTTTGTAATTACAGCTCCTAAAGGTGTCTTGAAATGGCACTATTGCTAAAATAAGCCTACGTTCCTAGTAAAGAAAACATGAAATACTTACTCCCACTGCCAGTGCCACCCAAGTAGTGAGGAAAAACCTCTAGCTGAACAATCTGACACTTCCAGTAGTGTCAATTACTTGGTCCAATGCTGTATGATTTGATTCCTCCCACTGGCCTCTACACTAATGCAGGGCATACTGGTAATGTATAGGTCAAAGGGTAAAACCACCCAAGTGCAGCAGGGAACCAAGTACCCATTCATAAAGTTTAGATTTTTCAGATTCTCTTGGCTACAGAGGTTTGACCGTGCAGGCAGTGAGGAGGTAAATGTCTTTGCTTATTTTATACAATTATTTTAGTAACTGCAACTTCAGAAGAGACCTCTAGGTAAACCATAAAATGCAAAAATCAATATTTTGTGTGTGAATTGATATCTTTAATGGTTTTTGTTTTGGATAAAGTACTTAGTGGAAGACTTTTTACATTTGTAAAACCTCTGAAAGTCTTTCAGTTACTTTAGTCTACTTAAAGCTTGAAAGAGCTATCCACTGTAGATAATGTAGCTCAATACAACAGTGGACTTCTACATGCTGCTGTTAGTGAATATTTACAGCTACTGAGAAATTACTTTAAATCATCAGTGCAGATACTTCTGGAGCTCATGAAATCATTATCTAAGACAGCCTTTTCTCTGTAGTAAAAATAGGTTGAGAAAAAATGATCTAAGACATTAAAAAATGAACAGCCTCCTCTCCCATAGTGATTGCCTAGACATACAAGACAAAATCATGTATCCAATAGTAGTGCTATATCAAATAAAACCAAAACCAAACCAGGTAGCAAAGGGAAACGTAATATATTTTCACCCTATATGATTGGTAACTAAGCAAGCATAAAATGGATTAACAATGGTAATAACACAATTTAGCATACAAAGTGATTAACAGTAGGGACTAGGCATAAGATGACACTTGGGGGTTTATTTACTAAAGCTGGAGAGTGCAAAATCAGACTCACTTCTGCATAGAAACCAATCAGCTTCCAGGTTTCATTGCCAAAGCTTCATTGAACAAGCTGAGGTTAGAAGCTGATTGGTTTCTATGCAGAAGAGAGTCTGACTTTGGACTCTCCAGCTTTAGTAAATAAACCCCTTGAAGTCCAGATCAGCATAAACAGGGGCAAGGCCACATCAAGTGCAGCAGTGAGCAATAGTAAAGTGAATCTACTGAGTGCTGGAACTATCCTGTCAGAGAGCATTTATGGCAGTGAAGCTAGTCCTAGACTGACTGGGTATGCATTGTCCACAGGGGCGGACTGACCATTTGGAAACTCGGGCACTGCCCGAGGGCCCGGGGTCAGTAGGGGGCCCCATGAGATGCCCTTGGTACCTTTTTCATAGGCTTTTATGAGTTTGGGCAAAGACACAGGGGCCCCATGATCCCCTATTGCCCGGGGGCCCCATGAGTTGTCAGTCCGCTCCTGATTGTCCAAAAGAAAATGAGGATGCTAGGGAAGGGGGCAGGGGAACAAGAGGAGCTTGTGCAATAATTATTATGGGAGGGGCAGTCCTTTTAGATGTTCTTCTGCCAGCTATCTTTGGGGTCCTTTAGGAGCATCAGTGCACAACAGTTCAAGTTAACCTGCATGCAGTATAGGTACAATATAGTCTTGGAACAGGTGCAAAGTAGATTTGGTTCATTTGCAGTAAAGGTTTGGTATAGTGCAGTATAAGGTTGGCATAGGTGCAGTCTAGGTTTTGAATAAGTAGACGTGCAAAATGAAAAAATGTGTTTTGTTTCGTTTCAATTCGTTATTTTACTAATTTCTTTCGTTCGATCAGTTAAATTCGTTTAATTCATTCAGAATTTGTTTATTCGAATTTGAAAATAATTCCAACCAATTAGAAAACATTTCTAACGGATTCGAAAACAATTAACGGAGTCAAAATTAATTCTAATGGTACAATCCATAATTCACAATCCATGCCTTTTGATGGTATATGGGCTATATGAAGAGCTGCATGACCATATTGGAGATTTAACCAAAATTTTCAAAGTGCCTTTGTTGATCACTACTCACGTCACCATAGTGCAGCTCACAATAATTTTTTGTAAAGTATTTTAGTCTTTTCTAATCTATTCTAATCTTTTCTATTCTAATGTATTCTGTTTGAATTAAATGTCATTGTATTCAAAATTCGAATTTCAGAAGGCAGTTATATTCTTTCTATTTTATGCTATTCTGTTGTTTTTCTATACTCTTCTATTATATTCCTTGATTCTCTATTCTAATCTTTTCTATTCTAATTGATTCTATTCCATTCCTTTAGTGTCTGTTCTATTTTGTTCAGTTTTACTCTATTATTTTCTATTCAATTCTTTGATTTTCTATTCTATTCTAATCTTTTCTATTCTATTATAATTGTTTCTATTCTTTTCTGTTCTATTCTTTGTTTTTCTATTCTATTCTAATGGATTCTATTATTTTCTATTCCTTAATTTTCTTTTCTATTTTGTTCTGTTTTACTCTATTATTTTCTACTCTATTCTGTTCTATTCTTTTATTTTCTATTTTTTTCTTCTATTCTTTTGTATTTCTTTTCTGTTCTATTTTATTCTATTCTTGTTTTCAAATTCAAAATGGTTTTGAATTTGTTTTCGAATGTGTTTTCGAATTAAATCAATTTGAAATTTGGCCAAATTTTGTTTCCTTATTTCAGATTCGTTTAAATTTGTTACTATTGTAATTCGGAATTTGGATACATCCAAAATTCCGAATAATGGAAAATTTGTCTGAATTTCGATTTGGAACAAAACTAAAATGCACATATCCAGGATTAGGGGCAGTATATAGTACAGTATGGATGCGGTATGGATTGGGTTTGTTTGGTGTCCTGCTGTCAGTGGCTCAGTCCCTGCTAACAGTATCAGCAATGGGTGAATAGCCCTCACATCAGTCTCTGGGATGCTGCGGTGACCTCTCACTGTAGAAGGGGAGTCCCCTCTGTCTCTCCCAAAAAGAAACGTACAATTGTATTTATGGAAGTTCCTACTTTAAGAACCAGTTTGTCTCAGCAGAACCCATTTCAGAGAGTGGCCTAGACTTAAAACAGCTCTGGGTTATACTATATAAGTTAATTTTAAAATAGATAGACATGTCAAAAATCTTACTTTTTCTGCACATGTGAATATGTTGATCAATATTTGTGAATGTTCTTAGAAACCACATTATAAAAGCTTTTTTATTTTAGGTTTATGGACCCTTTGAGGTGCCATACTAGCACAATAAAAGCCATTTCATACCTCGATTTGTGTTATAAAACCTTTGCTTGCTACATTCTTGATGCATTTTTCATGAAAATGCTCCTTCCATAGAAATGAATGGTATCACATTTAAAACCTAAAATTGTATTGTACAGTGGTTTACTGAAATTTACTATATAATGTAAGGTCAGGATACCTTGAAACCACAATGCAATAGATGTATAAAATGTGTAAGCATTTCTTGTTTGATGGGTTTAAAATAAGCTTTTGTGATTGGCTAAGGTTGGGTAAGTGGGCTTTGTGCACTAGGCTACATTTCTGACCAGGTTATGAGTTATTTTCCATACACATATGCAGACCTTTAAAACTGATCTCCAGGGAAAACACGAAAGCTCCTTTGCTGTGGGGCTGCCCCCACACAGCAAGGGTAATGCTTGTTTATGTCTAAGGCACTGAAAAAAGCACTTTTGCTTACCTGATTCTCTACTCCTGCAGGATCCACTGGGTTGTAAGATCAGTCTTTGAAACCTCTTCTACCCAATGCTTCTCTGATGTCCTTTGACATCAAGTCCAATGCAGGGCCCATACCCCTGCATTGGAAGTGAGGATGCTGAGGGACATTCCACTGCCTGAACATAGGGGCAGAGAAGGTATGGCTGGCTGCTGGGAGAGTAAGGGCTTATTCATACAAGCAATTTAGGGGCTGTAAAACCCTGAGGTTGGGAGGCCAACTGCTCCCCTTTTAGCTGCAGAAGCACCGGCCTGAGGTGTACACATGCTGCTCCCATGATGCTTTGCTTTGAGGCTCTGGCAGGAATTATAACCCGTGTCACTTTTGAGGGAGCTACAAGTGAGTGGGGCTTGTCTTCAATGCACACTAGTGTGGAGTTTAAGAGGTTAAAGCAGGAGGTGAGGAGGCGTTGTATTGCCACCTTACTGCCTGTCAAATGCTTTCTGAAGAGCCATCTGAATGTGGATCACACTTCAAGACCAGAGCTAGTGTCAACAAAGTGCTTTTTGAGGCCCCCTAGAAATAAACAAGCATTTAACTCTTACAGTGCGGGGGCAGCCCCATTGCATGGGAACATAGAGATGGCATGAAATGGGATTTAACTAAATATAAATTAATATTTCATTTACCCAATGCCGCTTCCTGGCTGCTCTATAGCAGAAGTAATGCTACAGGGCAGCAGGGATGCACAAAATCATGTCAATATACATGATTTTGTATTTCTGGGTAGGGGGCATGCACGCTCCCTACCCGCGGCACTAATGGCTCCTCGGCATGTCAATCACCGGGTCCCGGCCTGGACTCGGTGATCGTTGGCAGAGCTGACAGGGGAGAGGTCTATATGTAAACAACACAGATCTCTCCCTGTCAGCATGAACAGGCTGCTTTGTATTGCTCTGCACAGCAGAGCAAAACAAAGCAGCTTGTCTACACAGTAAAAAACACAGCACACTATGTAAAACTCACACAGCACACAGTTAACTCTTTTATCACCCCACATGTTAACCCCTTCCTGCCCAGTGCCATTAGTACAGTGTCAGTGCTTTTTATTAGCACTGATCGCTGTATTAGTGTCACTGGGGATGTCAGTGGCAGTTAGTCAGTTCCCCCCCAGTGTCCGAATGCTAGCCACAGTCCCGCAATAAGTCGCTGATCACCGCCATTGCTAGTAAAACAAAAATTTAAAAAAAAACCTCCAGTATCTATATCACCATTTGTAGACGCTATAACTTTCACGTAAACCAATTAATTTACACATATTGGGATTATGACTAAATTTGATTTTTTAAAATTTTTTTATTGAACGTGTTTAATAGCTAAAAGTCAAAAATACTGTTTTTTTGTTTTAAATTGTCGTCCTTTTTTTGTTCATAGCACAAAAAATTAAAAATGCACGGGTGATCAAATACCACCAAAAGAAAGCTCTATTTGTGAGAAAAAAAGGACATAAATCTCATTTATGGACAACATTGCATGACCGCGCAATTGTCAGTTAAAGTAACACAGCGCAGTAACGCAAAAAATGGCCTGGTCAGGAAGAGGGGTAAATCCTCTGGAGAACAAGTGGTTAAATTCTTAAATGGAAAAAAAAAGGGAATGATCATCAGTTTATAAAACATATAACAATCACTTCAAACATTTTCCACACTTTTATATTTTCATTGGAAACAGTGAGGATGGGAGGAGTAGTAATTGGTTGTATCTAAGAGAGTTATGTGACTAATCTGTCTGGCAAACTGGCTGACCTTGCAGTTTAGTATAATAAGAGCCATTACATTGTTTTTTTAACATCTTAATAAACAGAGTTTAAAAAAGTGCGGAAACTTTTTGAAGACTGCTTGTAGAAAACATCACAAGCGAATACATGAACTGCCACTGTTGAGATCCTTTTATCATGCTGATCCCCTGGTCTCAAAACTTTGAATTGTTGACCTAGAGGAAATAAGCAGATCAAAAGGTTTGCACCAGTATTTTGGAAAAATCAGCATGGCAGCCCATATATGTTGCTTTTGACATTTTCCTTTAATGTTTATGTCTTAGCAGATTTTAAGAAAAACATATTAAGTATGTGTCTTCTAACATACCTCTCGATCTGCTTGAAATCCAGTGAGCTTCAAAGTACCTGATAGAGCTGACAACACAGGGCCCTTGCTGCACTGAACTCTCAAGCAGTGTTGTCAACTCTGCTCACTTGTCTTCTGCTGGATACAGAACACCTCCCTCTCTCCTCATCATTGTAATATAAAGGAGGGTATTCTGTAGTCCAGCAGAACATAACTAGACTGACAACACTGCCTAAGATTTTAGTGCAGCAGAGACAAACAGGAAGTTTTGAGTTCACTGCATTTCTGGCAGATCAATGTGCATTGTTTTGTACTTTAGGAAAAGTCTTATCTTGTGTAATGGCCAGTAAATGTCATGGCAACTTTTCATTTTTAGTCCAGTACAGCACTGATATGGGCTCACTAGCATCAGCACAACACAAATAGCTTGATGCACACAGCTAGTAAGCTGCATGTGTCATCCTCTCTGCAGATACAGTCATGGCCAAAAATATTGGCATCCCTGCATTTCTGTTAGATAATGCACTACTTCACCCAGAAAATTGTTGCAATCACAAATGTTTTGGCATTCTCATGTTTATTTCTTTTGTATTGGTATGACACAAAAAAAACAGAGAAACAAAAAGCCAAATCTGACACATTCTATGCAAAACTCCAAAAATGGACTGGACAAAATGATTGGCACCCTCAATTTAATATTTGGTAGCACACCCCTTGGAAAAAATAACTGAAATCACCTCCACCTAAGAACTGTACTTGAATCACCTCCACCAGATCATCCCACGTAGCTATCACCTTTTGTATCATCTCCCCCTTCCTTTAGATTGTAAGCTCCACGAGCAGGGCCCTCATATTCCTTCTGTACTGAAATGTATTGTAATTGTACTGTCTCCCTTATATTGTAAAGTGCTGCGCAAACTGTTGGCACTATATAAATCCTGTATAATAATAATAATAAAATCATTTGCTTCCTGTAACCATCAATGTGTTTCTTACACCTCTACTGGAATTTTGGACCACTCTTCTTTCACCAACTGCTCCAGGTCTCTCAGATTGGAAGGGTTCCTTTTCTCAACTGCTTGCTTTGAGATCTCTCCACAAGTGCTCTATGGGATTGAGATCTGGACTCATTGCGGGCCAGTTCAGTACTCTTCAGAGCTTTGTCTGAAACCATTTCTGGGTGCTTTTTAACATGTGCTTTGGTTCATTGTCCTGCTGTAAGACCCATGACCTCTGATGGAGATGCAACTTTCTGACACTGGACCCTACACTGCACCCCAGAATTCTTTGGTAGTCTTCAGATTTCATAATGCTATGCACACGGTCAAGACATCCAGTGCCTGAAGCAGCAAAGCAACCCTAAAACATTAGTGAACCTCCACCATTGTTGACTGTAGGGACTGAATTATTTTCATTAAAGGCCTCATTGCTTTTTCTGAAAACAGATGGGTTTTACCAAAAAGTTTTAACTTTTTCTCCTATCCACAGCACATTCTCCCAAAAGGATTTTGGCTTCCTCAAGTAAGTTTTGGCAAATCCAAATCCAATCTGGCTTTCTTATGTTTCTGTGTCAGCGGTGGGGTCCTCCTAGGTCTCCTACCATAGTGTCCCTTTTCATTCAGATGGCGATGTATAGTGCTAGTTGACACAGTTGTACCCTGTGCCTGAAGTTCAGCTTGAATTTGTGTGGATGTTGATCGAGGTTCTTTAGCCACCATTCAAACAATCCTTTGTTGCAATCTTTGGTCAATTTTTCTCTTTCATCCACGTCTAGAGAGATTAGCTACAGTGCCATGGGCTGTTAACTTCTTGACAATTTTGCACACAGTGAACACAGGAACATTAAGATCTCTGGAGATGGACTTGTCACCTTGAGATTGTCCATGCTTTTCCACAATTTTTGTTCTCAAATACTCAGACAATTCTTTGCTGCTCTTTCGCTTCTCGATGCAGCACAAGGAGAGACACAACAGAAAGGTTGAGTCAATTTTTCACCATTTTAACTGGTTGCCAGTGTGATTTCTATATTGTCAGCACCTGTTAATTGATACAGGTGAGTTTAATTACAAATTACAGGAGCATGACAAACTTGGAATTAAATTAATACAGTTTTGAGAAGGTGCCAATAATTTTGTCCAGTCCATTTTCGGGGTTTCGCGTGGAATGTATCAGGTTTGGCTTTTTGTTTCTCCACTTGTTTGTGTCATACAAATACAAACAAAAGAAATAAATATGAGAATGCCTAAACATTTGTAATTGCAACAATTTTCTGGTCGAAGTGGTGCATTATCTGACCGAAATGCAGGGGTGCCAATATTTTTGGCCATGACTGTATCAATGTAGAATGTATTAGAATTTGGTCATACAAGTATTGCTTCAACAAGATCACATGGCCATTGATAGACCAATGCAGGAACTTTGCATATATTAATTGCACTTGTAGCTTGTACTCATTTGTGAAATGTAAATTAATATCTATGTACATAAAGATGGTTTATGTTAAATCCTTTTTATAGATTGTTGTTTGTCATTGAGGTCATTGTATGAAATGTCTAATTTATTGTATATAAAGTGTATGCTTGATATTTAAAGAATAAAATTGTATATAAAAAAAATAACAATGGTGGGTGTTTTTTGTCTTGCACTTGCTTGTGTAATGTTTATGATGTTCTTGACCCTCAGGATAACTACATTTTTCAAACAAAAATCCCTATCTCCTCCTTCTATTGCCATCTAAGCCAATCTAACCCACAACTCCATCCCTCCAAAGGGTACTTACAGTACTTCTCCATGGTGGCAGTGGTCATCTGGGTGCATAAATCTCCTCTGGAGCTGGTCATGCTTGCATTTAAACTCCTTATAAACTTGAATAGAGCCATATTCATAGCATCTATATTGAAGAAGAATGGCTCTGTCCGTTGGCATGAACAGTGTCAGATTTTTTGCACCTAGGATATAAACACTGTGGATTTCCACCATAAGAAGGTAAGTGGGCACTGGGAAATGTTGTTTGGATTAGATTAGTTAAGGGGCTAGGAAGGGAGAATTTGCATTCTTGTTAGAAAAGTGAAATTGTACTCTAAAACAATAATGTTACAATGCCACATAGTTATATATGTGTCATATGTCACATGGGTTTACTGTATTGCTTTTACTTTGTCCATTCCTTCCCAGCAGCAACTCTTTTCAAAGGAGTTTTAAAGTCCATGGGTGGGAATATTTCAGCATATCAAGCCTTTCATTCCTATTTCTGCAAATATATATGTACCGCTACCCCCACAAGGCTTGCTGAAATTAACTGGTTCTTCCCCAAACAGCGCAGAGGCCACCAGTCATCCAAGCACAAATCCATTCGTTCTGGCTCCGGTAAAGAGTCTAGCGGCTGTCTTTTTTTAAAATTTATTATTGAAGAACTTGTAACAGAAGAGGGATTAGGGCAGGGTGGCATGGGATACTCCAAAATGGGCAGACTGACAACTCATGGGGCCCCCAGGCAATAGGGGATCATGGAGCCCCTGTGTCCTTGCCCAAACTCAAAAAAGCCTATGAAAAAGTTACCAGGGGCATCTCATGGGACCCCCTACTGACCCCGGGCCCTCGGGCAGTGCCCGAGTTTCCAAATGGTCAGTCCGCCCCTGCTCCAAAAACACTGATTAGTAAGAGGACACTAGGCTAGGCATCTCTGAACAGTCTTTATGCCAGGGACAAAGGGGAATGGCCAGAACAGAGACCATATAAGAGCCATCTCAGGGAGAGGTTACTATTGGCACTTATCACTGAAAACAGCACACAGTTACCAGAATCTTGAGCTCAGGTCAGTACTCGCAGTGTCAAAGAACAGCTGAACACTTCCCAGTTTCCACCAGACATCTCTATGTCTAATTTTGTTTTGTTATTTGATTTTAGAATTGGTTTAGTTTAGTTTAGTTTTTTTGGTGAATGAGTAAGGGTACTATGTACCCCATACTCATTCAACATGGGGGGAGCTGGGATCTGGGGGCCCTCTTGTTAAAGAGAGCTTTCAGATTCGATAAGTCACCCCTTGCACCCCCACAACCACCGGGACAGGATTGTGGGGAAGAGGCCCTTGTCCTCATCAACTTGGGTTGAGGGCATGTGGCCTGGTATGGCTCAGGAGGGGGGAAGTGCTCGCTCAGCCCCCCCCCCCCTCCCCTTTCCTGGCCTGCCGAGCTACACTTTTTTTTTTTATTTTGGCATGGGGTTTCCCTTAAAATCCATACCAGACCCACAGGCCCTGGTTTAGATGGGGGGGGGGGGTGGCCCCCATGCAGTTTTTTTCCAGATTTTTTTAATTGCCAGCAATCTTTCTTTTACATTCAGCTGACAGCTGATGAGTCATTGGTTGTTAAGAATGTGGTGGCTGGCTTGCCACCCAGGATATTCTTCAAACAGAATTTGTATCAGTTAATCAATTTTCGGCATTTTCAAATTGTTCTGAAAATATAGAATTTGAAAACAAATATATGAAACAAAGTGAATTTCAACAAAATTCATTACTATTTCATTTGTAGATCTGCATACATCTGAATCTCCGAATAACCAAAAATGTGTCCGAATTTTTATTCAGACCGAAGCGAATTGCACATGTCTATTACCACATCCGCTATACAAACCATAGCAAAAGCCTGAAAGAAACCTACCCTTTATACTCTTGAAACCCAACAATGGGTGACACATGATCCATAGCAAAATAGAGGCAACAATAATGGATCATATCCCTAAGCATTTAAAAGTCTGGCAACCTAGTTTTGATAATTATCTCCCTCCATATTGACCGCTCCTTGCTCGAGCCAGGAACTGACCTGGTTTCTTTTTGGGCCCAGACCCTTTTTGCTTGGTCTGCGCAGCTCGGCCTGGTGAGACACAACCCCCATCCCTCCCTTACTCACCTCATCCTTTTTCTTGCTCTTTCTCTTACACTGCTCTCACCTTTTCTCTCTACAATGACCTGAACCTAAATTTTAAACTCTATATGCAAACTGATTTGGAGCATGTAAGACGATTTCTCCCAGATGGCATGGAGACAATTTTTTCCTCTTGACAGTTCTGTTTATACTTGTTCCAAAATATTTTTGGAGTGATGTAATTGTATGATGATCATTAGAGATGAGCGAATTATTCAAAAATTCGATTCGGCTTATTCGCCGAATTTGCGGGAGAAATTCGATTCGATGCGAATTTATTCGCTGCGAATTTAACTTATTAAAAGGGTTTCTAGGCTTCAGAGAGCCTTTATATTAGTGCAGAACACTGTACCTTTAATTTAAATGCCCTTGGAGTCTGCTGGGGAAGAGAAATAATACTGTCAGTCAGTATGACATGCAGATGAGTGCCGTCGATCTTAGAATCACCGCACACTTCACTCATTTGGGCAGTCACGGGGCACGACGAAGAAGAAGAAGAAGAAGAAGAAGAATGAAAAGAAGAATGAAAAGAAGAAGAAGAATGAAAAGAAGAAGAAGAATGAAAAGAAGAATGAAAATAAGAATGAGAAGAATGAAAAGAAGAATGAAAAGAAGAAGAAGAATGAAAAGAAGAATGAAAAGAAGAATGAAAAGAAGAATGAGAAGAATGAAAAGAAGAATGAAAAGAAGAAGAAGAATGAAAAGAAGAAGAAGAAGAATGAAAAGAAGAAGAAGAATGAAAAGAAGAATGAAAAGAAGAAGAAAAAGAATGAAAAGAAGAAGAAGAATGAAAAGAAGAAGAAGAAGAATGAAAAGAAGAATGAAAAGAAGAAGAAGAATGAAAAGAAGAAGAAGAAGAAGAATGAAAAGAAGAAGAAGAATGAAAAGAAGAAGAATTCCAGTACAGCAAAAAGTGTATCTGCAGAGAGCTCCGCTATTTCTGACAGTTCTCTGACAGTTCCTTCACATTTACAGCGGTTGAAACATTGTATCTATTTATTTCTGAATAAAAACATATGTATCCTAAATGGAAACAAATAGATACAATGTTTCAACCGCTGTAAATGTGAAGGAACTGTCAGAGAACTGTCAGAAATAGCGGAGCTCTCTGCAGTGACACTTTTTGCCGGCTGATCGGGAAAAATTTGATTCGTGCATCCGAAGTTTGCTAAAATTCGGATTCGGTGCGAATCAAATTTTTCCTAATATTCGAAACGAATTCCACTTCGCCAAGTTCGATTCGCTCATCTCTAATGATCATCTTCTACAAATCAGAAAGTATAATGCTCACACTATGATAAGTGTATTCATTTGATCCGTATTTTTCACTGTATGTATGGGTAAATGTTTACTTATACTACTAAACATTTAGAACAAGAACAATTATTTATTTGTTTTACATCATTTCACCGGTCAATATCCCAGATCACTGCCACAACAGTCACATGATGATGTACTGCACTGGTGACAGCATGTGCAAAAACAATTGTGAAAAAAAAACCCCACAAATAGTATTTTTCAAACAATTGTGACAAAAAATTCCAACTTCAAAAAACTCACCATGCCTCTTACTAAATACCTTGGACTTTCTACTTTCCAAAAAGGAGTAACTTGGGGGATATTTGCGTAATGAATACGGTGCACGACCCCTCCCATTCTCACCAACTCGTGACAAAGGACTGGCCAATCTCACACCGCGCTGTCACTTACATAACAATGCCACTCTCAGCTGCACCCTGCACAAAGGTTTTCCAGCTTGCAAGACCACAATCTAGGTACCAACTTTTTTCAAAATAGGGTTTAATAAAGAAAAGGTCAAAATGGTGCAAATAAAATATCTACAGAAAAAAGGTGTTACAAAGAAATGGAGACAATAAAACATCAGAGAAATAAAAAGGAGTTGAAAATGAAAAATACTTGCTATGTCCTTGGTTTAAGCAGAGTCCAATTGATCAAGCAAAAACAGTACAGTGGCTCTCTCAAGTCCGGTTGGGTGTTCCTTGGTTGATGTTACAATGAGAGATGTCATTTCTGCTTGCAATCTCTTTTTTTCATCTGATAACAGGGGGGGTGTTGACAGAGGCCATCTGACCAATTACCCAGTTTAAGAGGTGGTGGCTGGGAGGTCACCACATTTATGACTGTATTGTGGCCCTTTCTTACACACAATTTTATACTAATATTAATATCTTCCACTATATACAGGTTACATTTTGGAAACTGTTAGATTATTGTTCAGCATTATATTTTGTGGGACATCAAACACAGAGTATTTTGGATGGGCCTGTCACCCAGGAGATAGGAGACTATCTCCCCTTTCGTATATGCTAGCATATTCATGTATGACCTTGATTTGTTCGGTATGATATTCCCCATTCAGATATATACTTAATATTAATGTGTCTTGGTCCTGTTGGATTTAATGAATTATGTGTGGATTTTGTTAAGTTGTGAATTGGGCAGAGCCCCATGCCTGACTGCTTTCTGGGTAGACATTTTATGGAACACTATGTGTTCCTAGTGCTTTAATTACCTGAAGGATTTTCATAGTTTTACCTTAGGTCACTTCCAATCCCCTCCAAAAAGTGATAAACTTGCTATATGTGTGCCCAGTACACACAACCATTACAATTTGTGTTAAAAAATTCTATATATAAAGAACAGACAGTGCACAGTCCACATGTGTTTTTCTGCTCCACAGCAACAAGAAAACAGGAAACTTCATTCAGTGAACAGACTTACAGTATGCATTACCATAGATGCAGCTACAAACATATAAACATTGCCATCTACTGGTTGAAGAATATACATCTAATGAATACTGATGTAGTTGTTGCACAGAATACATGAACACTGTATTCCAACATTTTTTACTGTCCTGGCATTTTAGGGCCTCAAGAAATAATATAGGCAGTCAGTACATCAGGACTGATCAATTTTCAAATATATATACCTTAGTTTGTAGACTCTATAATTTTTACACAGACTAAATAATATACACTGATTTGGGTTATTATTACCGAAGAAATGTAGCAGACTGTAGTTTGTTCTAAATTTGTTTTTGCCGTCAAACAGTGGTTTGGTCACAGTAAGGCCTTTTAAATGGTGCCCTTAGGGCAGTGTTTCTCAACTCCAGTCCTCATGGACCCCCAACAGGTCATGTTTTCAGGATTTCCATTATTTTGCACAGGTGATTTGATCAGTTTCACTGCCTTAGTAATTACCACAGCTGTTTCATCTGAGGGAAATCCTGAAAACATGACCTGTTGGGGGTCCATGAGGACTGGAGTTGAGAAACACTGCCTTAGGGAGATACCTCTAAAGACCAAGCACTTTTGGTTGAAATGCTTTATACAAAACTTATAAACCAATGAACCCAAAGGCCAATATCCACAAGTACAGAAACAGGCATTTGCTTGGTTTAGAGTTATGTTCTGTTAAACTAAATACAGTCTGAAGTGGTTACTCAAGTACAGTAAATGCTGTAGTACTTAAAGAGTTACTTGAGACAACCCTCCTTCTAGAATAGCAATGCACACTTTTCCCCATGATGACTTACTTGTTGACATTAGCTTTCATAGTTCATGTATACAAAGCCTTATAATTTATTAGCATATTCCTGAACAAAATAAATTTCTATAATAGGTCAGAGGGAAAGGGAAATATCTTAAAAAATATTCTTGAGATTGAATATAACCACACCCATGCGTGGCAGCTTAAAGCAGTATTACACCCAAAAGCAAACATTTATTATACTTACCAATTCTTAGATACGATGGCTACAATAGTTTTCTTTTTTTAGGCTTTCTGTCCTTTACTTTTACCTGGTGAATCAGCCAGTAAGTCTGGTATTTTTCAATAGAACAAGCTGTTCTGCAAATGTAGCAATTAGGGTGTTGAAACAAACCATTTACCACTGACAGGGTCAGCTTTTCTGTAAAACTTTTATCCCAAAAGAAAAAAAAACTATTGCTTTAACTACTTAATATGTTTAACCCGGAGTTTGGCTTCAATTTGCCAAATCTGCTAGTATATCTATTACGACCGTCCCCCAAACTAATAATGCTGTTGTCCAAAGGTGTGTCTTCTGCTCCTTCATCTAGGGTGTAGTCACTGTAATACAGGAGGTGTGCTATTGGTCAGATCACTAGGTGAAAACAGAGGTAAAAAAGAAAACTAATGCAGCCACTACATTTATTGGATGCTGCAATATGTTGCTTTATTATTTTTGAGTTTAATTCCGCTTTAAGGCTAATACAAAGTCAGATATGCAATATAAACTGAGATTTGTTGGGATAAACACATAAAGGGTAGGCAAAGAACAAAAAGGGAGTGAACCAGGACTACAAACTAGCCCTAAAAAGCTCAGTAGCCAGCTTTTATATATATAATTGAAGCTTCTCCAGCTTAGTAAGACAAATAAGGACATCAGTATCACCAAATACCATTTATCTGCTGGATTCATTACCAATTCAGTAGAAATTTAGACTACGTGCAAAGGATGCAGTAGATGGATAATAATAGACTGAGATGAGGGATGATTGATTGCTTTTTGCTGGCAGAACATGAATTTTCACATTAGCCCACTAATTCTCGGTAATCTTTCTAAAAGATGGGACATTTGAGTTCCTTGGTGAGATTAGCATAAAATAGCACAGGAATGACTGTGTAGCAGTTTGCAACAAGATGAGTTTTGCATTTCCATATAATGCTGGAAAGGTTGGTCTAGCTTAATTTATGTGATTTATAATGTTTTTCATTCTTCTTTCATTCTTCTCCCCATGTTTTTCATGCTCTGCTCAACCTATGTTTGTGGTTCCCTGGAGGCAAACCGCTAAATACACAGATAAAATACAGTGTTCTACACTTGAGAGCTGTTTTATCTGTCAAATAATTGGAATTTCTGTCCATTTATTTCCATTCACTGGGTGATCTATGTACATTTTAACAAACTTTGTTGCAGAGTCTTATCTTTTGATATTTTGCAGAAACACCTGTTTGTCTGTGTCCATGTGCACAGTGAATGTGAATGGGAGCGACTTTTTCAGTCGTGATTAGCTGATGCACTTGCAGGGTTTTAATGAGAAAAATAGCAGAGTCTGAATCCCTTTAGAAGTGATTAAACCTTTGGGGTTATTTCACCATAACTGAAATGTTTGGAGGATGAAAAGATACCTACAATCTGATTTGTATCTTAGTGCAGACTTCTGGGGAAATCAGTGAGCCAATAACAAAAGTCAGATTGCCATATTGCATTGCATTTTACAATAAATTAGTGACTACAGACTGAAAAGGAAAGGTCATTTTAAGAGCATTATATTACAGTAGGGCTTGTAGT
Source organism: Staurois parvus (assembly GCF_062004578.1). Lineage (NCBI taxonomy): Eukaryota > Metazoa > Chordata > Amphibia > Anura > Ranidae > Staurois > Staurois parvus. Next base: position 1,251,223 of record NW_028318464.1, on the reverse strand, counting down.
ACAGTTGTATATACTATATACATTTTTTGTTGTTGTTTGTGATATTTTCTTTCCACAAAAGTAGGCTTATCCTTTAAATCAGGGGTGTCCAACCTGCGGCTCACAGGCTACATACGGCCCAAGACAACTATAAATGCTGCCCAACGCAAAATCGTAAACATACCTAAAAAGGTTGATTTTTTTTTTTTTTGTGAAAACAAAATTAAAATATTTGACAGTGTCTCACTACTGGACTTATAATAACGTTTATCTTCCTAAAGAAAAATCTCCCACTCTTTACAGTCACTGTTGCACTTTAAATGACAATTGCATGGTCATCTATATGAAATTTTTATCATTTTTTTTACACAAATAGAACTTTCTTTTGGTGGTATTTAATCACCACTGGGGTTTTTTTTTGCACTATAAACGAAAAAAGAGTGGAACGTTTGAAAAAAAGGCTTTCTTTGTTTCTATTATACAATTTAGCAAAAAGGTAATTTTTCTCTTTCACTGATGTGCGTTGATGAGGCTGATAGGCAGCACTGATGGGCACTGATAGGCAGAACTGATGGGCACTGATAGGCAGCACTGATGAGGCTGTACTGGTGGGCATTTATGAGAAGGCACTGATGATGCTGCAGTGAAATGCAGCACTGATGGGCACTAATAGGAGGCAATGATGGGCACTGATAGGCAACACTGACTGGCGGCACTAACAGGCACAGGTGGGCAGCAATGATGGGCACTTTTGGGGCTGTACTGATAATCAGTGCCCTGATTATTAGTGCAGATGTCTCCTTTGACAGTTGCCGGTTATCAGCAGTACCTTCCTCACACTGTAACAGTGTGAGGAAAGTACTGCCAATAACATCATTCGGCTATAGCGCAGTAGGGAAATGGTTAAATGTTTTTCATTTATTAAGGAGAAAAAAGATGTCCAAACCTGCCTGGCCCTATTAAAAAATAATTGCCCCATAAACCTAATAACTGGCTGTGCCACCCTTGGCAGAAACAATTGCAATCAAGCATGTGCGATTAACTGTCAATGAGTCTTTCAAATCGCTGTGGAGGAATTTTGTCCCACTCTTCTTTGCAGAATTGTTTTAATTCAGCCACACTGAAGGGTTTTCACACATGAACGGCCTGCTTAAGGTCATGCAACAGCATCTCCATTGGATTTAAAGTGACTCTAAAGGTTTTTTTTTGCTTTTGTTTTTTAGGTAAAAATAACAAACATGTCTAGACGTACCTGCTGTGAGCATTCGTTTTGCCGTGGGCAGACTGGATCCTCCTCTTCTTGGGTCCCCCACAGGCTCTCCTGGCCCCTACTTCCTGCTGGTTGCCCCTACAGCAAGTAGCTTGCTATGGGGGCACCAGTTGCTCCATGTGTCCATTCACACACGAAGCCGCGGCTCCACACTGCCCTCTCGCTCTTCTCATTGGCTCACAGGCTCCCTCTTCTGTCTCAGCCAATGAGAAGAGGGAGTCCTGGGATAGCTGAGACTCCAGTGCACATCGCTGGATTGAGAGGGGGCTTAGGTGAGTATTAGGAGGGGCTGAAGGAGATGCTGCACACAGAATTTTTTTCATCTCCATGCATAGAATGCATGAAGGTAAAAATCCTTGATCCTTTAGAACCACTTTAAGTCTGGACTTTGACTAGCCCACTTGAAAACCTTTATTTTATTTTTTTGAGCCTTTCAGAGGTGGACTTGCTGGTGTGATTCAGATCATTGTCCTGCTGCATAACCCAAGTGCGCTGATGGCCAGACATTCTCCTGCAGGATTTTCTGATAGAGCACAGAAATCATGGTTCCATCAATTATGGCAAGTCATCAAGGTCCTGAAGCTGCAAATCAGCCCCAGACCATCACACTACAACCACCATGTTAGTGTTTTCTTCCACTTTTGTGAAAATATTTAAAAGCTAAGATTAGAGATGCAACAGGCAGCAAAACGTGATCCAGAAAGCCTTTTGAGATCCACAAGCCACTCCTTGAAAACCATTACTGTAAAGCCTCCCTAAAAAAAACTGGGTCTATTAAAGAATTTCTCTGCAACATGATAAGCAGCTGAAATACAGACCCAGCTGAATAAAAAATGAGATTATTTTTGACTATCTATTTTTCTAGTATGATGCTATAACAAAAGCAATAGTAAAATCATACAAAATTTACAGCCACATCTGTAAAACACATTAAGTTTCCAAGACAAGGCACTTGGGATGCAGCCTGATAAGGAAAAGCCAAGTGAAACAAAGACAGGAAGTATTTTCATTGTGCTTTCACTGTGATAGATCTCTCTCTTAACACTAACATACTAATTTCTGCAACACCTAAAACCATTTAGAATAATATTGTCTTGCTGCAGCTGTTAACTTTTATTATAAAGACATTCTTTAATTGTGATGTTATTCGATATGCTAGAAATCTTGTTATTCAACATACTTCTTCAGTTTTTTCTTTTTTATTATAAACTTTCTATCATTCCCCAAGACATGCCTTCTTCAGTAAGTGCCAGTAGTTAGAAGAAGATATTCACCTAGTTTCCAAGCACCCATTTAAATTTTCATCTATGTTTAATTTCTGAAATGATTTCACTCTTTGTATAACATATTAGTGCTAATATTTCATATACAGGTATTCAGCAACTAGAAGGGACACTTACATGTATGCCAATACTGGCAGTAACTTTTGTTGCAGGATGGTGGAAGGGGCCCTTGGCCAGCATGACCGTTGCTGGTGGCAGATCTGGGCCCTGCTAACATATGAGTTGAAAGGCAGTGTAAGGGCCATTGTACTTGATGTTCTATGTGTATGTGACCTTCCTTACAGATGTTTTCACAGCAGCCTGCCAGAAAACTGAGAGAGGGCATCACACTGGTAAATTGGGGGAACTCCGCTATCTTGGTCATTCACGGTTTCCCAGCCTGAGACCTCCAGAAATAAAGGAATGTCCACACATTCACCCTTTTTAACTTTTTACAGTATTTGTACCCAACACCAGTAACACTGATGCTTCCCAACACTTCCACTACACTCACTGTAGGTCCCCTTAGGTGGATTGTTCCTTAGGGCATAGGTTTCACTTTTGTGGGCCACAAGCTTATGTATTGGTATGCTGAAAGTAACCTCTTCCAATAAACCTCTGTCCTAAGCTCTAGATTATAAAGTACTAAGTTAACCTCACCAAAAGTATTCAACTAGAGGGAGGGTTTCCCTAAAAGGGATACTATCCCCACTTTCACGTACTCCACACACTGGTGTCTAAAGGATAACACATTAACTTGACATCCTTAGACAAATAAGACCTTTCCATACTACACAGAACAGTTGGCTGTGCTGTTGCAATCTATTCTCTGCCCTATCTCATGGTGCTGCCCATACTTCGATCAATGCAAATCCCGTTGTATGTCCATAGTCCTGGAACCCTAACTTGGGTCCTGCTGGAGGGTAATTCCCCAAGAAAGAAAATCCTATCACGCAGACAGGTCCTCCAGAAACCTTTCCAATCCCGTACTGCGACCAGAAGGCAGTTCTTCCCCTGTATTTATACCCTCCAAAAAGGAAGTGATAGGACACATGGGGAAGAAATGACTCAGCAAAGAAATCTTAACCCCTTACAGTGTCTTGCATGTTCTTTGCCATTTTGACCTTGTTTTGCATTACGAAGTTTTGCATATCTACAAAACCGCAAGTTACAGCTACTCCCTGTCTATTCATTCAACTTATTATGCATCCTGTTACATTTTTGTAAAGGGTGCTCCAGTAATCAGAGACAGAATGGATGCTCTAAAGTGATTGGCAATCACTTTTTTCCCCCACCATGTATGAAGAACCAGACCCTGAGATGGTAATGTTAGCCTGTCACTTGCTTTGAGGGTTATCTGCAAGAGGAGGTGAGCTACATTTAGATGGCATATATAAATGTGGCACTCTCCTAGTCAGCTAAGGGGAGCTAGACTCCGCTTGTTAGTTAAGGCTGAGTAGCAGCCTGGGTATATTAGCTAGCAGGGGTCAAATTGTGGTCAGAGCTGAGAGGCTCTGCAGACCAGCCCTCTGGTATTTCCCCCTGCTCTAGAACTTTGGAGAAAGATCTAGAAGCAGTGGGTGGATATAAAGAGTGGTTGGTCTGTGCTCTTAGAGGATCCTGGCCAATCCCCAACAGGAGGCTTGACAAGGGGCCAGGACAGCCTTTAAGAGTAAATGAGCCTACTCAACAGCACAAGAGTTGGAGCAGAGTTTGGGTGGAACAGGAGGACGTGAGGTCGAAGGGCAGGAGCCTGGGAGGGAGCTCAGATGGAGAGGGGCTCACCTACAGGCAGAAGGACCTGGGAAGGCTGAAAGCTTGGAACCTCACTGGCCCCTTGAGAGAGGACCACCTGTGTGGCAGGGAAGGAGTGGCCCTGCTAGAAGGCCTGGTAACAGCCAATCACCCACAAGCAAAGGACTAAGTGAGTAGACCTACACTCCATAAATTCCTAATAGCAGCACAATGCTCCAAATTTGTGCAGTCAATCGCTACTACTTGTAATTGCAAAAGTCAACTGCGGGAAGTCGGAGGTCATGCTCTTCGGAAAGTGGTTCCTGCCTTCTTCTGCATCCATGCCCTTCGGCATCAAGACAGACTTCATCAAAATTCTGGGAGTTTGGTTTGGTGAGGAGGGCACAGCGCTGAAGTCTTGGGAGGAGAGACTGTCGAAGATGAGACAAAAGTTTGGACTTTGGAGCCTCAGAGAACTTACCATCGAAGGGAAGACACTGGTACTCCACAGCAAGATTCTCCCTGTGTTGCAGTACCTCACCCAGGCCTGGGCCCCACGTGCCAACACCTGCAAGGCCATCACCAGGGCAGTGTTTCACTTCATCTGGGGCTCCAAGATGGACAGAGTGAAGCGGGCAGTCATGTTCAAGGAATCCCTCAAGGGTGGTAAGGGCGTGCCCGACATCGCCACCCAACTGAGGGTGTTCTTTGCCTGCAACTGCGACTTTAACGAAAAGGAATATGGATTCTGGCGGAAACGCAATGTCACGCTTCTTCCTTTTGCCTCTCTGGCGGTTCCTCTGATGGGACAATTGGGACAGTTCCATCCCCTACAACTGGAACACTCCTTGGTATTACCTGGATACCTTTAAGTTTATCAAGGAGCAGGGGCTACAGGGAGTCAAGCCTGACTTGTGGAAACCAAAGACCATCTACAAGCTCATCAGAGCAAGGGACATTTTGGAGTCGGTTCCAGGCCTGCCTTCAGATACCTGCAAGGTGGTCTGGAGGAATGTTTCTTCAAAGATCCTCACCAACAGGCAAAAGGACCTGGCATGGATGGCAATCCAAGTGGGGTTGCCTCTCAGGACATTTATGCATGCCAGGAACCTGAGCAGATACAGGCACTGCCCTTTCTGCATCATCCACGAGTAAACGGCTCAGCACATTTTCAGGGAGTGCTCTTTTGCTCAGGACCTGTTGAAGGCCCTGGAACCCGAACTCAAGGACTTTGTGCCACAGACAGCCATCACACACTTCGGGGTGTTGAATGGACTTTTCTGTGGAACTTTTACCCTGGAGGACATTGACAGCGCCTGGCGGGTGCTGTGTTGTTTTAAGGACGCTTTATGGTGCGCCAGGAAGCGCCTCCTCCACCAGCGGGAGCGGATGTCCATTGAGGACTGCCGCAGACTGATCCTCAGTCTGCTCAGGGACTATAACTTGATGGACTTTAAGGAGGAAGAGGACGTCCGAAGGTCTCCCCTTCCCCCTACTCCCCCTTGCGTGTCTTTGTCCCTTCAATAAAGCTTCGGGCCTGTGACCCCTTTCCCCTCTCCCCTCCCCACACAACTGATGCTTGTTGTAATTGTACTAGTTTGAACTTGCATGATTTTGTATTTATGGGAAATGTTTTCTATGCATGCTATATTATTATGCGGTGGCGCCCCTGGGGGTAACCTAGGGGGCCACAAACAGCCTTGAGGTAAGCGGCGTTATGCATGATGGGATGGTCTGGGGACTCGCCCACCACGTCAGGCATCATACCGCTGAGTGAATGTATTTATTGAATGTATTTATTGTATGCCTGGAACTATATTGTAATGTGGTGTATTATGCTCTGCGTCGCAGTATAGGGTAAGATGTACCCCGATTACAAGTATCGTTTTTTTTATACTTCTGTAAATAAAGTATATTTTTCAAAAAAAAAAAAAGCCCAAAGGAGCTGCACAGGGATCCTATGGGGAGTGGACCCTTTCTATTATCAGGTACTTGCAGACTGATTTCAGCTTTAAAACTGATTACCAGTAATTACACTAGCTGAGTTGAAAAATTATTTTATGACTTGAAATAATACAGAAATAAACTCAAGGATTACAGCGTATTTCCTTGAGTTGTTAAGAAATTAAGACCATCATTTCCGACTCAGTATTGTCTTAAAATTTCCGATACAATTACCACAGAATTATGAACAATATAATTAGAATTAAATGGAAAATGGACATCATTAATCATTTAGAAATTATAGCATGATCCAGGGACTTATGTCTGAGGCCAAATATTTACCTTTGATCAAATAATTAACTAATGTCCTTGTTGTTGTTAGTGTCGCCAGACAAAATTTTTTGTGGCACCACATCATCCCACAGTCCAGTTGATGTACTTTATAGCAAAAGTAAATTGATGGCACCATTTAAGTCTGTTTTATTACATATTTCTGAAAATGTACCACCAACTTTCTCTTAAAGAGACCCTGTCACCATTCCTCACTTTTTACATTTACAACTTGCAGCAGTAGAGAATAATAAGCACCCATAGTGCCCTCAGCTCCCTGCAGTGCCCTCTACCATGCTGCTTAGCCTACAATCCCCCACAGAACCCCAACAGTGTCCTACAGTGCTCCCCAGCCCCACAGCTTGCTCCAATTTCCCCCATTGCCCCTGGAAAACCTCCAGCCTCTTGGAGAGAACCCCAGCTCCCCGCAGAGCCTCTATCCTCCACAATTGCCCCCAGCTCCATACAGAAACCTTATTTACTACAGGGCCACCAGGTCTGCTGTAGAGTCCCCCGTCCAGAACCTTCATTCTCACAAACCCAGCCCCAACCACAGCCTTCCAAAATTTAAATACATATTTTGCATTCCCATACTTTTATTGTGTGAGTATAAATTTTGTTTACTGTTGGGTCCCAGAAGTTTTGGAAGGATTACTGGGTCCTGTTCTCAATAAGGTTGAATACCACCAGTGTAGGAGACTGATGGGGAAGGTAAGGGAGTCATACTTGGGGTCATGAGAACAGCATCCCAACAGCGCACAAGTATTGGTACTGTCCATGCAAGAGTAGCCCATCCTCACTGCTTTAGCTGCTGATGATCAGTGTGAGTACTGCTGGCTCTCCTCTAGTCCACATGCATGCATCTTGCTCTCTCTAATGCTGGGTTCACACTAGCCCACAGGCTGGTTGCAGGTACAAGAATCACACTTAATTCCCCTGCCCACAACCACATGCAGCTGAAACACGCTGCTATTGCGAGAAGTGTGGGGCTGCCATTCATCTTGAATGGCAGCCTCACACATCTCAGCCCGCAGCTCGATTGCGGGTGCAGTAACCACAGGGAAACCACATGGTCATGCAGTCATGCAGTTTCCCTGTGGTCACATTTTTTTACCAGGTGCATGCACGCAGCACAGCAGCCAATTCAAATGAATAGACTGCCGTGCCCAAGCAAACGCGGGTCACACGGCCCACACTAGTGTGAACCAGGCATTAGTCTCTATTATTTTAGGCCACGACAGCCAAAACTGTACTTGACTCTTTTATGGAAATGCAATGCAGAGCTTCCTGTGTGTTTTGACAGCATTTAGCATAAGTGCATTGCCTTTTTGCATTGGAGTGCCATTAAAAATGTATGACACTGCAGCACCATAGTCTGAACCTGGTCTAAAGCACTATGTACACACCATACAATAAGGATTCTTGTCCTGGTGTGCCAGCTTTGAGAATTGAGCCTTGTATACGGTTTAGTAGGATGCATCAACCTTCCACCTGTACTCTAAACTCTGTTATGTGTTCTATATGTCTGCCTAAAGTGTTTTTTCTCAACAGCTGTCCATTGCTATGTAGTTTGCAACTGTTTAATCAAATTCCTTCTTCAAGATACAAGGAGTCTATTTATAAAAACAATTTTCTGTGAAAATGTCTAAAGAATTTGCACAGCCATCATAAATAATCCCCCTCCCCAGCGTCATCATTAGGGTTGATGTCACCTGGTGCGGAAAACATGGTGTCACTCCTCAATATTTTTTTTCCATGTAACACTGCATATAATGGCAATAGTAGTGCCATTAACAACTCTCAAGGGGTATGGCGGTGATCAGCATTCTGGTATGGCATATGGGGTGATCAGGACACTAGTATGGCAGTGATCAGGGTGCTGGTATGGCATATGGGATGATCAGGACACTGGCATGGCATATAGCGGTGATCAGAGTGCTGGTATAGCATATGTTTGAGACATTTGAATAATGCGTTTTTTATAAATAGATCACAAAGTGTTAGCTCTCCATCGTTATTCTATTTCAATACATTTTTAGTATGAGGTCTAGGTAGCATACTACGGTGGATTTTTTGATTACTAGAATTATTCACATATGTATTTATGTGATGATGAAATTCTTAGAATTTTTGATGCATTGACGAGTTTACCCTTTATGGACTTGCCATTTGGTTGGTACCCAGACATTATTTATTTCAGGTACTTATATAGCGCAGTCAATTTATGCAGAGCTTTACATATATATTGTGCATTCATATCAGTCCCTAACTCTCAAGGGGCATACAATCTAAGGTCCCTAACTTACATACATACACATACTAGGGCCAATTTAGACAGGATCCAATTAACCTACCAGCATGTCTTTGGAGTGTGGGAGTTCCCGAAGGAAACACACGCAGGCACAGGGAGAACATGCAAACTCCAGGCAGGTGGTGCCGTGGTTGGGATTCGAACCAACGACCCTAGTAGTGCCAGGCGGAAGTGCTAACCTTTTAGCCACTGTGCTGCCCCATGACTCTATGTATTTAAATGTATGAGGGAAGCTATTACTCTTCATGTAAATCCTCCCCTGGATGGTGCCTAAATCTATTCGGCATCAGAGGGGGGTGAAGATACCACTTATATACATACAGTTAATACAATCAGTTCCCTCCTCTGGACTACATTTGGTCTGGCGTTTTGTCTGGGATTCCTGATTGTACACCAGGTGAATCTTATTGGGGGTAACCAATTTAGTGTAAGAGGGAGGTCTTTGCAAACTACAGCATCTACAGGATATCCTCCTCTGGACTACACGCCATTAACTTTATATTGGGCCTTTACCCTTTACCATGTTCCTATTTATTGCATCCTTCCTTGAATGGCAGGAGTTTATGACACAAGGAACATCCTTTTGAAAAGGACTCAAAGTTATCAATCTTGGAACCTTTTCATGCTGAGCATTTATGGTCCTTTTATAGAAAGCTTTTTGGTGCTATATATATGCTTATCCAGCTGAAATGACTGATACCCATTAGAGGGGACACAATGTGAGACTTGTGGAGTGTGGTGCTTTTTTGTTGCTTTTAGATATATCTTTGTCTAAATAAAGGAGTCGTTCATGTGCTTTTGACCACTAGCCTTATTATTTAGTATATACAGTTGTGGCCAAAATTATTCAACCCCCACTGAAATTGAGTGTTTTGGCCAGTTTGACATTGCTTTTGATCATTCAGTCATCTTGCTTACATTTACATTAAAGAGGCACTTGTAGGTCAGACAAATATAACATAACAGTTATAATGAAATAACCACAAATGTCTTTTCTGTGCTCACAGCATTATCAGTTTTATTCAACCCCCAAGTGACATTCAATCTTAGTACTTAGTACAGCATCCTTTTACAGTTATAACAGCTTTTAAACGTGAAGCATAGCTTGACACAAGTGTCTTGCAGCGATCTACGGGTATCTTCGCCCATTCTTCATGGGCAAAGGCCTCCAGTTCAGTCACATTCTTAGGCTTGCGCACTGCAACTGCTTTCTTTAAGTCCCACCAGAGGTTCTCAATCGGATTTAAGTCTGGTGACTGCGATGGCCACTCCAAAATGTTCCAGCCTTTCCTCTGCAACCATGCTCTAGTGGACTTGGAGGTATGCTTGGGATCATTGTCCTGTTGAAAGGTCCAACGTCTCCCAAGCCTCAGGTGTGTGACGGACTGCATCACGTTTCCATCCAATATCTCCTGGTACTGAAGAGAATTCATGGTACCTTGCACACGCTGAAGCTTCCCTGTACCTGCAGAAGCAAAACAGCCCCAAAGCATGATTGACCCTCCACCATGCTTCACAGTAGGCAAGGTGTTCTTTTCATCATAGGCCTTGTTCTTCCTCCTCCAAACATAGCGTTGATCCATGGGCCCAAACAGTTCTAATTTTGTTTCATCAGTCCACAGAACACTATCCCACAACTTTTGTGGTTTGTCCACATGGCTTTTGGCATACTGCAGTCGACTCTTCTTATTCTTTGGAGACAGCAAGGGGGTACGCCTGGGAGTTCTGGCACGGAGGCCTTCATTACGCAGTGTGCGTCTTATTGTCTGGGCTGAAACTTCTGTACCCACATCTGACAAATCTTTTCTCAGTTCCTCAGCAGTCACACGGGGACTTCTCTCCACTCTACGCTTCAGGTAGCGCACAGCAGTCGAAGTCAGCATCTTCTTTCTGCCACGACCAGGTAGCGTTTCAACAGTGCCCTTTGCCTTGAATTTGCGAATGATGCTTCCTAAGGTGTCTCTTGGTATGTTTAACATCTTTGCAATCTTCTTATAGCCATTGCCCTTCCTGTGAAGAGAAATCACCTCTTCTCTTGTCTTCCTGGACCATTCTCTTGCCTTCACCATGTTTGTAACCACACCAGTAAATGTCTAGAAGGAGCTGAGTATCACAGTCATTTTAAAGCTGCCTAATTGGTGCTTATTATGCTTGATTGCTGCTCGGTGACATCCACAGGTGTTTTCAATACCTGATGGAAAGCACCTGTATGAACCTCTGTTCTTCAGAGTGGTAGTCTTTAAGGGGTTGAATAATTGTGGCAATGAAGAAACCACATAAGAACCATTTACTACTGTATTACATAAACAATTGATGTCATTTTAGTTGCATTTGGGTAGTTACAACGTCCTTGTAGGATTTGATTCTGAATACAATTCCAAATGTACACTATAGTCCCTAAACCCCTTTACAGCATTGGGGGTTGAATAATTTTGGCCACAACTGTATATATATAACACAAAAACCCACTAATCCTCGTTGAGTCCATAACTAGTCGGTTTTAGTTTGGTTCACTAATGTATTCTATGGTGCTATTGTTTAGTCCAATGTAACCTCACCTTTTTCTTCTCCAGGTTTTCCTCTTTACCATACTTTGATATTAGCAGGTATGCAGCATTAAGTTGAGAACACCCAATTAAAGTGGTTTTAAACGCAAAACCCCAAAAATAACATATTGCAGTTCTTAGAAGCTGAGACTGCATTAGTTTTTTTTCTTTTAGGGTTTTCCTCTTAATTTTCACCTTCTGATCTTGTCAATAACACACCTTCTGTATTTGGGTGCCTACGCTCTGAATGAAGGAGCAGCAGAGACACCTTTAGAAAGTAGCATTGTTCTTCTGGGGAGAAGGAAGTGTCAGATGTACTAGCTCATTTAGATACACTAACAAACTGAAGCCAAAACCAAGGTAACATTCTTTAGGCAGTTACAGTAACAGTTTTTTGAGACCCCCAGATCCAATCCATCTATCCGGTCTCAGGGAAAATGGCCACCAGTCTATTTTTGTTATAGCCTCCAATAAATTGGCCACCAATTATTGTTATTATTGATTGTAGTTCCTTTAAGGAGGATCTTAGTTTATTACTGCATGTAGTTAACGAGTATTTAATAAAAATATTAGTGTACCATTTATCATCATCCCATTGATGCATTTTTCTATAAAATGTGATAGGCTTTGATCTGATCGATCCGAGGTCTCAGGGAAAATGGCCATCAGTCTATTTAGTTGTAGACTCTAAAAAAATGGCCATCAAGCATTATAGGGCTCAAAGAAAATGGCTGCCAGTACGTTCCAGCCATAGACTTCATCAAAATGGCCGCTAACCATAATAGGTGCATTAGTCATTTAAAGCAGCGTTCCAGTTGAATAAAAAAAAAAAAAATAAAAGTCAACAGCTACAAAAACTGTAGCTGCTGACTTTTTTAAAATACAAAAACTTACCTGTCCCTCAGCTCAGCGGTGTCTTCACCACGGCTGGTTTCACCAGCCATCTTTTCTCCCCACGCCGGTATCTTCAGTGTGGGCACCAGCTGTGACAGCTTGTGGCTTCACAGCCGGGTACCCACTGCGCTTGTGTAAGTAGCGCTGCTCTTTGTGAATGGTCCCATGTCCCAGAAGACTATGGGGCAGGAGGGGGAGGACAAGTTCTGCTTCCAATCACCTTCCCCCCCTTGCTCCCCAAGGGTGCCAATTCTTAACAGGGAGCTGAGGACAAAGGCTTAAAGTGGAACTTCTGCATTTGGGTGGAGCTCTGCTGTAAGGACATCTGGTCTGCCCGCTGTTATCCCCTGATGAAGTCACTTGACCATGACGTACCGCGTAGGGAGTGAGCTTAGGCAGTGACATCATACGGAAGGGAAATTAGTTTTTTTTATATGAAATCAATTTTATTAACATACTACACCATATGAGGCTTTTTGGTGTCTTTCCCAAACATGGCTGCATGAATGGGCAAGAGCCTTAAAGGCACCTCACCCCACATATGCTTGGAGTCAACAGGAAATCCAGGTGGAGAGTCCCTAGTGGCATGGAGGCATAGGAGGATTGGGATATTACTGAAAGACAGATGGATTATGATATACATGCTATATCACATCTTCTTTATCTTCTTTAAGGTGAGAGTTTTGTGAGCACAGAGGTGGAACAAATTGTGTGAAGTGGAGTCTCACAGTGGGAATTTATTTTGGTGAACTGATCATACCACAGAACTGACATTTATTAAGTATATGACACTTTGAAGCATATGGCCTAAGTACTTTTCTTTGGATAATATCACTGAATATTAGTTCGATTGTTTTCCCTGGTTTATTTGTGCGATACATTGTTTATATTTTGTGCATTGTAACGCATGTTGAATGAGTGTTTTCACGGGTTGATGTTTAGAGGTATATCTATTTCTAGCACAGTATTTAATATACTTTAGCAGCACAGGATCATTTTTTTTAATTTTTTATCTGGTTCAAGTGTGGGAACACTCATAGATGTGTGCAGTAGCTATATCACACTTTTAGTTATCTCACACATTTAGTTATCTCACACTTAGTCACAGGTAGGACAGGAGTCACTAACCACATATTTATAGTGAAGGAATACCACACCTAGAGGAATCAGCTGTGCATATTAATAGTAGTAACTAATCTGAATTAGATTAGCATTAGAAAGCTGAAGCACAATATAATTTTGTTGTGGAACTTTTGTATCACTGTCACAAGTGGATGTACTGCATTTTGTAAACAACTTAGTTTGTTTCTTCAGTTAAAGTGTTATTAAACCCAGGACCCTGCATTCACTATATCTGGTCTACCACAGTACACAGAACATGGAAGTGCAATTATTTTAGTAAATATAAACTGCTAATTACCTTTTCTCATCAGTAGTTAGAGCAGTCTTGTGAAAACTATCAGTGTCCAGCAGAGCACTGGCTAATGCTTGTAGGAGAAGATTTCATTCTCCCCTATGAGGCCGCAGGACCCCTGACCCTCTGTCTGGACAGCACTGATTGGCCTTGTGCTGATCACATGCACCCGCCCAAGAAAGAAAAATTCTCTAGCAATACACACCAAACTGAGCATGTGCAGCTTGTCCCCAAACCTATGTTCTATCAGGAGATATATTGGGGACTGTGGAAGAAGGAAAGGATCAGAGAAGACAGGATCAAACAGCCTTTTTACACAATGTGGAGGATTAACCCCTTAGATTCCACAGTGAGTATAACAAGCATGCTTTACTGCATATACAGACTGATTTTTCTGTTATGGGTATAGTAGCACTTTAATTTTGGACTCGTCTTTTACTGGTTTACATGTATAAAGTTATTTATTTATTTACATTACTGATATAGTGGGTTTCTTATTCATTTAATATGCTATTTATTCACATTGTTGGTTATTTTGGGATATAGCGCTGCCTTTTATTGCACACACAATATCTGTTTAATTGATCTGAAGCGATTAATAAAATTCTGTCATGACTGATTGACTTGGCAGAGTCCAAGTTGATCGAGAGTTCACATAGATCAAAGAGAGGATCTCTGGTCTGCAGTTTTATATTCAATGACATCAGTTTAGTCACACTCAAAATGAATGATCGATTGTGTGATCATATCTACTGTATATATGTGCGGCTACCATAAGGTACACACATTTTTTGGTGCTATTTAAATCACCTTCAGTTATTTGCTAAGAGTAGATCACCAACAGATAGAAAATGACTTCCTACTGTTTAAGCATTAATGTAGCATGTGGTATTAATTAATGCACAATCATATCACAATGTGATCATTTGCAATTAATCGCTAACTTACATTAGATGCTACTTGTTCTAGCTTTTAGCAATTGATCGCTACAGTGAGCAGATAACAAGAACAGTTGATTATTTGGCAGCTTTAGATAATTGTAACTGGAAGGTATATTCTATTTGTAGTCAATTACTAAATGGCTTATGTAGCAATTTTAAAGGAAAAAAAATATTTTAACTGCACTTCTGCTTACTGAAGTATGAAATTCGTCAGCACAGCTCCTAGAACTGCTTTTAAATTAAGAAATCATTTTACCAGTTAATATTGCAGTACCTTCTTTTTTGTGTTCGCTTGTCAGGCTATGACTCCTAGTGGCCAAATTGTAAAGAGCAAGAGATTTGTACTGTAATAAGTATGATGGCATACTGAATCAATAAACAGTTGTTAATTTGGAACCAGTTTAATGGCATACTGGATCAAAACACAATTGCTAATTTTGGATCTCACTCATAATAAGGTCCACCTGAAATTGTTGGGTTTAAAAAGAGTATGGTGTGGTACAAAAGCAGTAAGCGTGGCTGTCTAATACTGCTGTATCTGGAGATGACATCAATTCCGCCCACCCTGTGGATCCACGCTGACCAGGAAGTACTGGGAGCCACCAACACAGGCAAGGATAGTGAATTGGAGGCCTGCCTGCAGTGGGACCAGACTGGAGTTGCATAGTAGTACACCGCTCATTTGACTACTATTGTGAGTTGCCAATTTTGTGGAAATAAATAGTTTGTTTTTATAGCTACACTTAGATGGCGCTGCTTCTCTTATTTTTATGATCCTCTGTTCTTACCTTTAGGAAATTTGCCCTGGAACATGCCATGTAGCCATTGCTGGAGTGAATGCAGACAGAAAATGACTGCAAGAGGCTTCAGGAGATGAGCAGCACTGAGGTGCAACAAAGTATATGTAGCGCTACCCTTGCAAGGGCTACTTGTGTGTTGCCCCAGTTTCCCCTTATTTTGCCCCACAGAAAAGTGCACACACACACTTTGGCTCGCTGTCTTCAATGGCCAGTCAAGGAGATGTTTTGTTTTTGGAGTTGTATTTATAGAGATGAGGAATTGTAATAGGATACGCCAAAATTAGAACTATTCCCATTGAGGACACCTGAACTTATCTCTCAGATGAGGAATGTAGAAATCCCAGCTAAAAGCACATAGCAGACTTCCTTGTAACATATAGCAGTAAATAATTGTAGGAATGAGCCAAGTCCCTTTTAGCTGTAGTAGTAGTAGTAGTAGTAGTAGTAGTAACAGGGTTGAGCTCCTCAGGTACAGGCCTGTTATGACAGACTGCGTCTAGAAGAAATAGCAACTGAGTAAAGTCCTTTGCAGTAGCATCCATTGAACAAGCTCTTCAGAACACTAACCAGTGTTCCCTTCCTCAGACCCATGCTAACTATCAAGCACCAAAGGGGTAGTAAAGCACAAAGAGTCCCCAAGATCTCTCAAGTGTCTGTACTCACAAGTCCAAGGACAGAATGGTTTCCTCCTTCCAATCTTCCAAGCAACTCTCTCCAGTAATACCAGACAGATCTTTGGAAGACAGCTCCCCTCAGTCAGCTTACTGTAGAACCAGGGTCACTCTTTCTAACTTCAGGCCCTCAAGCTGACCCACCTGAAGCCACATGGCAGCAAGTGCCAGGTGAGGCAGCCTGCCTCCAGCCTGGCTTGGTACAATCCACTCCTGGGAAAGACCCAGAGCCCATGTGCTCCCAGAGTATACAGTAAATACCACTCTTAGCATGCAATGGGGTCACCTTCCCCTGCAATTGACCAGGGCTGTATCCATATTCATGCTGTTCATCTGTCTAGTCTCTTCCCATGTTCTGGAAGGCTCTCATAGCTTCCTGAAGGTGGGCAGAACTCAAACAACACCAGAGCATCATGAGCAGACCAAACTAATAAATCACAGCACTCTGTTAAGCAGAACGCCACACTGAATTTCCTTGACAACCTCTCTGGTAAGCAGAGAAACACAACTATGCTTAACCTAACTATACAAATCCTAGCAACTGACTAGGAGGGTGCTACACTCACCCTCCATTAAAATAGGCCATGCCCCCATTGGCCTGGGCAGCCGCCCCTACAAAAACTTAGAACAAAAATCGAAATGGAGTATCCTACAAACATTGAGGGGGAAAAGGAAAGTAACATATGTACAGACCCAATAAAGGCAAAAAATTAGCAGTGCAAAAATAAAGTACCTGCTGTACAAGTATGTACATAGGTTCAAACATGTTCACAGGTTTTTAAGGTAAAGCCCTACCAAGTGCAGCTTTTATGTGCACCACCACCAAAAATAGGTATGTGTTTATTTCACCCCACCAATTACTTCTAACTATACCCCATAAACTATCTAATACATTTTAGACATTATCAGCAATGTACAATATATTACAGTGTAGGGCCTTAGCCGAGGCAGAGTAGTTCCTTGCAGTCCTGCAGGAAGAGAAAAGAGAACAGATATGCACATATTACACATCCTATTCTACAAGCTAAGTGTGGGAACATCCTCTCACGAAGAGGCAACCTTCCCACTAAAAATTACAACTATCAAATCTGCTCTATCATTCTCATTACAGACCATTCCAATGATGGCCTCCTAAGGGCAATTCTTCACACGTCACCTCTCAGAGCCCTAAAAGAACAGAGAGGTAGACATCCTGACTAATCTGGCTATCTAAGCATATCATAAAAAATAGACTCATAAAACTCTTTCAAACTTCAGGCCCTCAGGTCAACCCACCCTACTTTTTAAAAACTATAATGGCAGTTGTTTATGATACTGTGCTTTAGAGAACTAAACACTTTCCATTTAAGGTTTATATCTACTTAAAAAATAACTTATATACCTAAAAAGTAAAATACTACTATAACCTAAAGCTAAAAATGGATTATGCACATTATGTGAGAGATCTAATACCTGCATAAACATGTAGGCAGTGCCTTGGTACAGGTACCCACTCATGAGGAATCAAAGGTACACAACTGTTCTTGTTAACCAGAATGTTTATAGGCATGGTTGGCAATGAAGTATAAGCACTTACAGTTGAAGGCACTTAATAAGATCATACAGTTTATCACAGCTACTTTAACAGGGTTTAGACCAATGGTACTGGAGGGCGGATTCTGCTAGAGGGCTGGTGTCATGTACCGCCCAGCGGTATCTCTAGCAACCTACCCAACGGAATTCCCCAGGGCACGGGGTCTAAGCCTCAATCTGCTTGTTCACCACGCCTGATGGTGGGGATGGACTTGGAGCAGTCTGAGACCAGGTCACGACCCCTGAGTACACCCGACTGTGGTAGAGGGAACCGCCGGAGGTGTGTAATAAAAGAGAGCCTGATGTGAAAAGGCTGGCAGGCCTGGGCAGCAGTGACTGGATCCGTGCAGGATGGATGGAAGGATGACAGTGTACGTATAGCGTAGTCAGACAGGCCAAGTTGGTAACAGCTGAGGCAGAACGGTACAGAGCAGCAGACAGTGAGTAGTCAGGTCACAAGCCAGGTTCAGCAACAGGAGATCCAGTAATCAGGAGTAGGCAGAAGAATAGTCAGGACGAGCCAGGGGTCAGAGCAGGAGATGGTCAGCAGGGATCAGGATCAAGCAGGGTCGGCAACAAAGTAAAATCTAACTGGAACAGATGAGCAGGGAACAGGGAACAAGACCATACGGCAATTTGCCTATACACAGGGCTGGTTTAAATAGCGCGCCCTGCGCTGTCATTGGTGCCAGGCGCGTGTCTGCAATCGTGAGTGTGCATGCGCGGCCGCCGCGGTTGCCTAAGTCCTAGTGCCCGCCGGTTAGTGCGCATCAGCGTTCTGCGCATGGGCCGACCCGTGCACTGCCGCAAGCCCCGAGGTTCCTGACATTGCCCCCCCCCCTCCTACGGGTAGCCCCTGGATGCCCAACTGATTTCTCCTCTGTGGGTGGTTGTGGAAAACTTCTTGAATCAACCTAGAAGCTTGGACGTTTTGGGCTGGTTCCCACGAATTTTCCTCCGGACCATAACCCTTCCACTTAATCAGAAATTGCATCTGACCTCCCCTCTTACAGTCCAAGATCACCTCAACTTCAAATTCTTCTTCTTCGTCACTGTTTATGGCATCCCGTGGTCTGGACCTACGGTCCGGGAAGGGATCCGGTGTTGCAGGTTTTAATAAAGACACATGAAAAACCGGATGTATCTTAAAGGATTCGGGAAGTGTGAGCTCATAAGCCACTTCATTAATCTTCCGTTTCACCCGAAATGGACCCATGAACTTCAGTCCCAGTTTCTTTGATGGGCACGACATCTTCAGATTGGTCATAGCTAACCAGACCTGGTCCCCAGGGTGCAGGATTAGTTTGCCTCTTCTTCTTCTGTCAAAAGCCCTTTTAGTATCCTCATGGGCTTTTGCAGTTGCTTCTTGTAACACCTTGCTGTTAGAGAAAAAAAAAAATTTGCATATCTTGTGTAGCAGGAACTGAACTTTCTGGGGTCAGGTAGAAACGTGGGATGGAACCCGTAATTAGCAAAAAACGGAGATTGCTTGGTAGCGGAATGACTTGCGTTGTTGTAGGCGAATTCGGCTAACGGCAGGAGCGTTAGCCAGGCATCCTGGAGAAAAGAGGTGTAGCACCTGAAATACTGTTCCAATGTTTGGTTCGTTCATTCGGTCTGCCCATTTGTCTGTGGATGGTATGCGGATGAAAAGGAAAGTTTGATTCCTAGGATTTCACATAGGGCTTTCCAGAACTTCGAGATGAACTGGACCCCCGGTCAGAGACGATATCTTTAGGAATCCCATGAAGTCTTACAACTTCCTTAACAAAGATTTGTGCCGTCTCAGGAGCCGAAGTCGTGTTCTTTAATGGTAAGAAATGGACCATTTTGACAAGCGATCCACAATCACAAAGATTGCAGTGTGATCTTGAGAAGGTGGGAGCTCCACTATAAAGTCTATGGAAATCATCTTTCATGGCCTATCGGGTATTGGTAAGGGTCGTAATAGACCCCAGGCCTTGTTTCTGGTGGGTTTGTTTCTCTGACAAATGGCACAGGTCTTCACGTATAATTCGCAATCCTTGACCATACTTGGCCACCAGAACGTGCACTGTAACAGCTCCAAAGTCTTACATACTCCAAAATGGCCTGCCAATGGATGATCGTGGCAGTAGCCCAGGACCAAGGTACGGGCTTCCTCGGGTACCACGATCTGTCCCTCCTTCCACAAAAGTCCTTCCTTGTTCTGCAAGGAAACCCCGGGTGGACTTGGCATTCCTACGGATGCAGTTTGTAACTTGGAACGTAGTTCGGATTGGAGGGCAAGAAAATTTCCTGTAGACAGAATTGTGTCTGGTTTGTGTCTTCAGGGTCCTCGAACATTGCCCTTGGTTTGGAGCTCCATAAAAGAATTCACCTCACGGGGTAAGGATGATCATGACAAAAGTGATGGATCAGCCCAGAACTACACAGGAGGAGCTTGTGAATGATCTCAAGGCAGTTGGGGCAAGAGTCACCAAACAAACCATTGGTAACACAATATACTGCCATGAATTGAAATCCTGCAGCACCCACAAGGTCACCCCTCCTCAAGAAGGCACATGTACAGGCCCATCTGTAGTTTGTCAATGAACATTCAAATGATTCAGAGAAGGATTGGGAGAAAGTGCTGTGGTCAGATGAGACCAAAATTTAGCTTTTTGGCATTAACTTGACTCGCCGTGTTTGGAGAAAGAAAAATGATGACTATGACCCGAAGAACACCATCACTGCAGTCAAGCACGGAGGTGGAAACATTATGTTTTGAGGCTGTTTCTCTGCTAAAGGCACAGGCTGACTTTGCCGAATTGAGGGGCCAATGGACAGGGCCGTGTATTGTAAAATCTTGGATGAGAACCTTCTTGCCTCAGCTTGAACACTGAAGATGAGTCGAGGATGGGTCTTTCAGCATGACAATGATCCAAAACATACCACTAAGGCAACAAAGGAGTGGCTCAAGAAGAAGCACATTAGGTCATAGAGTGGACTAGCCAGTCTCCAGATCTTAATCCTATAGAAAATGTATGGAGGGAGGTGAAACTTTGAGTTGGCAAGTGACAGCCAAGAAGCCTTAATGATTTAGAGAAGATTTGTAAAGAAGAGTGGACCAAAATCCCTCCTGAGATGTGAGCAAACCTGGTAACCAACTACAAGAAACGTCTTACCTCAGTACTTGGTAGATAAATCCTTGTTGGCAAGCACAAAATCATGTTTTGCTTTTGGGATCAATTACTTATTTTACTCACTGAACTGCAACTCAATTTATAACATTTGTATTACAGTGGGGATCGAAAGTTTGGGCACCCCAGCTAAAAATTTTTATTAATGTGCATAAAAAAGCCAAGGAAAGATGGAAAAATCTCCAAAAGGCATCAAATTACAGATTAGACATTCTTATAATATGTCAACAAAAGTTAGATTTTATTTCCATCATTTACACTTTCAAAATAACAGAAAACAAAAAAATGGCGTCTGCAAAAGTTTGGGCATCCTGCAGAATTTATAGCATGCACTGCCCCCTTTGCCAAGCTGAGACCTGCCAGTGTAATGGATTGTTCTCAATCATCGTCTGGGAAGACCAGGTGATGTCAATCTCAAAGCAGTTTTAATTATAGCATCAATAGACTTCCAGTATATAGCGATAGCAGGCCATGACCAGAATATTTGGGTGAAGTCTCCCGGTCCATGGGAGCATCTCCAATAATTAGGGGAAGAAGTGAGATCAATACCTAAGTAGCAAAATCTGTCCACTCACTGCAGCGGCAGCTCAGGAGAGGCAAGGGCCCAAACCCTTTGGTCTATAGGAAACAGTTGTGATTTGGAGCAGTTGACTCAGAGGCCTGTGATCTCTGAAAAGGCGTTGAGCACACTGAGGGCCTCTTGTAAGGATGGGCCAGGGTCGTTCAGAAAGAGGACCAGATCATCCGCATATAGGGCAACCCTCTCTTCCAGCCAGCCAATACAAAGGCCCGTACCTCAAGAGACATATGGAGAGCCTCGGCAATATGTTCCATGGCTATGGTAAATAGGGCTGGAGAGAGGGAGATTATCTCTTAATTTGATGGATGCCATATGGAGTTTATGAAGGGTGCATAACCAATTTATGAAGTGGAGAGGGAAGCCTATGTGCCTGAAAACCTCCCATAGATAGGTCCATTCCACCAGTCAAAGGCCTTTCAATATCCAAGGAGGCCACTACTTAGGTACACTGGTTGTTATGAGGGGTATGAATATTAGAGAAAAGTCTGCAGATATTGATATCTGTCGATCTGTGAGACATAAAACCTGTTTGGTCTGAGTCCACAACTGAAGAGAGAAGCTTACTTAGTCTGCCCGTTATTTAGTTTAGTCAGGATTTTAAAACAAAGGTTTAATAAGAGGCACAAGGGGTAGGGTCCTTTTGGGCTTTTATAAATCAACACTATGTGGGCTTCACTCATGGAGGATGGAAGGACATCCGTAGCTAAGCAGGTATGGAATAGGTAGGCTAGTTTTGGGGATAAAATTTCTCCATATGAAAAGAGTGGATGGCAGTTAGCACTTCTTCCACTGTAATGGGGCATACCAGAAAGTACCTTTCCCTGGCTGAGAGCTAGCCCAAGGCCACTGAGTCCAGTAGTGGGTGCATGGAAGCCGGGTCACAATCAGGCAATGGAAGAGGAATATAGATTACTATAAATGTGTTTGACTTCTCGCAAGATTTCATCTGGGGAGGTGATAATCACACCATCTCCAGTTTTGTTCTCGGGGATAATGGTTAAAGGTGTATCCTGTTGGGTTAACAAGGCCAAAAATCTCCCATTGCGATCCCCCTGTTCAAAAAAAAAGTTTGTTTACATTTATGGAGGTCCAGCCTCGTAATTTCAGCCATATGTAGATGGTTTCTTTCAGCAGCCATAAGGGCTTCAATGTTGTGAGGGGTAGGATCAGCTGCATGCAGATCAGTTTTAATGGTTACAGCCCCAAGTCGCCACAGTGAGTTAATTCGGGTGTGCATGACTTGCAGAGAAAGTTCCATAGGGGCGTCATCGGAAAGGCCACTAGGAAGGTATCTGACATCCTGAACATCGGCCAGCAATGCAGGGTTAGCAAAGGCCAGGTCAATGCGGGATGACGTCCAATGTGACATTGAGAAGCAGGAGTAAGCTCTGGAGGAGGGATATTTCCATCTCCAGGCCTACATAAGATAAGGCACCGGCCCATTCAACAGGGAGTAGAAGGAACCTGAGGCCTTCTTTGTCTTGGCCAGGGAAAAGTAACCTGGAAGAAAGACCAACAGCGGTCATAAAGGATACAGTGGACAGAGGTTCAGCTGGGACCCCTCAGGTAGCACATCTGCAGGTACAGAACAAGGGGAACTCAGCGAGCATCCAGTTAGGTCAAGGCTGTTACAGAAGAATTGAAGAACTGAGTGACATCTTTGTTGATGATCCTCAGCTTTCTGGGAAGTAGAAGACTGTAGGCGAGACCTTTATCATGAAGGCATTTGCAGACTTCGGTGGAGGAGCACCGAATAGTCTGGGAACAAGGAGATCTTGTTGTTGTCGAAGGTCAGGTTCTGCCTATTCCTGGCCCTAGCGAGTAACATACAGTATCTCTATCTCGGTGGTGGAACTCTGAGAATCGTGGGAGCAGGGGGCACCCTATAAGCCCACTCCACAATGAAGGTAGGTGGCAGATTTTCTTGGCCCAGCAGTGCAGTGAGGAATTGCTCCACAAACTCTGCTGGCTGGAGGCCTTCAACCCTCTCAGGCAGGCCCAGGATCCACAGATTATTGCGGTGGAGTCGATTTTCAATGTCCATAGCCTTTTTTTGGAGGGCTTTTACCTGCCTCTGGAGGGCATGAAGCTCCTTGGAGTCTGCAGCAATGGTATCCCCGGTCTAGGATATCCGGCCCTCAGCCTCAGACAGGCAGGATCTAAATTTCTAAATCTAAATTAACAAAGCGCAACTGCGCAAAACATGTCATCTTGGTAACCCTACACATGCTCCCAGCAGAAGCCAGCACTGCCTTCACTTGCCATGGTGACACCACCCGGGACGCCAGTACGCTGACACCACGTGATTTAAAGTTGACAGGAGCGTTATCCAATCTCAGCTCCCTTCAGAGCAGACGGGCCATCCGTTGGAGTCACACTGTCCACTTCAGGCTGGTCAAATTTTATTATATTTGCTACTTTGTCTCACCCAATAAAGATGCATCTTCATTAAGGTGCTTGTCTGAGAGCATTTTCCACAGCGCCTATTTTTTTCGGTTCTCTTCATCATGCAAATGATCAACAAGGCAGCAGTGGTGAGCTCATGATTAACTGTTCACATGTTTCCACCTGGAGTTGCCTCTCTGCGCTCATTTGTATGAGTTTTCCTCTAAATTTCTCCATGTCATGGTGTATCAGGCTGATGTTGGTGTCAGTGGAAGGAAGTCTATCTTCGCCATGAGCGACTCTTTATGTTATGGCCGCTAGGAGATCAGTGTTGGTAGGCTTACCCAGTTCCAGAGGACATGACTGCCACTGTCTGTTTCGCGGGCAATATGGCCGCCACTGAAGCCGAGCGGGGAAGGTCGGAGGACACACGGGTGGTACACTGCGAGGAGGAAGGCATATTCTGGGCCAGGAGAGAATGGAGAAGCATGTGGCAGTCATGGGCAAAGGATTGGAGCAGGTCTGTAAGGTAGATAGCGCCTGTAGGATATATTTCAGGATGGTAGACACAGAGCTTTGGCAAAGTGCTACTTATCCTCTTCACATCCTAGCCACACCCCCCTGGAGTAGGGCTTTAACCATTTCCTGCAAAAGGATGTACTAGTACATCCTTGGATTACAGTGGTTTTACCAGGGTCATGACTGTACAGCCGCTGGATCCCTTTACAAGTAGCTGAAGGTGCCCCCCCACACACACACCGCAGTTTGGTAGGCACACCATAGAGATGAAGGAGGAACTTCCTTTCCCTGATCATCTCTATGGTGTTTGGAGTATGGTGTAAGGATTTTGTCACTTCTGATTTCGATTTGTTGTTTGTAAGCCATTACTGGCTTGTAAAGCATCTGATCAAACCAATCTTGTTTTTTGATCAGATGCTTTTGAGGGCAGAGGAGAGAACTGGGGCCTAAAAGACTCCATATCTCTCAGCAAAGAGTACCTGTCACTGCCAATGCTACCATAACTGATGTTGTTCATCCGCTCTGATAGCAATACAAAAATAAAGAGACAGTAAAAAAAAAAAAATTTAAGTGCCATGTCCAGGATCTTAATGAAACATTTTAGATAATAAAACTTGGCATTTTTCCCAAATTAATACAATAATCAAGATCAGTCTAAATCAGAAACAATCTAAAAGTTATAAAAACTTAAAACAAAATTACATTAAAATAAATTAAAATTCTACGTAAATAGACCATATTAAATACAGCTTAATAGTTGCTTTTAAAGCAATTAATGTCTATTTCAATATTTAAACCATTGGGGGTCAGAGAATCTGTTAGGTATATCCACTTCGTTTCCTTTTTAGACAACTCTCTCATCCTATTGGAACCTCTCCAAGTTGGTGGAGTGGTGTCTATAACCCAAAATTTCAAACCAGAAGGGTCTTTGTTATAATGTTTCCTAAAATGGATGGAAACACTGTGATATTTATACTCTATGGTGATGTTATACCCTATGGTGAACATTCGTGAAGATGTTCACAAATTCTTTTCTTAAAATGTCTTTTAGTGCAGCCTATATAAATTAAGCCGCAAGGGCACACTAAGACATAAATAACATGGGTGGTCTCACATGTAATAAATGTTGGAATATCAAATTCTTTCCCGTTTGCTGATGATCTGAATTTGGTTAAGGCTCTAAACCTACTTTTCGCCACGTTGCATGATGAACATTTCCGACAGGAGAAAAAAAACGGTTTTATTCCAAAACATTTCTAATTTAGTGGTTGGATCTAAAATCTTCTTTGCCACCCTGTCCCCAAAGGTTGTGGCCTTTCTATAAATAAATACCAGTTTAGCAGGTAATACAGGTCCCAATAGTCTATTTATTTGTAATACATGTTTGGTAATGTTTGGTAAATATACTCTCCAGCTCTTTTTACTGGGTATGGAAATTAGATAACCCCATTGTTGGTTGTTAGTAACCTCCTCTCCTTTTTATCTTTCAGACATTGTTCTCTAGGAACACTAAACACGTCTTGCAGAGACTGTTCCTTATATCCCTTTTCTACAAATCTCTCAGTAATTAGCTTAGGCTGGCCCACAAAATCACAAGCAGGGCAACAATTCCTGCTCACACTCTTTATTTGGCCCTTTGGAATGTTCTTGACCCAAGAGGGGTGGTGTCCACTAAACCATGGCAGATAACTGTTACTGTCCATGGGTCTGAAGTACAATTTGGTCAACAAAACATCACCACATCTAAAAATGTTCAAATCCAAAAAATGTATTTTCTCCTTATTATATTGACATTCTAATTTGATGTTGTTAGAGTCATTATTCAGTGTAGAAACTGTGTTCACCTTCAGACCCTGCTTAGATAAAGAATAGGTCATCAATGAACATTGTAGAGCAATATCTGTTTAAGGCCATGATTGAACACAAATTTGTCCTCCCATTCAGCCATAAACAAATTAGCTATAATAGGCGCAAAACGTTCACCCATCTCTACTCTCCTCCTCTAAGAAAAGAAGTCGCCATGATACCAGAAATAATTATGAGAGAGATAAAATTCCAAAGACTTCCTCATAAAATTCTTCTGAGTATGGAATGTCATCTCTCTTACTTAATGCCCAATTTAAAGCCAATAAGGCATCATCATGCTGGATAATGGTATACAGGGATGATACATCCGCTGTAATCAAAAAAGCTTCTGGAACTTCTTCTAACCTCACTTTCTTCAACAGCTCTAATACATTTTTGTTATCCTTCAAATAGGCTTTGGTAGCCCAAACACTGGTCTGTAGAAATACATCTACATATTGGCCCAATCTAGCAGATACTGACCCAATTCCATTAGCTATCGATCTAGCAGGTGGATTTAGTTCTTTGGGTATTTTTGGTAATGTGTATACGTAGTTGGGATTCTACAATTTGGGATTAAATATTTATTTTCTTTTTTTGTAAGAACACGAGTTCAATACCCATATTCTACCAATCCTTTTAATTCTTCTTTATATCCCTTGGTGGGGGTC
This sequence comes from Staurois parvus, assembly GCF_062004578.1. Taxonomy (NCBI): domain Eukaryota; kingdom Metazoa; phylum Chordata; class Amphibia; order Anura; family Ranidae; genus Staurois; species Staurois parvus. The sequence goes on along the minus strand of NW_028318464.1, from coordinate 1,224,394 downwards.
TTTGGTTAATTTCACATATGTATCTGAATCTGACAACATTCCAATTAATTGGGTGTGATAACATTTCTTATCCATAACAACCACTCCTCCTCCCTTGTCCACCCGGAGGATGATAATCTCTTTACGCTCTTCTAAAGATTGAATACCCACCTGTATATGCCTAGGATTAACCCCTTTCTTGTGTACTACAGATGATAAAGGTCTCAAGACTAAATTTTGAACACTTCAATATGCTGGTTAGAAGAAATTACTGGATTAAACAGTGATTTGTTCTTCAAACCACTGTTTTAAACAGCCACCTCCGAAAATTATATTTGATTGTGATCTAATTCCATTGCCCAAAAAATATTTTTTCACATTCAGTTTCGGTATATATTTGAGTATCTATGTACACATCTAACTTGTTAATAGGTTGCTTCTGGGCACATTGCAGTCCAGTATTCAATATATTTATTTCCTTATGTGTGAGCTCCATACCACTAAGATTGTATATGCCATTTCTTCGATTTCCTTTTTCTCTTTTTGAATTGGATCCTCCTTCCTGCTCTACACCCTTTCCTTCCCTTCTAGTATATTCCTGTCTTTGGCCGTATGGGAATGGTGGTCCTTCGAATGGTCTCTGGGGGGAGGGGGTCGATTAATGGTAGGAGGGGCCTCCTACAAAAGGGTGATGGCCCCAACCCCTTCCTCTCCCGCTCCTCCAGTTCCCAAAAAAAGGCCTTGGTGGATTATAATTAGGAGGATCTCTATAATTATTTAATGGTTCAAATCTATTATTTGTTGGTACCATAAATCTATTATTATGCCTGGGAGTACGGGGCAAAGGGTGTCAACTGACCTCCTGTTTGCCTCCTGTTGGCGCCTATATTTACTAGTATATAAAGTATGTTATACAGATTAAAGGGCTAATTATATTCAGCAATTTCTGCATGCAGATCTGTGTAATTCATATGTGTTAGAGTTGACAACCCTGTGTCCTCTCTCATGTGCTGCACAATGAGCCAGCTGTGGTAAAAAAACATGGGGGCAACTATAGTTAAATTGCTCTTTCAGGTGAAAGGTCTGATACCTAGTGGTTTGATCGGTTGGCACCAACATCACTATTGAATCCCGTGTGACAAAAAATCTGGTAGAAGCAACCACAGATCACAGTAGGGGACTAGGAATCTGACATTCCCTGAAGTGTTAGATTTTAGACTCTTCAGATAGTTGTATCTGTAATGCAGCGAAGACTGGCAGTGTGGGTGGCGGGAGAGGTAAGTATGGACTCTCTGCAGGAGCAATCTTGTTTGTCACATTTATTTTTGTGAAATGTTTTTTTTAAAGCTTATGTTTTTTCTTAATCAGCACAAGTGACCATATTTACATTGACTATGAAGTGTTCCTTGTGCTGGTGGCTTATTTCTGCATTTAAATCTTCACCCCCCCCCCCTCCCCATCTAGACTGGACATAGTTGGCATTCTTGATGGCTACCTATGGCAGATCCAGTGGCTCATATTGACCCCCACAGCATTGGAACATCACAGCTACAGGGGTATCGGGGGGGGGGGGGGTGTAGGGACAGGACAATGAGAATTTCACTGAAGAGAGCAGCCACCAGCCCAAGGGACTCATTCGATGTAAGTACCATCTTTTGTTTAAAAAAAAAAATTAACTAAACTTAAAGGATAAGTTCACCTTTTAGACAAAAATAATAAATACACATTTTTTTGAAGGTAAAAAAATTTTCATTTATTATTTTTGTCTACAGGAGCCTGGAAAGCATTGCACCTGTGATCAGTAGATCGCTGTTGCCATGCAGGTCTCCTGCAGAACTGTCGGAATATCTGCTTGCCGTACGGGATGTACGGTCAAGCAGACATACTGAAAGGAAGCTTCAGTGAACTACTACAGTGCTCCACAGCACCATGGTAGTTCATTGAAAACTGCAAGCCCACATCCGGTAAGGCTGTCAGTACTTGCAGTTCATTCATTCACGGAAGTCCATGAATAAAGGATGTGGCCGTGTGGGTGGAGCCCTGCACAGTCGTGCTGTTTTCAAACTTGACAGTACGGGGAGGCTTCTCACACATCATCTTCCTTACATCATCTGATCTCTCCAAGATCGGTGTGATCAGATGCTGTCCCAATTTAAAAATGGCGCTATTTATATCCTGCAAAACTGAAGTGATGAAATGCTCGTAGCTTCTGATTTCTTAGACTATAGAGATCATTGGCACCATTCCTGTCTCCAATCAGCTTTATGGTCAGCTAGCAGAAACACCAGCTGCATTCTCAGGTTACCCTAATGGCATGGAACTGCCATGGAAGGCAGTGGGGGGGCATCTTCTCCCACTGCTTGTAAAAGAAATCCTGCAGCTAATTAGCCACTAGGTTTGCTTTTACATGAAAGCCAGTCACCAGCTGAAAAAAACCATACCAGGACGATGCCTACAGCTGCAAGCATCATGCAGGTTTAACCACTCAAAGTCCATTGATGTACCAGTACGTTGCTGGTCCTTGTTGGGTATATATGCTATTTTTTTTTTTATGCAGCCTGTGGGTTGAATGAAAAAAAGAGAAGAAATCTCTGCCAGAAAAAGTGTGTGGTATGCCCACCATTAGAATGGTTAACAATAAAACAGTAACAGTAAAAAAGTAACATTAAAACATTAACTTGATAACAATAAAACAACAATAATTTTTTTTTTTAATGTTTTTTTTACTTTTTTGAACTTCCAGATGTTTCCTGACTACCTAACATATTTTGAGACCTGTGTAGACTGTGCTGTGCTGTACCTTATACTAATCCAAAGAAGTCCACTAGTGTATGGTCGCAACGGAAGCAGTCCTTCGGGCAGAGATCAGGTTGGCCAGGACGCCTAATTCCGTGTCTGGTACAGGCACAACATCTTTTTTTGGGTGCCTTTTGGGTTGGGGTACCAGGAATGGCATCGGAAAAATGCCTCTCATGCAGCTTGCTAACTGCATCTGGGTTGGGGGTTTGGGCCACAACACCTTCTGGATACAAAAGGGCCATGATGATCTCTTCCTCTAATTTTAGGAAGGATCCACAACATCCAGTTGCTTTGTATAGCACAAAAACATTATATAGAGCAATTGAAATAAACAGATACTTTTTTTGTACCAGCGTCTGGCCTTTCGGGGAACTAAGTACGGCTTGATCATCTGGTTGTTGGAAGTCCATCCCTCCCATGTTAAAATTATAGTTGTGGACACTGAGGGTCTTCTCAACACCAGCTGCCGTGGAAATTTGGATGGTCATGTCTGCGTGAATGGAAGACAGGATGACAACATCCCGTTTATCCTTCCACTTCACTGCGAGCAATTCATAATTTCTCAAGCAGGCTTTTTTCCCCTTTCTAAGACAGGTATTTACAAGCCATTGGGGGAAGTCCAGGCGATTAGGTCACACAGTGCCACATGCGCCAATTCCAAGATTGTATAAATGTCTAAATAGTGGCACACGTGAATAAAAATTGTCCATATATAAGTGGTACCCCATATGAAAAAAGGATGACACCAAGTCCCAAACTATCTTGCCACTGCTCCCCATGTAGTCTGGGCATCCGGGGGGCTCCATGTGACTATCTTTTCCCTCATAAATCTGAAACTTATATGTATAGCATGTTGCCCTCTCACAGGTCTTATACATTTTGACCCCATATCTGGCACGCTTACTGGGGAGAAATTGCTTGAATGCAAGGCGATCAGAAAAACTAATGAGGGACTCATCAACACAGATGTTTTGCTGGGGAGTATAGACATCTGTAAATTTCTGGTTAAGGTGATTTACGAGTGGCAGACTTTTGTGGAGTCGGTCAAATTCAGTGTCACCCCGAGGACAACAGAGCGTATTGTTGTTGAAATGCACAAATTGCATTATATTATCATATCTATGTCTGACCATGGCAGCAGAGAACACGGGCATATGATGCATCGGGTCTGTGGGCCAATGCAACCTCAATTCTTTTTTTTTTTTTAGTAATGCCCATGTTGAGGGTTTTGCACAAAAAAACTTTAAATTCAGAAACTGTAATAGGTTTCCATGCAAATGGTATGGCAAGGCTTGAATTTGGGTTGGCAGCAATAAATTGTTGTGCATATAAATTTCTTTGATCCACAATCGATCCACACAGGTCTTCCATAAGAAACAGCTCCAAAAAATCAAGGGGAGTAGGTAAATTTGCTGTTTCCACCTGAATTCTTGGTTGGGCAGTGCATGGGGGAAGTACGGGTGTTGCAGAATTTTTGGGTTGCCAATCAGGATTTGCAAGCACATCCGGAAAGACACTGTGGGCTCTATGGGCCTGTGTTCGAATTCTTGGTGGCTGCGGGATGCTACTTGTGCTCGCCACCGCACCAGCTTGTACTGCTCTTATGGGACTAGCCACGTCACCAAATGAAACTGCAGTGCTGTTATGTGGAAGACCAGGATGTACTAGGCCTCTGGTACTTGCCAGTTTATCAAAAGGTAGAGCGGCACTAGTACTAGCACTCTGCTGCATATGAGAGTCATCATGTAATTGTAACACCTCAGCAACCTGGGAACAGGGTCAGGTATGCCTGTCCTTAGTCCTCTTAGACCTCTTAGTCCTCTTAGACCTCCAGTCCATCATCTGAGCTATCTGTCAGGGTGCCCCTGCTGTCTACAGGTTTGTACTGTGAGCCTGATTCTGTCAGTGAGGCTTCCCCTTCGCTCTCATCTGACATGGTCAGAATCCTGTAGGCTTCTTCACTAGAATACCTTTTGTTGAACATTTTGGCCACTAAATTTATAGGTACCTAGTGCGGCTCTGGAAAAAGAGCACTTGGCTATCAGGGACTGCTTGAACCGCTACAAAAAAATTTACCTGCAAGGCCTGATTCTGCTAACACTGCGGTTTTGAGTGCAATGTATCAAGTGACAGTGATATACTGACACTGCACTTACTGGGGGAAAAGGGTAAAGACAGGTGCTGGCAGGTGGCAGGGCTGATCCTGCTAACGCTACTTTTTTGGGGACAATATACTTTGTGAACACTGCTATAGTTCTGATCTGATCAAAGATTTTGTTCCGTTCAGACACTATACTAGCAATGGAGGTTTATTCTGTATGTGAGTGTGTTCCTGGCAATAAAAGGGTTAAATGTGATGACTGATGTAGTGGCAGGCAATCTGACACTATCTGGGAGGGATGCTATCTGAAGTCGCTGGTGACACTAATACAGTGATCAGTGAAAAAATCTGTACACTGTACTAATGACATTGGTGACCGGGCAGGGAAGGTGTTAACTGGGGGGCAATTAGCGGGTTAAATGTGACCTATTAGTGCTTTTACTGTAGATGTGTGCTGTTTTTACTCACGTGGATCTGCTTTCTTCTCTCTCTGGGACAGCATGTGCCCAGGGAGAGAAGACTGTATCATTTTCTGTACCTGTGTAAATGTAAACACAGGTACAGGAAGATCTGTGATAGGGCAGGGATCAATCAGATGATCCAGGCCGAACATCCAGGCCTGAATCTGCTGATTGATCGGTCGGGCACCAAATTACGGCACCACTGGTCGGTGGGCTCTCGTGACCCCAGCCCGCGATCATGGCGGGAGCGCGAATCATATATATATATATGTATATATTTATATAAATATATGTGTGTGATTTTCTGCAGAGATTCTGCCCTGTAGCAGTAATTGACACTTTTTGGGAGGGGGAGAGTTCCCACTTCCAGTCTGATTGCTAAGCGATCCAAGCAGAAGTTTGCCGCAGCCTTCTTGGACACATTACAGGTCCCAGAAGACTGCAGGACCATTCACAAAGAGCAGTGCAGCTCACGCATGCGTAGTGGGAAACTGGCTGTGAAGCCACGAAAGCTTCACTACCAGTTTCCCTTAGTTAAGATGCTGGCACCTAGACCAGAAGCCCACTGAAGAATTGCTTCAGATGAGACAGCGCTGGATCCCTGGACAGGTAAGTCCTTATATTAAAAGTCAGCAGCTACAGTGAACAAAGGACATCCGATCAGCTGCACTCCAAACAATCCACTTTATTGAACCAAGATAAAATCAATATAGACAGTGGAAATACAGTGGAGGACCTGCCAGTCCCCTACTGTTTTTCCACTGTCTGTATTGGTTTTATCTTGGTTCAATAAAGTGGATTGTTTGGTGTGCAGCTGATTGGATATGCTTTGTTCTCATCTATGCAGCACACGAGCTGGGCTAGCACCTACAGAAGGAGTTGTGCTTGGAGTTTGGGAGTCTCTCTACCTTGAGCAGTGGTAAACATATATCAGCAGCTACAGTTTTTGTAGATGCTGACTTTCAGTTTTTTGGGGGGAGACTGGAGAACCTCTTTAATTGTCAATGAGTGACTAGATTGCCAATGTAACTTGTTCTACCTACTTTTTAACACTAGATGGCAGTCACATAGCTTTTTTTTTTCATTGTAGAAGTGTCATAGTTAAACCGCCTTCAGAATAGGTTCACTTCTACATAAAAAGAACAGTTGAAACAGGTCACTGAGAGCATACCAGAGTCTACAGTAACAACAAAGCATTTTTGTTTACATGCCTTTCAGCTATGGAGTTCTGTTACATGACACTCTTATGTCTTCTTAGGGGCTAGGATATAGTGGGGTTGATTTACTAAAGGCAAAGAGACTGTGTAATTTGCAAGTGAGTTTAGTAAATGAGGCCAAACTTCACTTTACAATCCAATCACAGAATAAAAAATAAAACAGCATTTTTGCTTTCACATGATTGGATGCTGGAACTCAACAGAGCTCTACCTCATTCACTAATCTCTGAAGCAACTGAATTTGAAAATTGTACAGTCCATTTCCCTTTAGTAAATCAACCCCACACTGTGAAGAGATGCAGATAAATAGGAAGCAACTGTCAGAAATCAGGTATATAATAATAATAATAACAGCAAAAACCAGGAGCTTTTGAAGGGATGTGTGTAGGCACAAACCAGGCGTAAGGTTGACAAAATATTTATTTATGGTACTTATATAGCACTGTCAATTTACGCAGCGCTTTACATATATATTGTACATTCACATCAGTTCCTAACCCTCAAGGGGTGTACAATCTAAGGTATAGACGTAAACCAGGCGTAAGGTGAGCGCTAGAGAGGCACAAGCCAGATGTAAGGTCAGCAACAAATAGCTGCAATCTAGGCATAAAGCGGACACCAGATAGGTGCACCAGTGCAGAAGATTTACAAATCGCAGCTCACATTACCGCCAATCACCCCTAGCAGTGCCTGGAATTATGATAGGGACATCTTTCACTGCTATGATCATCAGTGTCCAGGATAGAAGGGGTTAATTTTCACAGCCAATGACCTGCAATGTGTATGGGGATTAATAGTACTGACATCAGGGCACTGGTGTCAGTGGACGCAATATTAATTCCTAGTGTCAGTGGACGCAGTATACCACCCAGCACTGGTGTCAGTAGAAGCAATTATGATCCTCAGTATTTGTGTCGGTAGAAGCAATATAACCCCCAGCACTGGTGGTATGGAATGCAATAATAAGCCTCAGCATTGGTGTCAGTGGGCATGATATTAACCCCCAGCATTGGTATCGGTGGAAGCAATATAACCCCCCCAGCACTGGTGGCAGTGGACACAATAATAAGTCTCAGCACTGGTGTTAATGCACACAATAAATACTCTAAGTATTGGTGTCAATGGATGCAAGAATAACCCCCAGTGCTGGGGATGGTGGATGCAAAATTAACCCCCAGCACTGGCATCTGGGGATGCAGTTTTAACCCCCAGAAGGGGTGTTGGTGGATGCACTATAACCCCCAGCACTGATTTCAGTAGAAGCAATAATAATCCTCAGTATTTGTGTAGGTGAAAGCAATATAACCCCCAGCACTGGTGGTATTGGGCACAATAATAAGCCTTAGCATTGGTGTCAGTGGATATGATATTAACCCCCAGCACTGGTTTGGGAGGAAGCAATATACCCCCAAGCACTGGTGGGGGGGTCAGGGATCAGCACAAGTCTGATCTATGATTAGCTCCCTGCACAGCTAGAAAACTGAGCACACTGTCCTCCCTTGTCTAGTGTGGTCAGTTTTTAATAGGAAATCAGAGGGACTGTCAGGAGCACCAGGGAGTTAACAGAAAGGAAGCAATACAAAGAGAACAGGAAACTTTTTTCATACAAGTACATGGTACAGCAGGCACATATCAGGAATATTAAATGTTGGGTTTACATATTATTTAAGCAGCAGAGCCACTTACAGACAGTAGAGGGCAACAGATCCCTACACGTCTAAGGCACCTTCACAAAGTTCAAGAAGTGCATTGTTGAGTACTCATAGCTATAGATTTAAACCTCATATACCTCTATACCACATTCTTGACCCACAAACTACCTTAGTTCAGAATAGGGTTGCCATTTCATCCAGTTAAAACTGAATACATATTAATTCCACAGGTTCTCTAGCTGATTAAGATGGTAATTAAACTCATTTAGTGCCTTATCTGCATTAAATTAGCCTCAGAACCTGTGTACTTATTATGTGTTCGGTTTTAAAGGGATGGTAACCTTAGTTCATAACGAACTCATGGTATACCCAAACCCAAAGTTCATCCCTACCTATGACTTCTGATTGTGAAACCATACTAAGAGATTGTTAAGTCACACTTTAAGTATAGTAGATAAATAAGTGGGCTGCAAAATTATATTACATTAAAACTGAATATTCTGATTATTTCATAAGCCATATCATGACTGGATCACTTTAATCACCCCACAAAAATCTCAAATGAGAACCCTAAGAACAATTACTTCTCATTAAACTATTATAGTACATCATTTATGGCACTACAGTATTAATAATGAATAAAGAATTATCCTCTGTGGTAGCGTATTGGGTCTTTGATAGCACCACAGACAAAAGATCATCAGTTGTATATTCTTCTTTCTGGCTAGTGCAGCATGATTGATGTAATATAAATGCCCTCTATTGCTGACAAACACTGGTGCTCATAATCATACTTCTAAAAAAAATCTGGCTAAAACATCAAAATCTCCCTATGAACATTCACTACCAAAGTGCGCTTTCTATAGGGATGAATATAAAGGCATGTAAAGCGCTGGTAAATATATGCAATGTGCCTACAGCATATACACTATATTGCCAAAAGTATTGGGACACCCCTCCAAATCATTGGATTCAGGTGTTCCAATCACCTCCATTGCCACAGGTGTATAAAATCAAGCACCTAGGCATGCAGACTGCTTCTACAAACATTTGTGAAAGAATGGGTCGCTCTCAGGAGCTCAGTGAATTCAAGCATGGTACCATGATAGGTTGCCACCTAATAATACCACCTGTAATAAGTCCATCCGCAAAATTTCCTTGCTACTAAATATTCCACGGTGAACGGTTAATGCTACTATAACAAAGTGGAAGCAACTGGGAACAACAGCAACTGAGCCACGAAAATGACAGAGTCAGCATATGCTGAAGTGCACAGTGCGCAGAAGTCATCAACTGTCTGCAGAGTCAATAGCTAAAGACCTCCAAACTTTGTGTGGCCTTCAGATTAGCATAACAGTGTATAGAGAGCTTCATGAAATGGGTTTCCATGGCTGAGCAGCTGCATCCAAGCCTTACATCACCAACTGTAATGCAAAGTGTCGGATGTGGTGGCGTAAAGCACCCACCACTGGACTCTAGAGCAGTGGAGACATGTTCTCTGGAGTAACAAATTACGCTTCTCTGTCTGGCAATTCGATGGATGTGTCTGGGTTTAGTGGTTGCCAGAACGATACTTACCTGACTGCACTGTGCCACTCGTAAAGTTTGGTGGTGGGGGGATTATAGTGTGGGGTTGTTTTTCAGGGGTTAGGCTTGGCTCCTTAGTTCCAGTAAAGGGAACTCTTAAGGCGTCAGTATACCAAGACATTTTGGAGAATTTCATGCTTCCAACTTGTGGGAACAGTTTAGGGATGGCCCCTTCCTGTGCCAACATGACTGCGCACCAGTGCACAAAGCAAGATCCATAAAGACATGGATGAATGAATTTGGAGTGGAGGAACTTGACTGGCCTGCACAGAGTCCTGACCTCAACCCAATAGAACACCTTTTGGGATGAATTAGAGCAGAGATTAAGCCATGCTCTCTTGTCTGACATCAGTGCCTGACCTCACAAATGCGCTTCTGGAAGAATGGTCAAACATTCCCATAGACACACTCCTAAACGTTGTGGACATCCTTCCCAGAAGAGTTGAAGCTGTCATAGCTGCAAAGGGTGGGCCAACTCAATATTGAACCCTATGGACTAAGACTGGGATGCCATTAACGTTCATGTGGGTGTAAAGGCAGGCGTCCCAATACTTTTGTTAATATAGTGTACGTTCATAAACACACCCCACCAGGGGCGTACTGACCATTTGGAAACTTGGGCACTGCCCGAGGGCCCGGGGTCAGTAGGGGACCACATGAGATGCTCCTGGTACCTTTTTCATAGGCTTTTTTGAGTTTGAGCAAGGACACAGGGGCCCCATGATCCCCTATTACCCGGGGACCAAATGAGTTGTCATATCCCTATGGGTCAACCGTGCATTTTAGCACTTCTAAGTTTTGTGCTAGTTCTGGGGTTGAATTTCATCACTAAATAAGTGCTCACATTTGTGGCACAAAAGAGAAAAGCACCAATCATTGTTTCCCAGCACTAAAATGTGAAAATTTATCTGTTGTTTTGGTCACAAATATGGACCCAAAGATGTATGCAGGTCATAGACGGGTCGTTTATCGGCTGAATTTGCGTCCGCATGAAAAACCCGCCGATATTCACGCCGTTAGTGGGGCCAGACCGTCGGCCATTTTTCACGTATCTTCTCGTTTAGTTTTATCGGTCATGCTGGAAAATCCACGAAAAACTGATGTTTTTCGTAGACATTGGTGGCAGCATCGGCAACGGGGCCAACCGATTTTTCCTTTATCGGCCGACAATTCGGCTGATAAATGGCCCATCTATGGCCAGCCTAATGCTAACATTTTTGCATGCGGATTGCACATTCCCTGATGAAGTGGGTCATATAGCTAGAAATTGGTTGTGCAATTTACAAATCTCCTGGCAAATGTTTGGTTTGTCTATGACACTGTTCAACAAATACTAGCCTTATCAGTCTTGTTCTGAAGTAAAGATATTTAAAAAAAAAAGAAAGGAGTTACTTATTAAAAAATTAATTACATGTATTGTTAAACGTAACTAATTTAAATCCCTGAACTTTCCTTGATATCAGCCTCCTGTAATCCCCTAAACAAAAGTATTCGGACTGGGAGGGTCAGTACTAGGAGCCAATCAGGCTCTGCTGCATGCAAATTCACCGAAAGCTCAGACTTAACTTGTTCTGTTGTCCATTTGCTTTGTTTTATTCCTCTGATTCAGGATCACTAGCAACTGCATAAATAACATGGACTGTTCACTGTAAGCCCTGATTCACACTGAATGAGGCTTTGAAATCGTGCTACTTCAGCTGAAATAGTGCAATTTCAAAGCCTCTGGTCAGTGCAATTTCATGTGCAACATCATACACAGAGGTCTATGCAAGTCGCACATGAAACCGACAAAAATCGTACAGAACCTTTTTTCAAAATCGGTGCCGCACCGCAAAGTCAGAGTTACCCGAATTGAATGGTTCCATTGCCAGCAATGGGGTGCAACTTGTCGTACCGGTGTGAACCAGGGCTAACTGCAATTTTCCACAAAACAAGAATGTTTGGGGTATCTGGAACCAGAAGGGGGATCCCTGTCTACCTATTATTTGGGGCGAGAGGGCCTCTGGATCTGGAGATATTGCTACACCCAAGGCGGATGTCAGTGTTGGAGAGGGAGGATCCGTGTGGTTTCTGGAGCTGCATACCTGGCTGGTCTTCTGGATAATATCATACACAGGCGCATTTAAAATGTGCGGTCGGTGAGTGCGCATTTTTGCTATTTTCCAGTCACCTAATGAGGAGAAGGCCTGCACATATTTGGTTTTATTATTGCAAGAAAGACTCTTTGAACGAATTTATACTAATTTTATCACATTACAGCGCTGCACTATATATATATGTATAATGTCTCTGTATGTCTTATGGACATGCAGGGCTGGCTCGGGAGCAAGCAAGCATGAGTGCCCTCAGAGTAGGCAGCTTGCTCTAGGGGCATTTGGCAGGAGGGAGCAGGTAGCAGGTGCACAGAGCAAGTAAGTATAGTGTTTGTTATTTACAAAACAAAATTAAGTTTTACAACCACTTTAATCCCCATATATTTTCTTGAGTTTATCCCGTATCAGAAGATGGTCCTCCCATAGAGTTTATCCTGTATCAGAAGATGGTGTCCCATAGAGTTTATCCTGTATCAGAAGATGGTCTCCCATAGAGTTTATCCTGTATCAGAAAATGGTGTCCCACAGAGTTTATCCTGTATCAGAAGATGGTGTTCCATAGAGTTTATCCTGTATCAGAAGATGGTCTCCCAAAGAGTTAATCCTGTATCAGAAGATGGTCTCCCATAGAGTTTATCCTGTATCAGAAGATGGTCTCCCATAGAGTTTATCCTGTATCAGAAAATGGTGTCCCATAGAGTTTATCCTGTATCAGAAGATGGTCCGCCATAGAGTCATTTAGTTTATCCTGTATCAGAAGATGGTCCTCCATTGAGTTTATCCTAGATTAGAAGATAATCCCCTTTTGAGTTTATCCTGTATCAGAAGATGGTTTTACCATTGAGTTATCCTGTATCAGAAGATGGCCCCCAATAGAGTTTATCCTGTATCATAGCATTACATGGGGAACAATTGCACAGGTGAAATGGGAAATTTCAGTTGGATGGCAGCTGGTTGCATTGGGTTAATTTTAATCAGGGGAGCTAGGAAGTTAAGAAAAACTTAACTTGGGTTAGGGAAAAAATAAAAATCAGCAGTTACAAGTACAGTAGCTGCTAACGTTAAAGAAATACATATTTATCAACCCATGTGCTTCAGCACTGTCTTCCACACAGCCTACGCAATGCAGGGTTGCAGCTCCTCTGCACTCACATGCGGGAGTCGACAGTCACTTCCTGATGACTAGCAAAGTTACAAAACCCCAATGCACACATTCCTTCATCAAAGAGTGGCTATGCGTGCAGTGACCATCAGCTGGAACCGAAAAGCATCACAAGGGAAGAATGTCACCAGCACACCAAGGTTCTCCAATATGGGTTTGAAGCTTTAATAAACAATCACATAGTTACAGCAAGAGCAATGTTTCGGAGTCTCACAGGACCCTTTCAGTCACATGCCTGATGAAGGGGTCCTGCGAGACTCCAAAACGTTGCTTTTGCTGCAACTATGTGATGGCTGTGTGGGGGTTGGCTGTGAGTCATCAGGAAATGTCATGAGGGAAGAATTTCACCAGCACACCAAGGTTCTCCAATATGGGTCCGAAGCTTTAATAAGCAATCACATAGTTGCAGCAAGAGCAACGTTTTGGAGTCTCGCAGGCAGGGGTGGACTGACAACTCATGGGGCCCCCGGGCAATAGGGGATCATGGGGCCCCTGTGTCCTCACCCACACTCAAACCACACCCAAAAAAGCCTATAAAAGGCACCAGGGGCATCTCATGGGACCCCCTACTGACCCAGGGCCCTCGGGCAGTGCCCGAGTTTCCGAATGGTCAGTCCGCCCCTGCTCGCAGGACCCCTTCATCAAGCATGTGACTATGTTGATGAAGGGGTCCTATGAGACTCCGAAACATTGCTCTTGCTGTAACTATGTGATTGTTTTTTAAAGCTTCGGACCCATATTGGAGAACCTTGGTGTGCTGGTGACATTCTTCCCTTGTGACATTTCCAGATGACACACAGCTGACCCCCACACAGCCAACGTTGATACAGTTTATACAGTTAGCTTTTAGCATCACTCTTTCAAACCCAAGATACATTCAAATCTCCATGAATGAACAAAAGAATGACCATATCTATCTCCCCTACCTTTTGTTTTTTTAAATTGTGCTTGTCCCTCGCCCTTGCTACTGTCCATTAATTCTGACTGTGTAGGTTTTCACCACAGTGGTCTGGGGTTACCACTCTCCCCCACTGATTTCATCTATCTTTCTTCTCATTACGCTACAGGAAGCTCAGCAAGAAGGAGGACAGAAGTCACTGTGTGATGACATTTTTTGATATTTTGTACATATCTATACATGTGACTTAGTTATCACAAACGCTGAAGATAAGCTAGCATTTGTTATGATAAATCCATTTTTCACATGGGTAAAGGCTCTTTTAAGGGTCTATACATAAGAAATATATAGCAGTTTACAAATCCTTAGATGTGATGACTTTGTTCAGACTTTTTTCCCAATATTGTCATGTGGTAATCCTGTGAATAATACACTTCCTGTCCCTGGGTGACTACACTCACTCCTCCTCCACTATTAGGGCAGCCATGGTTATCACGCAGGCTGGGCTTCAAACATTACAAAAGATCCCTGACACATATTCAAGCTTTCCACTGCATTTTACCCTGCTGCTGTGAGCAGTGATAGAGCATCTGGAGGAGGTTTTTGTTGCAAATATTTGCAGATACATATATAGCTGGGTGCTTGGTTGGGCTGCTGCACAGTGAGGGTTGTGTTTGCCTGCTCACTCCCCTGCTTTCCCCCACTGCTGGTTGGAACAGTGACAGAGTGACTGGAGGAGCAGGCTATGCTTCCCTGTGCCTGCTCTACTCCTCTCTCCTGCTGTGTTGCTAGGGTGGCTGCTGACAGGAGTGGCTCTGTGGGAAATGCCCCTACTTGCTCCCCCCAGAAAAGTGATGGGGAGAATCATGGGGCATGTAGTTCTGTAGTAGTGAAGTACAATGAAAGGCATTGGGCTTCACTTCAACACACAGTAATGGTTTTGCACAGAGCATCCCCGGTCCTCTTCTTCTCGGGTCCCCCATTGGCACTCCTTGCTCCTTCTCCTTGACCAGTGCCCCCAATAAAAAGCCACTTGCTCTGGGGGCACTGGTGCGTGCTCACTCCCAAGCCCTGCTCTATGCATCCATAAGACACATAGAGCCATGGCTTGGCCTTGCCCTTGCCCCCCACTCTTTCCTAGCTGTGATTGACTGCAGTGGGAGGCATCGGCTTCCGCTGCTGTGTCTCAGCCAATGAAGCGAAAGAGACCTGGGACAGCTAAAACTCCCATGCACATCGCTGGATCGAGAGGGGGCTGTGGGGGGAGCAACACTCAAAAGGTTTTTTACCTGCATGTATTCTAAAACCTCCAGTCTTTACAACCACTTTCAATTTCAACAACTGAAATCTAAATACAGTGTGATTAATTTTAAATTAGACCTACACAAATCACAGTGGAGTAAAGTGGGGAAAAGTTAAAAGTTCTGACAATGTTTTTTTTTTGCCATCTGTGTGTCTTGTGTCTAAGTGAAGACCGTTTAGTTAGATGATCACATCACAAAACTAAGGTGCAACATTTTGGGGCCACGCAGGACCCCTTCATCAGGTATGTGATAAGTGCATGATATAGCACAACAGCATAAGAGCCTCTTCCAAATGGAAGTCTACAAAAAAACTTGTTTTTAGGCATTCAGGTTTTTTTTTTATTGACCTAAATGTGGTCTGTTGTTTTTGATGAGACTGTACCCACAGGCGTGTAAATGTGCATTGCATATAGATCAGATCAGTGAAGGGAAAGTCTCACCAACAGGGTCAGACAAATGTGAAACCCTGAAATTTTAACTTTTTCAATTTGGTAAGAGTTGGGCTTTAAATGGAAAATGTAAATCTGCAACCCTCCAACAGGAGAGTCAAGAAAAAAAAGGGGAACGCCAATAGTGTGGTAGTTTCAAAACTTTATTGGAGCAAAAATCATAATGCCTGGGTCATATGCACACACACATCCATATACCATTAGCCAATAACGGACAGGTAGGTATGAGATCAAAAAAAAAATTTTGTACTAACCCGGCAATAGTATAGAACAAAGACCACTGGACCTCCTCGTGGTCTCAGTGGTCAGGAAGTCACACTTGCTACTTGGCTCCTCCTGAGGCCTTTCGTGCAAAAAGCACTTCTTCAGAGGATGGACGCCACTAGCAGTGTGACAGCCAGACTTCCCTTTAAACGCGGTTCGCGCATGCGCGAAAATCCCGCTCTATCGTTCGAAATTAAAAAAGCGGAACTGCGCATGCGCGAATAGCCGCCATTTTGCCGTGGATCGCGGCTGTGCAGTATCAAACTGCGCATGCGCCGCCCGATCGCCGCCATATTGCCATGGATCATAAACAGCAGGAAATTCACAGCTGCTGCTGAAGATATACAGAATAGAAAGGCAGGTACATACTTAGATGCTGGTTCATCATATATAGATGGGTACAGATACCTTCCCACCCCAGAAAGAAGAAAGGCCCGACCTAGAGCCATTTGTCAAAGTATAATATATATAGGGGAATGCACCAATAGGTGCCGCAGAAGCCCTCTTAATAATAATTACTATCTCCATGGCATAGGGGCTATATTCCATTATTCATAAATGAAATAATAAAAACTAGACCTTAAAACTTTTTCCACAATAATAAAGAATTATATACACAATACCGTATACATATAAAAACTTCTGAACGCCCCAAAATTACATATAGGCATCGTGCAATGATGCACCCATATTAAATAGGGGCATAATTTGTTATTATAATAAAATTACCAAATTCAGGGTCATAATATCCTGGTACCTTGTGGTTATATACTAGGGGCTAGTGTGAAAAGGGTGTTAATAACACAGGCTTGGTAGTTCTATATTATAACAAAATTTCACCAATTATAGCTCCCTATATTGTACAGAACTAGAGAGGCCTATTCACATGCTGCGTACTAAAATACCTTGGTAGGGCCATAAACAATCATAAAAATATCTACATAAATAAATAAATAAAAAAATAAAAATCTCTGCACTATACTGTATTCCGAAATTATGGGAGAAGTCTCCATGTCCTAGCTATTGGCAATGAAGCAATTGATGTCTACCTCCACATTGTGTCCATGAGGGTAAAGGGTGCGTAATTCATAGACCCAACGAGTCTCAGCCTGCGAGACTGTCCTGGTCTTATGAAGTCCCCTCCAATGCGGTGACACCATTTCTATACCCACAAACTTTAAAGAAGTGGGGTCGCTATTATGGAACAGTCTAAAGTGGTTAGATAGCGAATGGTCCTTATAACCTTTTTTGATGTTGGCTACATGCTCCCGCAGACGGTCCCTCAGGCGCCTGGTTGTCCGTCCCACATACTGCTTGTTGCAGGGACAACTGAGGAGGTAGACTACAAACTTGCTATTACACGTTATACACTGCTTAATGGTATAGGACTTCCCGGTTGATGTTGAGGCAAACATGTCTATTTTCTTTTTACGAGATTTATCACATCTGCATATGATGCATTTGTTACATGGATAGAATCCCTTTAAATCCCCGAAAAAAGAAGTTTTCACAGGGGGATTCACAACATTTGGTGCAATACGATTTCTCATGGCCGGAGCCCTCCTAAACATAATCTCAGGCTTATTGGGTAATATTTGTGAAAGGACAGGGTCCATTTTCAAAATATCCCAGTTCTTCTTTATAAGTCTTACCACCTGTTTATATTGTACTGAAAACGTTGTCACAAAGGGACACACTTTCTCATTTGTTCTTTGTGGTTTATGCGAAAGCATCTCTCTCCTGTCAAGGTCCGCAACCTTTGTCAAAGACTCATCAAGCTCGGGTTCTTTATATCCTTTCTCGAGGAATCTATTTTTAAGGATATTCGCTTGAGACCAATAGGTCTCCAGATCAGTGCAGTTTTGTCTTATCCGAGTAAATTGGCCCTTCGGTATGTTTCTCAGCCAGTTTGGATGGTGACAGCTACTCACAGGGATATAGCTGTTACGGTCGGATACCTTAAAGAAGGAATCAGTCACTATCCTCCCATTATTTTTCTTAAGTGTAAGGTCCAAAAAATCGATCTGGTGTCGACTATAGGTATAGGTCAGATGAATATTTAGGGTGTTATCATTCAATGTCGTGAAAAAATTGTTAAGCGCACTTTCCTCTCCATTCCAGAGGAGGAGGATGTCATCGATATATCGCTTGTATAATACCAGTTCCGGCCAATCTCTGGCATAGATGACATCCTCCTCCCATCTGGACATGAAGAGGTTAGCGAGGCTGGGGGCAAACTTTGCCCCCATTGCAACACCCTTGATCTGTAGGTAGTATGACTGATTATACCAAAAATAATTATGATACATAGCAAAATGTAACAGGTCTAGGATGAAGTGCCTCTGTATTCCTGACAAATGACTGCAATTGGTTAGGTAGAAATCAGTAGCTTCCATGCCATCTGTGTGATTGATGCTGGTGTATAAGGAACTGACGTCCGCTGTAACCAGAAACATATCTGGTGATGTATTTATTGCGTCAACTTCATTAAGGACCTGCTTGGTGTCTCTAAGAAATGAAGGAGTTTCGGCAACCAATGGTTGCAGGTGGAAATCAATATATTCCCCAATCCTGGATAGTAATGACCCTATCCCACTAATTATCGGTCGGCCTGGAAGGTGTACCGGGTCCTTGTGTACCTTCGGGAGGATGTACAATATGGGAAGTTTTGGAGCCACCGGGCATAGAAAAGCCTTCTCCTTCTTATTAATAATTCCATTCACAAAGCCTTTTTTAATAATGGCTAGGAGAGACTTTTTATAACCAATAAGGGGATCACTAGGTAGAAGTCTATAGGTGGAATCATCCATCAACAATTTACTGACCTCACCCATATAATCGACCTTATTCCAAACCACCACTCCACCACCCTTATCAGTTGGCCTGATCACAAGATCTTTCTTTTCCAAGAGAGTCTTAATGGCCAACCTATCACTGGGATTATCATACACCTGTTTTACAGGCATACTATCCAAATCCCTTAGAACTTTCTCCTTGAAGATGTTCAGATAGGAATGCGATTGTGGAGGGGGATTAAAGGTGGATGCATTCTTTAAATTAGAATGAACCATGTCCAAGGGAGGCTGATTCCCTAAACTAGGTCTATTAAAAAAGTATTTTTTAAGGGACAATTGTCTAATAAATTTGTGCACATCCACATAAGTGTTAAATTTATTCATCCGTGTAGCAGGGGTATATTTTAACCCTTTATCAAGCAGGTCCAGCTCCTCCTTAGTCAGCTCAACGCCACTCAGGTTAAAAATACCCTGACCTTTCACACCCGTCTCTTTTTTGGAGTGTCCTCTCGTTCTCCTTCCTCCTCTCTTTCCCCTTCTATATCTCTCCTTTTTCGTGGTTGACCTGTCCCTAAAAAAGACTGTTTAGCTTGATTTTGTTGTTGGGAGGGGTTTTGATGTGTTGGAGGTTTGGTACTGCCCTGATTATTACCTGATCTGTTATAATCCTGACGTTTAGGGTAGTAAGGACGATTCTGATTGTAATTATAGTGATCATTTGGACGATAGTTCTGGTTATTGTTGAACCCATACTCCCGAGGAGGGTAGGGACGAGCTCCTCCATTGTGGTAATACTCCCTAGGGCTCTGTGATGGATAATACTCAGTATGATAGTATTGTGAATTACCCATAGGTCTCTGTGGGGTCCTTGGAGGGAGCGGGTGTTGGTAATAATTATCCCTTGGGACATTATTATTCCTATATATCCCATCCCTGGTTAGATGTGTGGGGATGTTAGGGTAATATTCTCTGGACCCTATATTTTCGTCCTGGAGGGGGACACCTCGGTTGTTATGGGGGCCCTGTCTCCCTGAATTGGGACCTTTCTTTCTCTTTTTATTCCTGTTTTGATTGTTATTTCCCTTTATATTAAGATTTGGATCCTGCACCCGAGGCCCAGAATCCTGCTCAGGGGGGAGTGTGTCTTTGATTTTCTGCCAATCAAAGACCACCTGATTGGAATAATCATTAAAATCCCTCAGGAACTTCTTCTTTTTCTTACTTTGTTGTTCCTTCTCCACTCCTTCTAGATGCGATTTCAATTTGTCAGATTCGATTTTATATCTGTCATTATCCTTAAGGGATACTAATTTCTCCCTGATAAGGTTAATTTCCCTATCCAGACGCGTTAGTTTCTTCCTCTTCCTAGTTACCAAAAATTTCAGAAGGTCCAGTCCTGCATTGTTAAAGAATTGGTACCACTCTAATAAATTAGTCTTATCCTCTGTGTCTGGACGTACATCCCACCTTAAGGATCTTGGAACCATTTGTTCCTTTAAATATTTGTCCAAAAAAGAAATATCCCACAAGGTTTTGATCTCCGCTGTGGTAACATTTTTTAACTGGACGAATAATGCCTTTAGGTCCTCCGTCTCTTGATTTAAAGTATATATATCCTCTGAGATATCTATTCGGGATAACCTAAAATCAAAAATATCTCCCATTTCCAGTGATGAATATATACTTGAATACGGTATTATCCTATACAAAGAGAGAGTCGCTTCAAGCTAAAGTGTGATAATAACTGAAAATGAATTGTGGGTATAGCGAGCGCTCAGAAAAACCAGCTGCTGGAACACTTCAAGGGATCACTAGAACTCATAACAGAGACATTATACATATATATTTAGTGCAGCGCTGTAATGTGATAAAATTTGTATAAATTCGTTCAAAGAGTCTTTCTTGCAATAATAAAACCAAATATGTGCAGGCCTTCTCCTCATTAGGTGACTGGAAAATAGCAAAAATGCGCACTCACCGACCACAAATGTGCGGTCGGTGAGTGCGCATTTTTGCTATTTTCCAGTCACCTAATGAGGAGAAGGCCTGCACATATTTGGTTTTATTATTGCAAGAAAGACTCTTTGAACGAATTTATACAAATTTTATCACATTACAGCGCTGCACTATATATATATGTATAATGTCTCTGTTATGAGGTCTAGTGATCCCTTGAAGTGTTCCAGCAGCTGGTTTTTCTGAGCGCTCGCTATACCCACAATTCATTTTCAGTTATTATCACACTTTAGCTTGAAGCGACTCTCTCTTTGTATAGGATAATACCGTATTCAAGTATATATTCATCACTGGAAATGGGAGATATTTTTGATTTTAGGTTATCCCGAATAGATATCTCAGAGGATATATATACTTTAAATCAAGAGACGGAGGACCTAAAGGATTTATTCGTCCAGTTAAAAAATGTTACCACAGCGGAGATCAAAACCTTGTGGGATATTTCTTTTTTGGACAAATATTTAAAGGAACAAATGGTTCCAAGATCCTTAAGGTGGGATGTACGTCCAGACACAGAGGATAAGACTAATTTATTAGAGTGGTACCAATTCTTTAACAATGCAGGACTGGACCTTCTGAAATTTTTGGTAACTAGGAAGAGGAAGAAACTAACGCGTCTGGATAGGGAAATTAACCTTATCAGGGAGAAATTAGTATCCCTTAAGGATAATGACAGATATAAAATCGAATCTGACAAATTGAAATCGCATCTAGAAGGAGTGGAGAAGGAACAACAAAGTAAGAAAAAGAAGAAGTTCCTGAGGGATTTTAATGATTATTCCAATCAGGTGGTCTTTGATTGGCAGAAAATCAAAGACACACTCCCCCCTGAGCAGGATTCTGGGCCTCGGGTGCAGGATCCAAATCTTAATATAAAGGGAAATAACAATCAAAACAGGAATAAAAAGAGAAAGAAAGGTCCCAATTCAGGGAGACAGGGCCCCCATAACAACCGAGGTGTCCCCCTCCAGGACGAAAATATAGGGTCCAGAGAATATTACCCTAACATCCCCACACATCTAACCAGGGATGGGATATATAGGAATAATAATGCCCCAAGGGATAATTATTACCAACACCCGCTCCCTCCAAGGACCCCACAGAGACCTATGGGTAATTCACAATACTATCATACTGAGTATTATCCATCACAGAGCCCTAGGGAGTATTACCACAATGGAGGAGCTCGTCCCTACCCTCCTCGGGAGTATGGGTTCAACAATAACCAGAACTATCGTCCAAATGATCACTATAATTACAATCAGAATCGTCCTTACTACCCTAAACGTCAGGATTATAACAGATCAGGTAATAATCAGGGCAGTACCAAACCTCCAACACATCAAAACCCCTCCCAACAACAAAATCAAGCTAAACAGTCTTTTTTAGGGACAGGTCAACCACGAAAAAGGAGAGATATAGAAGGGGAAAGAGAGGAGGAAGGAGAACGAGAGGACACTCCAAAAAAGAGACGGGTGTGAAAGGTCAGGGTATTTTTAACCTGAGTGGCGTTGAGCTGACTAAGGAGGAGCTGGACCTGCTTGATAAAGGGTTAAAATATACCCCTGCTACACGGATGAATAAATTTAACACTTATGTGGATGTGCACAAATTTATTAGACAATTGTCCCTTAAAAAATACTTTTTTAATAGACCTAGTTTAGGGAATCAGCCTCCCTTGGACATGGTTCATTCTAATTTAAAGAATGCATCCACCTTTAATCCCCCTCCACAATCGCATTCCTATCTGAACATCTTCAAGGAGAAAGTTCTAAGGGATTTGGATAGTATGCCTGTAAAACGGGTGTATGATAATCCCAGTGATAGGTTGGCCATTAAGACTCTCTTGGAAAAGAAAGATCTTGTGATCAGGCCAACTGATAAGGGTGGTGGAGTGGTGGTTTGGAATAAGGTCGATTATATGGGTGAGGTCAGTAAATTGTTGATGGATGATTCCACCTATAGACTTCTACCTAGTGATCCCCTTATTGGTTATAAAAAGTCTCTCCTAGCCATTATTAAAAAAGGCTTTGTGAATGGAATTATTAATAAGAAGGAGAAGGCTTTTCTATGCCCGGTGGCTCCAAAACTTCCCATATTGTACATCCTCCCGAAGGTACACAAGGACCCGGTACACCTTCCAGGCCGACCGATAATTAGTGGGATAGGGTCATTACTATCCAGGATTGGGGAATATATTGATTTCCACCTGCAACCATTGGTCGCCGAAACTCCTTAATTTCTTAGAGACACCAAGCAGGTCCTTAATGAAGTTGACGCAATAAATACATCACCAGATATGTTTCTGGTTACAGCGGACGTCAGTTCCTTATACACCAGCATCAATCACACAGATGGCATGGAAGCTACTGATTTCTACCTAACCAATTGCGGTCATTTGTCAGGAATACAGAGGCACTTCATCCTAGACCTGTTACATTTTGCTATGTATCATAATTATTTTTGGTATAATCAGTCATACTACCTACAGATCAAGGGTGTTGCAATGGGGGCAAAGTTTGCCCCCAGCCTCGCTAACCTCTTCATGTCCAGATGGGAGGAGGATGTCATCTATGCCAGAGATTGGCCGGAACTGGTATTATACAAGCGATATATCGATGACATCCTCCTCCTCTGGAATGGAGAGGAAAGTGCGCTTAACAATTTTTTCACGACATTGAATGATAACACCCTAAATATTCATCTGACCTATACCTATAGTCGACACCAGATCGATTTTTTGGACCTTACACTTAAGAAAAATAATGGGAGGATAGTGACTGAGTCCTTCTTTAAGGTATCCGACCGTAACAGCTATATCCCTGTGAGTAGCTGTCACCATCCAAACTGGCTGAGAAACATACCGAAGGGCCAATTTACTCGGATAAGACAAAACTGCACGGATCTGGAGACCTATTGGTCTCAAGCGAATATCCTTAAAAATAGATTCCTCGAGAAAGGATATAAAGAACCCGAGCTTGATGAGTCTTTGACAAAGGTTGCGGACCTTGACAGGAGAGAGATGCTTTCGCATAAACCACAAAGAACAAATGAGAAAGTGTGTCCCTTTGTGACAACGTTTTCAGTACAATATAAACAGGTGGTAAGACTTATAAAGAAGAACTGGGATATTTTGAAAATGGACCCTGTCCTTTCACAAATATTACCCAATAAGCCTGAGATTATGTTTAGGAGGGCTACGGCCATGAGAAATCGTATTGCACCAAATGTTGTGAATCCCCCTGTGAAAACTTCTTTTTTTGGGGATTTAAAGGGATTCTATCCATGTAACAAATGCATCATATGCAGATGTGATAAATCTCGTAAAAAGAAAATAGACATGTTTGCCTCAACATCAACCGGGAAGTCCTATACCATTAAGCAGTGTATAACGTGTAATAGCAAGTTTGTAGTCTACCTCCTCAGTTGTCCCTGCAACAAGCAGTATGTGGGGCGGACAACCAGGCGCCTGAGGGACCGTCTGCGGGAGCATGTAGCCAACATCAAAAAAGGTTATAAGGACCATTCGCTATCTAACCACTTTAGACTGTTCCATAATAGCGACCCCACTTCTTTAAAGTTTGTGGGTATAGAAATGGTGTCACCGCATTGGAGGGGACTTCATAAGATCAGGACAGTCTCGCAGGCTGAGACTCGTTGGGTCTATGAATTACGCACCCTTTACCCTCATGGACACAATGTGGAGGTAGACATCAATTGCTTCATTGCCAATAGCTAGGACATGGAGACTTCTCCCATAATTTCGGAATACAGTATAGTGCAGAGATTTTTATTTTTTTATTTATTTATTTATGTAGATATTTTTATGATTGTTTATGGCCCTACCAAGGTATTTTAGTACGCAGCATGTGAATAGGCCTCTCTAGTTCTGTACAATATAGGGAGCTATAATTGGTGAAATTTTGTTATAATATAGAACTACCAAGCCTGTGTTATTAACACCCTTTTCACACTAGCCCCTAGTATATAACCACAAGGTACCAGGATATTATGACCCTGAATTTGGTAATTTTATTATAATAACAAATTATGCCCCTATTTAATATGGGTGCATCATTGCACGATGCCTATATGTAATTTTGGGGCGTTCAGAAGTTTTTATATGTATACGGTATTGTGTATATAATTCTTTATTATTGTGGAAAAAGTTTTAAGGTCTAGTTTTTATTATTTCATTTATGAATAATGGAATATAGCCCCTATGCCATGGAGATAGTAATTATTATTAAGAGGGCTTCTGCGGCACCTATTGGTGCATTCCCCTATATATATTATACTTTGACAAATGGCTCTAGGTCGGGCCTTTCTTCTTTCTGGGGTGGGAAGGTATCTGTACCCATCTATATATGATGAACCAGCATCTAAGTATGTACCTGCCTTTCTATTCTGTATATCTTCAGCAGCAGCTGTGAATTTCCTGCTGTTTATGATCCATGGCAATATGGCGGCGATCGGGCGGAGCATGCGCAGTTTGATACTGCACAGCCGCGATCCACGGCAAAATGGCAGCTATTCGCGCATGCGCAGTTCCGCTTTTTTAATTTCGAACGATAGAGCGGGATTTTCGCGCATGCGCGAACCGCGTTTAAAGGGAAGTCTGGCTGTCACACTGCTAGTGGCGTCCATCCTCTGAAGAAGTGCTTTTTGCACGAAAGGCCTCAGGAGGAGCCAAGTAGCAAGTGTGACTTCCTGACCACTGAGACCACGAGGAGGTCCAGTGGTCTTTGTTCTATACTATTGCCGGGTTAGTACAAAATTTTTTTTTTGATCTCATACCTACCTGTCCGTTATTGGCTAATGGTATATGGATGTGTGTGTGCATATGACCCAGGCATTATGATTTTTGCTCCAATAAAGTTTTGAAACTACCACACTATTGGCGTTCCCCTTTTTTTCTTGACTCTCCTGTTGGAGGGTTGCAGATTTACATCTTCCATTCTTGGGGTATCTGGAACCAGAAGGGGGATCCCTGTCTACCTATTATTTGGGGCGAGAGGGCCTCTGGATCTGGAGATATTGCTACACCCAAGGCGGATGTCAGTGTTGGAGAGGGAGGATCCGTGTGGTTTCTGGAGCTGTATACCTGGCTGGTCTTCTGGATAATATCATACACAGGCGCATTTAAAATGTGCGGTCGGTGAGTGCGCATTTTTGCTATTTTCCAGTCACCTAATGAGGAGAAGGCCTGCACATATTTGGTTTTATTATTGCAAGAAAGACTCTTTGAACGAATTTATACTAATTTTATCACATTACAGCGCTGCACTATATATATATGTATAATGTCTCTGTTATGAGGTCTTGTGATCCCTTGAAGTGTTCCAGCAGCTGGTTTTTCTGAGCGCTCGCTATACCCACAATTCATAAGACATACAGAGCTTAGCTCAGCCCCCCAATCCCTCCTCACTGGTTGTGATTGACCGCAGCAGGATCCAATGGCTCCCGCTTCTATGTCTCAGCTCTGAATCGCAGTTAAGCTCAGGTAAGTATTGGAGGGAACTGCACACTGAAGGTTTTTTATGTTCATGTATAGAGTGCATGAAGGTAAAAAACCTGTAGAACCACTTTAACTGTGCAGATGCAGCCAGTGGAAAAGGGGATTCAGCAGTCGGATGTGATAAATGTGACAGGTAGTGGGGTTCAGGTAAGTGTGCGTCTGGAGAGATGAAAGATGGGTTACTTATAATCAGGGGACTAAGAAGTTAGGATAACTGTACTTTATACAAAAGTATAGTTCTCCTTTAAGGGGTCCCCGTCAGTTGTTTAAAATCACCCAGGTGAAATTTTCCTACCTATTACATCCAACTCCCCAATACCCCTTGTCTCTAACCTTTCCTGTGTTCCACCACTACAACCTCCATTAAACTCCTCAGAATTTAACACTTTTGGGAAGGTTAAATTCCTGTATCACTGTACTGACATGACATACCTGGGAACTTGCTGGATCTCCCCCAACAACGGACTCCCCCCCCATTACCAGCTATCTGGTTTGAAGGTACAAATTACCAGCTTTTCCTTCTTCTTTACATCTGGGGTGGGGGAAAGGACTGGCTGATCATGTGTCCACTAGTTGTTTGCAAAGAGCCTGTTAAAAGGACACCTGGGCTGGACGGGAAGAATTTAAAGTATCACCATAGCTCTTTGCAATATTTCCTTTCCACAGGGATTGTCTAAGGCTCCAAGTACACGAGCAGTTCCTAAACTCGCTTTTAGGAGCTTTTGGCATTTTTTTTTGCTAAAGCTCCTAAACTCAACTCCATAAAAGCCTATATGCCCATGTACACATAGGCTTTTAGCAGAGTTTAGGAGCTGCCGCATTTAGGTGAGGTTATAACAGTTGAGGCTAGTATTTTGAGACTAGACTAGTGATGTAACTGGGAGCAAAGTTGTGGATGAATATAGAAATATAGAAAATGTTTGTTTCATTTACTCATTCAGGCCCCATTCACACTTCACATAGTGGGAATACATGTTCCCACGTGCATTTTCTTGCATGTTGTTTACGTGTTGCACATAGGGCATCCTATTGATTTGATTGGGCTGCTCCATGTGAACAAACGTGCTGAAGAAGCTCCAAAACCTTTTCGATCATGGAGCATTGCACCCTATTTCAGCAACAAAGTGGGTAGCAATACATGCATCTGCTAACCGCTCTTGGGGCGTTATTAACTCACTAACAATGGCAACATAAGCATGTTGTGCATTTGCAACGCTGCTCCAAAATGCACCTGCAAAACGTGTGTTTTCTGCACTCTTTGCTGCACGTTCTGGAAACAGTAAGTCAAAGATTATTAGCAACTGCTCACATACGGTATATTCCAACCAGAGATAAGTGTCAAATATCTTTCAGATGGGAGGTCGGGGGCAGTGAAAACGGGAAGCTGAGCCACAGTTTTAGGACACAACACCCCCGGCGGCCACCGAGAGCTCTACAATGACAGCTGGATGCAGAGCTGCAGCTGTAATGATGCACCTGACGACGTCATACGACGAAACATGTAGAGCGGGGCTTGATAGCGCTACACTTGTCCTCTGAGAAGGAATTGCCTTTTGCTGGGATTTAAAGTGCCATACACATGTTTTTTATGCAAGTGCAATTTTAAACTTTTTTTACCTAACAAATACGGTGTTACGCTATGGAAGTTTCCCTTTCATGATTTTACAGTGGTGGAGAGGTACTCTGGAAGTTCTGAAGGAGTTTTGTTGCAAACGATTGATCTAGAAGTGTTTCCACTATGGAGTCTGTCATCAGCATATACAGGTGTCAAGTCCACACAGCCGGCCAACTTTCCTGCAGGAGAACGCTGCAACATCTTATGCGATATTTGACCTACCATTCCAGGTGGTCAATTATCTGTGGTGAGTGGGGCTCTGGAGGGGGAGCACTAATTGGAGCACTACGCACAGAGAATTGCTATGGATAAGAAGATGTATTACTGTATCACTTAATATTCACACTGGATGCGGATGGTGGTTACTTTGGGATTTTTTTTTGGAACTTTCAATTGCTTTGGAACTGTTTGTTTGCACATTATTATTACAGTATATATATATATATATATATAATTTGTATTTATTTTTTTACACAGTTTATGGCATTATATATGTGCTATTTTTAGCACTATTGTCGTTCAAGCACCTTGTATTTACTTAATGGTTTATTTAGGATTTAGTCACTGGGGAGGAGGGATATAATTGCCAGCCCACGGGGCATTATAGCACATGCACATTTGTGGGGACTCTTTGTGTAGTAGGGAGTTCATTCATTTATTTATTCATTATTTAAAGTAGTTTTTGGGAGAGGCTGAGCAGCAATTTTTATGTTTGCAGCTCTAATGATTTGCTTTATGGCCAGGCATTTTTAACTCGAGGTGCAGAGTTTGACAAGTGCCTAGAGAACTAAACTTCTACCCAAGCTAATGAACAATGGAGCTGAGTAATATCTACAAAGTCAATGCAGAATGAGGATGATTGCCTGAAAATTTCAAAAGTGACCAATTCGATTTTGGACCCAGAGCAGTGATGGCTCAGGTTTTATTTAACCATACCCATTTAAAACCCTCCTGCTGTTAGTGCAATTAGCCACACCACACCCATGGTGAAATTGACCACACCCATCATCCATGTGCCACTGACAGCCCCACAACCTGCTTTGCCTTCTGGCCCACTCCCTTTCTCAAGCCCAGTGACTTTCAAAAGTTCCCAAATGCAAACACAAATGAAAGGAACATAGAAGTGACAGCAGAAAAAAAACAACTGGTTTAACAAGTGTGCCCCTTTATTTGATTTTTGTTGTTGTTGATTTTGTTTTTTTTTTACCTTTTTGTCTGAGTATAGATCTAAGTTTGTCCCAAGCATATTTAACCCTTTTGTGACAACAATATGACTTTATCCAAATGTCCCAATGTAAAATGCCCATTTCATTGAGAATGTTAATTAGCCTTGTAGCAGAGAAATAAGAATGTGTAATTGATGGCAGATCTGAGAACTAGGAACATGCACAATCAGAAAAAATAGTCATAGAGTCATATTCCTGATATGTGCTTGCTGTACCATCTACAGTGCCTTGAAAAAAGTATTCATACTCCTTGACATTTTCCACATTGTCATTTTACAACCAAAAATGTAAATGTATTTTATTGGGATTTTATGTGATAGACCAACACAAAGTGGCACATAATTGTGAAGTGAAAGGAAAATGATAAATGGTTTTCAAATTTTTTTTACAAATAAGTATCTGAAAAGTGTGGTGTGCATTTGGATTCAGCCCCCCTTTATTCTGATACCCCTAACTAAAATCTAGTGGAACCAATTGCCTTCAGAAGTCACCTAAGTAGTAAATATAGTCCACCTGTGTGTAATTTAATCTCAGTATAAATACAGCTGTTCTGTGAAGCCCTCAGAGGTTTGTTAGAGAACATTATCGAACAAACAGCATCATGAAGGCCATATCCCTAACCAGACAGGTTAGGGATAAAGTTGTGGAGAAGTTTAAAGCAGGGTTATATAAAAATATGTCACAAAAATAGAACAGAAAGAGGCCACCTGAAATGACACGAATGACTAGTGTCATAGTCATATCTCCGGCTCACTTAACATGTAAGTGTGGATCCATAAACCCAAGAAATGCATACTAAACAATATGGTAGTGTGACCAGAGCACCCCTACCTAGAAAAAGGAGGTTACTGAATGATCCACACGGAGTAATATGGGTTCAAAAATTACAAACAATATTTTATTTGATCACATAGATCATAAGGAGGTTAAACATGAGCACGGTGAACATGTCAAACAGATAAAATCATTTTTAAAAGCACTTAGCGTCTTCATTTCAGGGTCATTTTGGCAAGTAGAGTACCATATAAGGCAATATAGGGTAATGGTGTGGTTTGATCCTAGGTTTCCATAAATCTCCAACTTGTATTAGAATGAACCATATATTCTGCAGATATGTTCTAATTTTCTGGAACCTTTAATATACCTTGAGCTATAACTCGTACTGGGGTATTCTGTATGGGAAGGAAATATGGACTTATTTGGACAAAGTATGAACCTAACCACTAGGCCCTTTCTTTTCCCACTGTAGATTAAATTTCTATAACAACTAGATTAATATTAAAATTAGGTGTTTGAACCTGGTCTTGATACCTCCCTTCTTGAATCATAATAATTATCCTTCTCCATTATCCTCTCTAAAGATGATCTGGTTCATTGCAGTATGGTCCCTCCTCTCTACTGCCAGCAGTCAATTTAAATTTAATATATGTTTTTTAATTCACTTTGGATTTTTTGAATGTAGTGATACTTTTTCAACACAAGAGGGCGACGTGGAGACTTTTTGGTATGCAATTAGTGCAACGTATAAGGCAAAGGAATGAAGTCCCCTCCCAGTTCTGACGAAGTATGCGGTGATTGGCGGACGAAACGCGTCAACGTAATGACGTCACTACGCTCGGCGTCTTCATAGGGTGCGGCGCCCACAAGGTGGGAAGGAACGGCGGTGTCACAGCTCCTTGCTAGGAAGGCACGAGGCCCTCTGAAAACCACCATAAGGCTACTATTACAGCGGTTCGCAAACGGCAATCCCCTATGGGAATATACCTTCCACCGGTGGCAAGTTATTTTAGCTCACTGCTGTTTAGATTCATAGAGCATATATGGAGTTAAGAGGGTATGTCATATGGGCCTAATTTACCCTGCATTTTTGGGGAATTTTTTGGAAATCCTCTTCAGAGGATAATGTATATACATATATACGCTATCCTACTTAGGCATTGTATGCTGTGACAAAGCCATATCCTATTTAAACCGCTTCATCTTTCTCAGATTGAGTAATTTTTGGAAACCCTTTATTGGATATATAGACTCAGGTACTCACGGCCTGCTACATACATAATATATGTGTTTGGAATTCACGCATTGTGACTACCTGGCTTCCCACCCCCATATGCACCTTTGAACAAGCATCAAGGACCTGATCCTATTTCAAGTCGACGGGAGTCTTCTTGATCTTTATTGATGGTAATATACCTATATTTTGTCTCTGTTTTCAGGGTTTTACTTGATGCCTGTGATCTATACAATAATCTTTATATATATCCCCAGAATCATTTGGTACTGTGGACTTTGTTTCACTTGGGGTGGTTACCCAGGAAGTCCCCACATTTGAGAAGCGGGTATGACAGCCTTACAACTGAGAAGGTAATGAAAGTGTCCACTGACTACTGTATAGGGAGGTTTGGTGTGGCTTATGCGCGATTCAGCTCCCATATCTTCATATATATCTATTTTTTATTTTTATGTTCCAGTTTCTACACACCAGGAGGCTACTCTACACATCCTGGCTCATATTGAGAACATATCTGCAGAATATATGGTTCATTCTAATACAAGTTGGAGATTTATGGAAACCTAGGATCAAACCACACCATTACCCTATATTGCCTTATATGGTACTCTACTTGCCAAAATGACCCTGAAATGAAGACGCTAAGTGCTTTTAAAAATGATTTTATCTGTTTGACATGTTCACCGTGCTCATGTTTAACCTCCTTATGATCTATGTGATCAAATAAAATATTGTTTGTAATTTTTGAACCCATATTACTCCGTGTGGATCATTCAGTAACCTCCTTTTTCTAGGTAGGGGTGCTCTGGTCACACTACCATATTGTTTATTATATAAAAATATCCAAAATTTTGAACATCTCACAGAGCACTGTTCATTCCATCATTTGAAAATGGAAAGAGTTTTGCACAATTGCAAACCTACAAAGACATGGCTGTCAACCTAAACTGACAGGCCACACAAGGTGAGCATTAATCAGAGAAGCAGCCACAAGCCCATGGTAACTCCAGAGGAGCTGCAGAGATCCACAGCTCAGGTGGGAGAATCTATCCACAGGACAACTTTTAGTCGTGCACTCCACAAATCTGGCCTTTATGGAAGAGTAGTAAGAAGAAAGCCATTGTTGAAAGAAAGCCATAAGAAGTCCTGTTTACAGTTTGAGAGAAGCCATGTGGGGGACACAGCAAACATGTGGAAGAAGGTGCACTGGTCAGATGGGACCACAATTGAACTTTTAGGCCTGAAAGCAAAAACGCTATGTGTGGTGGAAAACTAACACTGCACATCACCCTGAATACACCATGCCCACCTTGAAACATGGTGGTGGCAGCATCATGTTGTAGGGATGCTTTTCTTCAGCAGGGACAGGGAAGCTGGTCAGAGTTGATGGTAAGATGGATGGAGCCAAATACAAGGCAATCTTAGAAGAATCTTAGAAAACCTGTTAGAATCTGCAAAAGACTCTAAACACACAGCCAGAGCTGCAATTAAATGGTTTAGATCAAAGCATATTCATGTGTTAGAATGGCCAAATCAAAGTCCAGACCTAAATCCAATTGAGAATCTGTGGCAAGACTTGACAATTGCTGTTCAGATGCTCTCAATCCAATCTGACAGCTTGAGCTTGAGTTAATTTGCAAAGAAGAATGGGCAAAAATTTCACTCTCTAGATGTGCAAAGCTGGTAGAGACATCCCCAAAAAAACTTGCAGCTGTAAAAGCAGTGAAAGGTGGTTCTACAAAGTATTGACTCGGGGGGCTGAATACAAATACACGCCACACTTTTCAGATATTTATTTGTAAAACATTTTGAAAGCCATTTATCATTTTCCTTCCACTTCACAATTATGTGCCACTTTTATGTTGGTGTATCACATAAAATCCTAATAAAATACATTTACGTTTTTGGTTGTAACATGACAAAATGTGGAAAAATTCCAAAAAAAGGAGTATGAATACTTTTTCAAGGCACTGTACCTATAGGAAAAAATATCCTGTTCTCTTTATATTGCTTCCTTTGTGTAAAATCCCTGGGGCAATCCCTCTGCTTCCTTATTAAAAACTGACCACAATAGGCAAGGTGAGGGTCTACAAATACCATACACATTAAGACTGAAGGCCGAATAAGAGAAATCACTTGATTCGTCCATCCACACTAAACAGGTTGGATGGACAAATCTTCAGTGATGGCTATTGTATTGTGACAGCCACCATCCCCATCTGTCAGAATATCTGACTAGAACTTGCATTTGATTGATTGGATGCAAGCACTGTGCAGCCAATAGTGTTCCACCAAGCTGCTTCTACAAAAATCATTTGAAAAATCAACTTTTGACAAGTTGGAAGGTGCTGAAAGAGCTACTCGCATAACAGATTTTGATTGATTTAGCAGGAATCAGGCAAAATTCTATCTTCATATGGCCAGATTTATTGACAAATTAATTGACACATACCAGTACTGCCAAACCTGGTCTGATCATCTAAGCAGCGATTCATGTACTGTTGACTCAGTACCTGTGCAGGAAATCTTTTCCAAGCATCAACTGCTTTTTCAGCAACATTATACTTCCTAATGTTATTTTTGAACTTTTCCCCTGCTAATCAGGTGACTATAAGCCTCCCTTGTTTTTTAAGGCCCACTCACTTCAATTTCAAAAACATTACTAATTTTGCATATTGCCATGGTGAAAAGTGCATTTAACCTCACATGGGTTATTTTCTCCTATGACATCTATTCTAACAGGCTGGAGATCCCCTTTAAGATGCATGGCTAATGATGTAATGATTCTTTTCAATATCAAGCTGAGACAAGAGGAAATGGTTTTGCTAATCAGAGCACTGCAAGGCCTGGTATCTGTGCACCAGCCATTGGCAGGAATGCCTGCTATTCACCTCCAAGAACCTTTGCTCACTGTGTGCTACCCTTTCAGCTTACAACACCAACAATGGAAACAGAGTCCTGTCTATCACAGCCGGCTATCAACAACACCTCTCTATGTCTGGAACTGCAGACAATAAGGGGAAACCAAAATGAATTCAAACACCAAAAATTTAGGAAGAAAAACAGCTGCATAAAAATGTATCTCAGCTGCTTGGCACAGCAATTATACATCCGAGTATTGCTTATTTAATTCAAAGAGTACAGTATATATTACCAGTCTTTATCTTTAAAATGCTAATTTCTAGGTTTCAGGCAATTCTATTGTGGGGTAAGAACACAAAGGATACAGTGCACATACAAATCAACATTCAAGATAATTAAATTCCCTTATTGAATTTGTTTATATATAGTTTTAGAAGGTAACCAGAAGTCAGGAAATAAACAGGGGCCA
This sequence comes from Staurois parvus, assembly GCF_062004578.1. Lineage (NCBI taxonomy): Eukaryota > Metazoa > Chordata > Amphibia > Anura > Ranidae > Staurois > Staurois parvus. The sequence goes on along the minus strand of NW_028318464.1, from coordinate 1,189,916 downwards.
CAAGTACTGGCCTTTTTTTTTTTTTTGTAACATTCCAAATAATAGCAAGATTGGTGAATACATTACTTTATTTAATTAGTGATCTTCTGTATAACTAAAGGTGGCCAAAATTTGCCCTGCCATCAACAAATGGCTCAACAAACTTCGATTGATAAATAAAAAAAAGGCAAGTCGAGATGCAAATACTGTTTTTTTTATTCTGATCATAGTATTGGGTCACAGGAGCAGCAGGATACAATAGCCAGTATTTCACATGTAGGCAGGTGCAGTCTGTATACCCCGCTGTAGGTGGTACTAGACTTGGATGGCAATACAGAAGGGGGGGGTGAGTTATGAGGAACCCAGTTCCTTGATGACTCCATGGGTGATCATTAAAGCAGTCATCCTAGTAGACGCTGGTACCCCGTGTGACCCCTACGGCCATCTGAGGTGAGGGCTGTGTGTATTTGTGAAAGACCCAACTGTGAGAGGGGCTTTTGGAGGGCTTGCCTACTGACCTTGGGCCCTGGCATCTGGGGGGGCTCTATTCTTTGGGAAATGTGTGCCTAGGGGGGGCTTTTACTTCAGATTCAAGTTCATGTGTCTCCAAAACACACAGACTTTGAGAACTGGAGGACAAAGATACAGATTTGGGATCTCTGTACCCAAACCAGCATTGACTGCTTCAACCCCCACCCTAGACTGAGAGACTCTAAGCAGATGTTAATATAATAAGCTCAAAACAACCTGATGCTGATGTCTCTTGCAGTAATCTGTTTTTTAAGGTGTGATGTGTCTACTGTTGTGTATTTGTCCCATTTTTAATTGAGTTACCTGAGTCACATATTGTTTGGTCCTCCTGCAGGTTCCTACATGATGGGATTTGTCTGGTGTCAACTTGACCTTGTTACCTAATCAGTATGTGGTGTTTATCACAATGTGTAATATTTCTTTTTATTGTTCATGTGGGGACTGTCCCTCTTTCTGAAGTGTATAAAAACCTCTATTTCTGTTCAATAAACAGTTCCAGATTTGCACCTAAGTTAGTGTGGCCTAGTCTTCGGTGGAATGCCCAGCTATAATACCTTGGTCCTGTATCCCAGCGACGAGGGAGCAGTTCTCTGATGGAATCACTCACTCAGGGTGACAGGCAGTCCTTCACAGTATTTAAAACATGGGCTCCCTGATTTGGCACACATTCTGCAAGTGGTTAGTGTAGGGACAGGTTCACTGTCTGTCCGGGGCAAAATAAAGTGATAGAGAAAGGTTCCGCAGTGGGGACAGTGTAGGGTCTATGCTACTCTTCACTTTAGTTCCCGATCCTCGCTGCAAAAGCTGACATCACTTCAAGCTAAAGTACAGCTGCAGTAGGTTTTGTAAGTGGCTCTGGGCGGTTAGCAACTCTCCCAGGTCCAGTTGTACCTTGTTGGAACCTTACACAATTCATGTTACTCGGCCTTTGTGTGATTTCTGATGCCACTCACACCCTTCCTGTCTTAGTGTGTTCTCCACTTTTTATGGAGAAGCAACAGAGTCACTCTTCGATAGCAGTATTATTGGGGGAGTGTAGTGATAGATTGACCAGTAGACTGAAGTTGCTGTAAACCCTTACTTATACAGTGAAGTGACTAGCCCCAGATGATGAAAAGAGATTAACAATCTCTTACATAAATTGTACCTGTATATCTGTAGAAATTTGTCCTGTTTAACAGCCTTTTTCAACCAGGGTGCCTTCAGGCTTCTGCAGGGGTGCCTTGGCAAAATGCCTAAAAATTGCCCTCCAACTGTATAAAAGCCAGTGGGTAGATCAAGCATGCCTTTTAGTTAAACAAAACCACAGATTTTCATTGTGCACCATTACAACCTTTGTTGCCTCCGATGTCCCAACAACCAATTACTTCATCTGTTGATAAGGAAGACTTCAGGTGCCTGCACAGAATCCTTATTTGTTCCTCCTGCCTCTCTCCATCAGCACTGGGGTCACATTAACTGAGTGAGGGAGAAGAGAAACATTGGAATACTAGTCAGTACCAGTGTACAAAGGTGTATTTGCTTTGGAAGATCAAACTTCTAACGTTGGATGTTCTACATGTGTGGATTTTGCTGCATTATGTAAAACTATTAGTTTTTTACATTTAAGAATGGGGTGCCTCGAGATTGTGCTGAATTTTAAAGGGTGCCTTGACTGGAAGAAAGTTGAGAAACAATGCTGTACAGTCTTCTACAACACACATATTAACCACTTGCCGTCCACTAGCAGTGCATTTACTGCTGGTCACAGAGCTCTGAAGGAACAGTATGGGTATGCCGTTTCTTCAAAGCGCATACGCCGGTGACATCATCAGCTGCAGGGACACTGAATATCTCTTAAATGGTGCATGCTTGGGAGATATTCCTTTTACCTACAGTTAAGCTTTATTATAAGCTTACCTGTAGGTACAAGTGTCCAGTGGGAATTTACTTCCACTTTAAAGTAGCACAGTGCTGAATAGCAAAAAATGACCTGGTAATGAAGGGGGTAAAACCTTCCAGAGGTCAAATGGTTAATACAGAATCTTGCAGCCTATCTCTGCAACAGAAATCAGGAGCATGGATCTGAATTCACATGCTGCACAGCTAAGGGAGAAGAACTCTGAGCCTGGTTGGTAAGCTAGATAAGAGGGGACTTTTGATGCAAAGAATGGGGGGGGTACTATGTTAAAGGAGGGGACTCCTGATGTGAAAAGGGAGACTCCTAATGTGAAGATGGGACTTTTCATGTGAACAGGGGACTCTGATGTGAACGGAGGAATTGCTGATATGAAGTGGAGAATCCTAAATTGAAGGGGGGTCATCGTTAGAAAGCAGGGGCTAGTGTCTGGAGGGATAACAGCAGTGCCAATGCTCCAATTATGGTGTATCACACTGTTCACTTTTTTATTGTTTATTTATTGTATTTCTTTCTCAGACCGTAACATTTCATTAAGTTCTATTGGCTGCAGTGTGATGGGAGGCAGTAGATTGCCTTGCACTGTGCTGCACTGAAAAAGAAGTAGTGCATGCAGTATTTTTTGCCAAGAACTAAAGAAAAAGAAATGAATGTCTTGTGCTCATTACACAGGGAAAATAAAAATTGCTGATAAATTGAAATACATTGAAATAAAATAACCAGAGCAGAAAAACTATTCCTGAGAGTTGCTGTGTAGCAGCTGGCTGGAAACAAAGTATCTGTTCATATATACATAACAAACATATAATACAAATAAAGAAACCAAAATACAATTGATAGCTATACAAATGACAGCTTGCTTGTCAAGCTTGTAAAAGGATTAATCTGGAGGCTGTGAGCAACTTCTAATTAGCGTTAAGCTGACTACTGGCTGAGCTAGGCTGCCTCCTCTGTCAGGCTGGGAGCCCCAAAGCTGTAAACAGAAAAGAGACACACTTTTATCTACTTTTGTTTGTGAATGTAACTTTTTCCTTTTTTGATCTCTACAATAAATTTGCTTTCTACACTAAGGTCGACTTGGAGCCCCTCTCTGTTAACCCCTGGTTCACTTAAATGAGGCTGTTTGGGCGCAGGCATGAGAGCCCATTCATTTGAATGGACTCCTGTGCCCCGGGACATGCAGCGAAGTCATTGCACTTCTTTGGAAACTGCAGCCCACACAAGAACCTCGGTTCCCAGTGCGGTTACGATTTCCAGTGCGGGCGGCGTGCCATTAGAATTAATGGCACCCACCCGCGGGTCTGCATTCTTCTGTGTGGGTGGTGCGGCTGCATGGATTTTTTTGCAGATCCATAGTGGCATGTATGTGAACTTAGCCTTAATCAGTGTGCAGTCTGGACATCTGTGAAGATAGATGACCAGAGCACAGCTCCCTCCATGGCTGCTATTCCAGAACAGCCGGACACTACAGACAGGGACACAACAGACACCACTGGATCATGTGCTCACACTGCCAGGACATGTGTAGTCCCAAGGGCTATCAGGAAATGTATTTCTGAGGCTAAGACCCACCTCCCTCCTTAGTATGTTTTTGCAGCACACACCACCGCAGCATGGTGGTGTGAATCGGCCACATAGCAGACTAGCATTTTACCCTGTCTTTTGGTGGGACTGCACTGGAATAGCCACCCAACAAAGTCCTACCACACCTGGTGTGAATCTTCCCTTATGAGTTGCTTTTTTATTATTTTACAAAAAAGTCCTAATAGCAATTTTATGATTTAAAGAGTTGTGCAGTGATTTTTATCAAGCGAGTGACAGCTGGGTGTAGGAACCCCTAAGCTCTCACGTCATGAACCTGAGAGGGGTGCAGTTTGGTTTCTTTACCCTAGGCTCTGAATGACCTTGTCTTGGCCTTGATATCATGTATCACAGTTATACTTTAAAGAAATATCTGTACCAATTATTGGGAACTTCTTTCATGGTATCAAAATATTATGCAGTGTTGTTCAGAGAACTGTTCACACTGTCCATATTCCTCAAATGAGTTCAGAACCTGATCCCTCCAAATTCATTAGGGCCAACTTGAGTGGAGGCCAACTGCCCGACCAGGGATGAAACTCACACAAACAAAAGAACAACATAACTGGGTGGAGCCTACGTGCTGACGTCACGCCGCCGGGTCCATGCTTCGGAACGGTGGCCATCTTGGTATGTGGCATATGTAATGTTTCATTGTCTTCCACTTGGAATGCTTTTATGCATAATTTTAAATAAATACTACACTATGTACACCATTTTCCGGGCTCTGTGTGGTGAGCATTTCCTTATAGGATGTAACTGGACCGATAGATGTCGGAGAGTGGACAGCACAGATCTCTTATTTGCTACCTAACAAGTAGCTCTGGTGAGTGCATAGTGGTAGTGGATTGCACACTGGACTTCAGAGCACTGTGCGGAACCGAACACGATTTGTCGTGATTACCAGTTTTGGGTCTGCACTAGAATCAGATTGCATGGGTAATCACACCTATGCGTTCCAATTCTGCACATCGCTCCGCATTTTGTGGACTACTTTCGGGGTGTTGTTAACTTAACATACACACACACCCACAGCGGTTTGCATGAAGGGGGTGTGATTCTGATGTGGTGAGGAATTCGCACAGAAAACTCTGCAAATTCTGCACCTCATCAGTGTTAACCATGGCTTAAAGAGTATGTAAACTCAACATTTCATATTCCTGACATGTGTCTGCTGTACCATGTACTTGTATGAAAAAGTAGCATGTTCTCATTGTATTGCTTCCTTGGTGTGAAAACCCTGGTGTTCCTGCCAGTCTCTCTGTTTTCCTATTAAAACTGACCACACTAAACAGGAGAACACACCGTGGACAGTTTTCTAGCTGTGCTGGGAACTCAGCCTGCTCTCCTTCAATGATCAGATTTCTTCTCATACGCCCCCCTCCCTCCACAGCCTTTGGCTGGGAAGTTCAGTGTGTTGCTGTTTCTTCTTCCCCAGCCAGCTTTCTGTTCTCAGCTGCATAAAAAGGGGATATGATCACTTATAAAACAGGAGGAAAAAAAATTTTTTTAATGTTTTTTTAAAAGTATACACAAATGTTTTGCCTTTCGTTTCTCTTTTAAACTGAATTAGTTGTTTTACAAGATGAGGGTTTACATATACTTTAACCCCTTCACCTTGTCCTCCTTCTGTGTATGATCTGTACATTTAGGCCTCATTCACATGGGCATACCTATCCGTCTACCCATGTGAAGGACCATCTTTGCCCTCACGGTATGCAGAGGTGTTTCACGTATCTGCATGCCCCTGAATACAGACAGTGCATGGCTGTCAAACTGGGACCAGGACCAGGAGCTGTGTCTGTGCAGTCATTGCATCCCAATAAACATGAATGGGACTGCCTGCACGTTGATGCACAGAACATGCATCCCATTCAGGCAAAGCTCTTTGCATGGTTGTAAGGATAGGTACACCGATGTGAATGAGGCATTAATGTATCTAGGGCAACATTACCAAGCGTGTGAGAGTGTTTGTACTATCCTGGCATTTCTATTTTGAGACCTCGGTCACACCGGGTGCGTCTTGGCATTCGATTTGTATGCCATACGACTTGCAAATCGCATGGCAAGTCGCACCCTATTGTGTGCAATTACAGCGGTCATGTCAGTGCGGTTCTGAGCTGCAGTGAATTCTAATGTAGTGCATGCACTACTTTTGGTGCAATTTGCATAGACATCTGTGTTAGATGTCTTGCAAACCGCACCTCATATCAGCATGTCTTCCGACTTTGAAATTGTGCGATTTACAGTGAAGTCGCAAGATTTCAAAGTCGGGATTGTTGTGACCAGGATGTAACAGAAATTACGGAAATAATGTAAATAATTTTTTTTATTTTTTTGCCTATATATTGTAAAAATTAAAAAACATTGATCATTAGATACCATCAAAAAGAAAGCTCTACCTTCTTAAAAAAATAGATAAATTCATGTGGGTACAGTGTTGCATAATGAAGTAATTGACAGTCAAACTATCACTATGGAGGAATATTACAGGCTGGTATTCAAGTGGTAAAAGGGGCTTTGGATGGTACTAAAAATTGAGAGGGGTTCTAATCCTTTCTTATTCTATCCAAAACTAAAAAAAAAAACTATATGAAGTTGTGGCTGGACATACACTTTAAAATAAAACCTGAGATGAAATGAAGACTGGCAAATATGTTACAAGCAGTCCAGTAACATATGAAAAATATTAAAAAAAAGAAAAGTGAAGTTAGGACTGAAGCAGTAAAAAATATTTTTCTCAAAGATGGGGCTGCTTACACTCGCTAACTTGCTTACATTTCAGCTCCAAAACTTCTCAGGGTTGTGGATTTCAGTAATGTTTGTGATGCAGGAGGTGAAGGAGCTGAGATTCCTAACAAAAGACTGTGGAATGTTTGTAGAGACGAATGAAACATGATGTAGCAAACAGAATCACTAGCGCAAGGCCAGTTTAGGCCTGGATTTACAAGATTCCTGCCTCTAAGTGCTGGAGATTCCTGAAATTCTCAGAAAGATGATATCATTAACCAGTCTTTGTTCATGCCCCAGCCACTGCAGTCAGCACAAATACATCTGTCTTTGTTATATAAAAAGCACCTATCAAGGCACTGCCTAATGATACTTCACCTACAGCTAGAAAAGCAGCTGTGCATGCCAAATATTTAGCTAAAATGAAGTCTCAAACATATTAGGAAATGTTAGTGTTGTAGAACAGACAGAACAATGCACAAACAGATCTTACTTTTTTTAATTTTATGCTTGTACTGTAGCCGAGTGCCCCTTTTGCGCACATGCTTAGATGCAGACATAGGCCACGTTAACTGTATTTCTCACAACTTCCCAGATTCCTGGACATGCCTAGGAAAGATACCCTGATGAGGAAGACATAGCTGGTAAGTGATCTGCAGCCAAGTGAGAAGTCCTCCACTGTCAGAACCATTGTGCAGGCAGCCGGGCTAGACTCTAGTGCAGGGGACTAGTGCAGCCGAGCTAGAGTCTCCTGCAGGGGTCTAGTGCAGCCGGGCTAGAGTCTAGAGCAGGGGTGTCAAACTGGTAGCCCTCCAGCTGTTGCAAAACTACAAGTCCCTTCATGCCTCTGCCTCTGGGAGTCATGCTCGTAACTGTCAATCTTGCAATGCCTCATGGGACTTGTAGTTTGGCAACAGCTGGAGGGTCTCCAGTTTGATAGCCGTGGCATAGTAGTATGCACCTTCTCCAGCTACTGTAGAGGACCACCACCCCAACTACTACCAGAGTGCTACAGTTCCAGTTGGGTGGGCCTACTGTTTCCTCAGGCCTAGAATCCTTACAGATGTTCATCTGTGTTAATAGAGCTACATTGAACTTCACTGAGAGGGATGCTGTTTATGAGGATAATTGCAAGTAGTTGTTTGTGTTCTTAGCTGTTTTCACTGTAAAAGTGGTTGCAAAGGTAGAAGGTTTTACATTAAAGCACTTTCTGCTTTAAGGTAAAAAACCTTCAGTGTGCAGTTCCCCATTTCAGTGCTCATTTCAGTGCTGTGCCTGAGAGCAGTGGCTCTCTTGGGTCTCTCTCTCTCTCTTCGTCACTGGCCATAAAGGCAGCAGCTGGAACCATTGGCATCTGCTGTTGTCAATTACAGCCTGTGAGCATAGAGCGGAGGGTGGGGCCAAACCACACACTGTGCATCAATGGACACACATAGCAAGCAGCTTGCCATTGGGCACTCAGCAAAGAGAGGAGCCAGGAGGGGACCCCAGAAGAGAAGGATTTGGGCTGCTCAGGATAAAACCATTTCACTGAGCAGGTAAGTATTACATCTTTTGTATTTTAAAAAAATGTTTACAATCACTTGATGTAAAGATTCTAAGCTAGACTCTCTGTTGTGATAGAGTCTAAGGCCACTTGCACACCTGAAAAAGCTCATTTTTTGGGCATGTGGCATTTTTTTTACTGATCTAAAATGCAGCCCATTGTTTACAATGTACCTGTACACACAGGCGAGTAAACAAGTGCTGAGTTTTGATCAGTAAAAAAAAATAAATGCAATAATATAAGTTCACAGTCAGTATTTGGTGCTGATATGCAGCCACAAGTACACACAAATATGCTCAAAAATACAGAAACAATTGAGTACTGTCCGTGATACTTTTTTTATTTGCACTAACATACAATTTTGAGGACAAGCTTTCAGGGTATGTCCCCCTTCTTCAAGGTCCAAGCAGTACTATTACAATGTTTTAGCAGAATGTTAGAAGTTGGAGATGAGAGGAAAAAAAAAAAAAAGCAGAAAGAGACACAAGCCTAGGGTTAAACTAGAGATAAGATACAGCAAAGAAAAGCAAAGACTGGGGGGGGGGGGCTAAAATATACACAAATATAAGCACCATCACCTAACATAAATGCCAGAAAGTACGCCCAAAAATGCTGATTCTCAAACATCAGTACCATGTGCAAGAGGCCTTATAGAGACTATACTTTACACATACATGGACTCCTCCCAACAATGTATCAGGGGGTCATGTGGCTGCAGTTTTCATAATCTGTTTTAGTATGCATGCTGTTTGCAACATTGAACCTGTTTTGTATTATTGATTCTAATTTGCACCTGTTTACTAAACTGCAGGTTACAGTTACACCCTGTCTAATCATTTGGCCGATTACCTATTCTGTTAACTACTAGTGATCACTAATAAATCACTAATAAATAGTGGGAACCATGACTGTAGCAGAAAGCTTTGGATATAGCTATCAGTTCTGCTTTGTGAACTGTGCAATGTAAATACTTATTTGCCTGTTCCACATCCAGACTTAGGAATTCTTGGTCTAATGTGTAGCAAAGTAAAATAGTAAAAAAAGCAGTGGCCCCACTGTACAGACTGGAATAGTTCTGCCTGTTACTTGCCCCCTTCTATATGCTAGTCTTTACAGTTAAGCTGCTCATTCACCAGTAGAATTTTGTGTAAAAATGTTTATTTTTGGAATATTCATTAGATTTTCTGATGTTAGAGAGGTAAAACAATGACTGTTTTAACTGTAAAGACAAGCAAATTCAAAAGAGCAAGAAGGCATAAAATTCTAACAGTGAAAGAGTTTTTTGTTTGGGAAAAATTGTAGATATTGTCATGTGCATGTGCTAGGCACGAAACATACCTGTTTGATACTTCTGGGATTCCATGTAAATAGCAGTACTGGATGAAATGTTAAGGACTTTTGAATGAAAATAGTCAACTCAATTATGGCAAGATCAAATGCTCTGATAAACAAATTTTCAGAATTTCCCTATATTTGTTAAATAGCTTTATATAAAATGTGCCAAGCTGAGAGGTTTTATGTGAAATCCTCCAAAGTACAGCTGTACAGGGCACTTACAGAACCATTGCAGTAAGTGGTGGTGTTTCCCCATGATCATGTGATCTGTGATGTCACTGATCAGACAGCACCTCTCCGCTCAGCGCTCTCTCCTTTGTCACGAGATGTGGGTTGTAATTATTTTCTTCTACATTATCAGCTGCAGAAAAATGGCACTACTGAGATAAAAGAAAGACAGTAGAGTATAAATCATCACCTTCCCAAAATGTATCCACAGAGTACTGTAGGCATGGGCAAGCACTGTATACGTAAAGTAGAATGATAGGCAAAACTTTTTTTTTTCATTTTTTGATAGAGTAAGGCCCCTTTCACAGGAGCGTCCAAGCAGATCTGTCTGCTCAGCAGGGGATCTGCCTGCTGACCCCGCTGAGAAAGCAGATGACAGGTCCATGTCCATTCTGCTTGTGTAGAGCAGATATGGACACAGCCCGCTGGTCACTATGGGGCGGTCAGATGTAAATGGACAGTCTGACTGTTTACATCCAACTGTCATCCGATCCAATCTGCTAAACATATGATGAACGTATCCCCCATCTGTCTGTTTTTAGATGCAGGTGGGTTTAAAAGGACACATGTTCGTTTACACCCGTCTCCCCATGGAGAACAATGGGTGGTCCGATCGGGTCCTCCTGAAAAGCACGATAGTGGCATTAGACTACAGGAACTGTTCTCCAAGTAGCTGAAAGCTGAATTCCAATTGGTTTCTAAAATACTACAAACCCCCTGCCCTCAGTACTTTGTTATTCACTAAGTCTAAGCTTGTCTGTCTTAGCCTCTGGATGTAATTACAGGGCAGCCTAAATGACATTCACACATCCACCATGACTAAAATGCATTTCAAACATGATGCTTCATAGTGGATTTCTCGCCAAGGGAAAAATAATTTGTCACTTTCACATTTAAAAACTAGCAAGTTCTCCTCTGACCTTTGTTGGCACTAAATGTCAGGACAGAAAAACTGTCTTGTCTTATCTTTGAAGTTGGCAGATTGATACCCTGGGGAGATTTGTAAATTCAGTAGCCAAATGTTATCTCAGTCTTGCTGCTAACATGCTGCGACAAATATATTACTTCAAATGGTTTGATTCTTCCTGTTTTCTCAGTGAACAGAAAGAAACTGCTAAACCTAATATTCTCTAATTGTGGCTTTAATCATAATTACTAAACAAGAAAGGCAAATGAATGCAGATTATGCAATCGATTAGAAATGCTGATTGCAGCTGGAAACACTGCAGTGTAAGTTAAGGAGCATTTGCAGGAACAAATGTGGTTAAAGATTATAAATTGCTAGATGACCAAAAGACTGACATTTATTCGGTAATACAGGGAGTAATGTGCAGAGAAGAATAATCCATTACAACCTTTTAGCAATTCTTGTTCTTGTTCTGACTTTTCTTAGCTGACAGAATATAAAATTGGATGTTTTTGGAGATAAACAAGTTTGTCTTCTTAAGGCTGAGTTCGCACTGATGCGGTGCAGAATTTGTAACGTTTTCTGTGTGAATTCCGCACCGCATCAGAATCGCACCCCGTTAATGCAAACCGATGCAGGTGTGTATGTTAAGTTAACAACACCCCAAAATCAGTCTGCAAAACGCGGTGCGATGTGCAGAATCAGATCTCTTAGGTGTGAATAGCCATGTGATCCGATTCTAGTGCGGACCCAAAAAAGGGTCCTGCACCTTTTTGGTGCGGTAATGTATGGCTCCAATCACACCGCACTCAAATTGCATGTGATTTGCACAGAAAAGCGGTGCAGTTCCTGTGCGAATCACATGCGATGTACCGCACTGCATTAGTGTGAACCTAGCCTTAACTGAGATTTGAGTCGGATTAGGCACATTCTTTTTCTGTAAAAAAAATTGATAAAGGCACCCTTTGGTTCTCATTCTGGTGTGCCCTCAGCTTTCCAGCCTTAGATTAGCAATGAATCAGCCAAAATTCAAGCCAAGGATGATCCTGTCTCCATCACCCAGCTCAGAAAAAGTCAATTTAGAAACTGTTGGGTGGAAAATTGTCCAAACAGTAACTGCATCTTATCAGACACAGCCACTCTTTGGGTATTCAGACCACAATGCCTGTGACTGTCTGAATGCAATAGTCAGCCCTGGATTTTCTTCCATCAATGCTATTCATCATTGATGTAAGAATATATTGATTTCCCTTTGTTTGGGGCTTAACAAGAGAAATCTAAAATTGTATGGACAGCTTAAGGGCTCATTTAAACTTGCAAATGTGGGTGCTGCCCCTCTGAAAAGCTCTCTGTGGTGGCTTGCTTTTCAGAGGGAAGTTAATAGGTAGCTGGGAGACAATATGTCACCTCCAGGATGCCTGTCTTAACCTTATAAAGCAATGTATTGCCACCACAATTACATTTGCAGGGGTTGCAGCGTGGCTTCATGGACTTGAATGGGTCACATTTGGCAGTGGTACTGCCTGTAGACATCGGGTATACATTCTATCAGGGCAGAATGCTTTGTTATATGTGTGCCTCTCTATCCATATAAGGTTAAGGTGGGTAGTTGTGGAGGGGGTTAAACCATGGCTTAACCACTTATTTTAACCCTCCCCCCAGCCGTAGGTGTAAACAAGGCCTTGAGCTTGCCTTATATTGTACGTATTTGCTTAGTGGGTGGCCCTGTGAGCCCCTCCCTGCCTGGAATCCCTCAACTGAAAAATCGAAGGAGCCCAGGGAAAATTGTCAGCCAGAAAAGTAGCTGCATTCAATCAGATGGAGTTGCTCTTTGGGTTTGACAGCCTGCTGGGAGGGCAGTCGGCACAGCAGGAGATATGTCCATCCGCTTTAAAGGACTCATGCACACAGAATGATTTAAAAACGCTCCTCCTCTGGCAGCAGCGTTTTCGCAGAAAAAAATGCCTGACGCTTGTCAAAATGTCTAACACTTTTAAAAGTGCTTAAGTGCATTTACAGGCGCCAAGCGCTTGGATGTGAATTCATTTAATTAGCCAGAATAATAATTTATTCTGGCCATCAAAATGAATTGACGCTCAACCACTTAATGAGCCTAGCATAAATGTGCGTTTAGGCGTGATTAGTTTACAGTTTAATTTACACGCGTCAAACATTTTCTCTGCCAAAGCGCTGAATGTTCCTGGATGCAGTGGTCCTTTTTTTTTTTTTGCTGGTAAACCCTACTGCTACCATAAGCTTCTAAAGGTCTGTGTGCATGGACACATAGGATAACATGGAGGGCCATTTGGAAGCAGTAAATCACTATCTTCATAATCATGATCTATACATGTGATGTATCCATAAGAGGCAGTCCAGAAACCTAAGGATCTACCTTATACATACACATATAAGGACAAATTGAGCTTGTCTCATTGTGCAGAAGTTTTTGATCCTGCAATTGGTTCCACTGACTTCAGTGACCACATCACCACCAATTTTTTCACAACGAATTCTTTGACCTCCTTTGATCCTTATTTTTGATGTTATATGACCCCTTTTGGGTCTCATAGTTTACCATCATACTGGCCAGTCTATGTGCTGAGTGTGTTTGTGCATGTAGTGTGGACACGGGTGCCTGGGCGAGTGTTTCTCTATATGGCAACCGTGTCATGATTTTATTGTGCTGGGTGGAGCGCATTGTTAGCTTTCTATGTTTGCCATGTCATTTTCAATAAAAATTGTGTATTAAGCCGCAATTTTGTTTTCTTGGGGACTTCTTTTCCAGTGAGTTCTTTGCTCATGAGTCTCTCTTATTACAGTAAAAAAAAAAATAAAATTCTGAAACCCCTAAAAGCAGCTGCAAAAATGCCCTGTGTGCATGAGGCCATAGTGTGAAAGGAGGAATTTCTTCATTTTTTTTTTATTCAACCTGCAGGCTGAACCAAATAAAAACTATCAGTGTATGGCGAGCTTTAGTCTCTAAATTCTGGTTTGAAAGCAAGCAAGTAGGATTATACTGTTAGGATAAACAGCAGAGCAGAGATTTTTCAGTTAGGATTTCTGTATTTATCATTCATAATTCCACAGTTTAAAGCAAAATAACATCGGTTTCTCTTTAAGGAATATTGTACATACATTGCTGCCATCATACCAGACTGTTTCGATAGTGATTGAGCAGCTGGACATTCCCCCTGATGAAGCCACGTGACTGGTGGCGTAACGCGTAGGGGAGGGGCTCTGACGTCACCGCGTGCAGTCGCCTTTTCTGGCGAGTACAGACAAAGTGTGTGTTAACACACTGCTACCTTTTCTTCTTAAAGGCTTGTTTATTTTATTGAAAATGTGAGTGTGACAGACAGAGTTTGGCAATAAAAGGAGTTTTTTAAGGATAAAGCACTATCTTCTGTTTTTCTTTGCAATTATATATGTGGAGTTTGCTGGAGTAATTCTGGAGGATTGTTCCCCTGGAGGGGAGAAGGAGGGAAGATTCATCCAACCATCCACACACCCATAGATCCATACAAGATAATGAGGAGAGGAGTGACACCAGGTTAACCAGGAAAACTGCGGTTTGGAGAGATTGTTTGAAGGTGATAAGCAGCCAAGCATACTTCATCCTTTTATAGGATAAACTGCGTGATTTAGCCTGTTGAGGCTGGAGACGGAGGTGAGCGCATGATAGAGCTGCAAAAGTTTTTGGAACCTGGAGTGTATTCATCTAATTAGCACAGATTTCTCAAAAAGAAAGAGGACTCTTATGTATCAGTCTCTGGATACACAATGATACATTTATTTCCATAGTATAAAGGGATTGTATAATCACAGTAGACATTTGTTTTTTTCACATTTTGTTTTGTTCTTTTCACACTTTATTTATATTAGATTTTATTTTAGTTTATTTTTTACACGTAATCAATGTGTCTTTGATGATAATAATAGAGGAGCACAGCACGATATTTATCTATATATTGGTTGACACTATTGTAGGAGTTGGTGTGATGTGTTTGCGAACCTAAAAAATTTTTTTTTTGATTTATGTTTATTGAATATTTTTGGGTTGTGTTTGCAGAGAATTCACTGTATTGGCTCACAGGTGGACAGTTGGTTTTGAACTATAAGCATGTAAATGTTAGCACAAATGTTTAAATGTGTACAGTGTGAAAAGGAGCACTGTGTTTGGAGCATGCATCAGTGTATATGCAGGTGCTTCACGCAACCCCCGGTGCACAACCATGTACAGCCATCTCTTCTAATGTATCTCAATGGGTGCCTGTACATGGCAGCAGCAGGTCCCAGGAGTGTCATTACCCAGACCCTGCACACTGTTCAGGCCCTGTAGGGCCATGTGCATGAAGCCATAAACAGAATTGTGTTTTCACTTATTTTATTATCTTGTATTTTTTGCTTTTCCATTAGACTCTGTCCTAATAAATACGTTCTACCTTTTTGTTTTTGTATTCTTCTCAAACTATTGCAAAACCTTGCAAAACATGACCTATAATCTACCCTCTCTTAGTTCTCAGATAATGATTGTGAAAGAACAAATAACAGTTTCTAGTTTTATAAAAGTAATCAAGTTAAGAAAATTATCGATCTTTCCTATCCCTTTAAAGTTGTATCAACAACTGAGTTTATTTTATGAACAAATATTTAAACAAATGTTGCATTTCCCTAATCTATTTAAAGGTGTTGGAATACAATAGACCTCTAGTACATTCTATATAATAAACCATTAAAACATAGCTAAACCCAACATATACGTATATTGCAGATCACCAGTCCTTAGATATAGTGTCTGTAATAGTTTTCTTTTCTTTTCTATTCAGACTTTTTTCCACTTTTTTTTTACTCGAGATTTTGGCAACCTTGCTCTGTCACCCTAAGAAAAGACCTAAAAAACCTCCCATGCTCCTCCTCTTCTTTATTACATGGGGAGGCAGGTGTTCTGTAGTACTCCGAGATAACTGTGAACAATGTAACTGATATGAGTTCTAAACACAAACCTCTGTATTTAGGAGGTTGCACAGCACAGAAGCTAAATTCTACCAAGAAAACTTTGGATGAAAAGAATTAGACTAAATTCAGATTACAAAAGGGAATTTAAGCAACTTTATAGGTCTCTAAGAATACATATTTGACATATCACTATACAGAGCATATTTAATTTTTCAAAAACTCTAGGTTTGTATTCCCCCACTGAAATGATGTCATCAGTCTGTTGCAGGCAGGAGGAAGCCTTTCCTCTGGGTGGAACATTGTAGCTTTGTAGAAAGTCACAACATAATAGACTGTAACAAGGGAAACAGTCAATAGTGCCAGGATTTACATAACTGAGCCAGAAAGTAGATGGTGACAATGGATGGTGCCCAGGCAAAGATGGCACAGTTCTGGAAATTAAAGCAAATTAAGGCATTATCAGGAGAAATACTGTGATCTTTGTATGCATGCAAGAAATGTGTATTTATTATCTCTGACAGTTATAAAGACCCTGTCGCCAACGTAAAATTTTGTAGGTAAAAGCATAGAAAGATTAAATATTTGAAATGCATGCTTAGTGTTTTTCATTTCCATACATTTTATCTTTTACCAAGTGCAGGTGCCCCCATCGTGCTTATATTTTATGAATTGGATAGAACCAAGGTAAGTAAAAACAATATGGTGTATGCAATACTACAACACAAAAACTTTTTACTTGCAATGTTCTGAACTTGCAAGAAAATTGGACTACTCCAGGAGAGTCAATTCCTTAGCACAGCCCCCACTCTTCTTTCACATCATAGCCTTCTCTTCACCTGGGAGTGTCTAATACTACCCCTGCCCCCTACTGCCCCTTCTATCATCTCTGTACATAATCTTTAATATAGCTTGTGGGGGGAGAATGAAGGGGCTGCTGATATCACATTCAAGATGGCAGTACCCAGCAGCAATTTTAGAAGCATTTAACAGGCATAAAATACAATAAATGTACATGTAATCTTATGGGAAGATTTTTGTTAAAATCAATGAGCTGGAAACAGGATCTCTTTAACATGGAAAATTTGCTATGTCCAGTTTAACAGTAAATTCAGTGATGTTAGCAGAGTTTTGATATTAAAGGAGGAGTAGGGCCAAGGCTCTTTTGACCCTACTTCTCCTGGGAATCACAAGAGTGCACTTTGTTCTGCATTTTTTTTACCTGTTATCAACCGAAAACAGGCTAAAGACTACTGATGGCTGACATCACTCTGCCGGTTCAAACTCTGAAGAGATCCCAACTTTGTCAGGATCCACCCACGTGCCTGGACCGGCAGCTGCCGCAGACTCTCAGTGAGCAGTTGAGAGCCTGAGCTAGCCACTCCCACCCCCATCACAGCTCAGAGCTCCAATGAGCGCTGGAGGGACTGAACAGAGAGCAGGTGATAGTCACCGGCTCTCTGCTCACTAAAGATTGAGAACTAAGGGATCAGCAATCTTTGATCACTCAGTTTTAGATGTAGAGGCAGCAGTGGACAGATGCAGTATTGGATTGATACTACATTCACCTAGGTAAGCAAAAATGTGGGTTTTATTAATTCTGAACTTCTCTTCTAACTGGATAGCCTATGCAGGTCAGCAACTGATTTATATGTAACCTCAGGTTGCCCTTTAACAAAGGGTCACCGCATTCCCTTAAGGCTTACTTGTACTTTTAAAACCTTCTTACATAAGAGCAAATCCTGCCTCCAGGGACTTCCCTAGCCCTGTTACAATAGGTCCACAATAGTATAATACACATGGTATTATACTATTGACCCAAAACACTCTTGATCAATAAGCTCATATTTTTTTGGAAGGCTAAGGGAACATCTACAGCATTTCTGCAAGACTTGGGTCACCAATAGGCAACTCATTTTCAATTTTGCCTTTCTCATTTTCCCTTTTCACTTGTGTCACAGTTCCCTCTCCTTTAGTCCCCCATACTTTAGCACATGCTCAGTTTAACAATAGTTCAGCAGCATGATGAATTGTTCATTGAGTGAATTCAAATAAAGTTCCTTCTCAACACTTTAAACCAAACATTTTTGGTTACCGAGTACCACAGCTGCACTCACCTAGACTTATGAGATTATTGAGTCTTGCTAGATGATACAAATGTAATTCATTGGGCCCCTTGCAAGTGGACAAAGCAAGCCTTAGACACTTACCAAGAAGCCAAGGGTCAGTGTAAACTTAGTCAAAGACTGGCAACAACTTTGGGCACACCTTTTTTTTTATTTAGGGGGGGTGGAGGGATGACAGTTTCATTTGGACCACCAAAGAATTATACGAGTCAAATGTATTTGCTGGAGTCTCTCTAGCTTTGAAGGCCAATGCAACAAATATTGAATTAAACGTCTGTTTGAAATTCCATCCAAGGGAAATATTCATAGCCCCGTACTAGATTTAATTATGAGACAGACTTGTAGTTCAGCCATTATGATGTCATACAGACTCCAGTAGAAGCAAAGCAAGGGACAGCTGAGTCACACAATCCCCCCTCCTCTTGTGCAGATTCCAAGCATTCTTACTGAGCTTAAACTTTCCTGAAGAACATTTTTTTTTCCATTTGCCGGCTCTGTAGACTTCCCACTTCAGCACAAAGTAAAATGAACATAGACTATACAAAACACCTACTAATAAAGCCCAGGCATGTGTAAATGTTTAAAACACTTCAAAATTAAGATATCTTGGAAAAGAACTGACATTTAAGGCATACCAGGGTGTTAGGACTTTTTATCCTTTTGTCAGGCCAGTGGTGTCCTTATGTTACTTGTTTTCTTGTGCTGCTACTCAGGAACATACTTTCATTCTAATTATCCTTTGTACAGAAATCAGGTCATGCAATGCATAGCCAATATTTGCTGTGTACAATAGACCAGACACCATCCTGTGGGGAGTTGGATTCTCACCCCTTTCCTAAAGCAGATACACATTCTTCCAGTAAACCGCCAATAGTTGGGTCATCTGCTGACTCCCTTTCCTTAAGTTTCACACCATCTACTCAACCTTTCTTCATTATAGAATGTTGCCCTTAAAGCCTGTACTGTGTACATTTGAAGTAAGGTAAATTGATCCATAGAGTTTGGATGGTATCTGGACACAGAGGACATGCAATCATGGTCTCACTGCAACCAAGTCAACATATCTTCCAGGTTCTGCAGAGCACTTTATGAACTCTGTTCACCTTTCAAATATATTTCAATTCACAGGAAAGGTAAAAATAGCTGACTGTAACTTGGGACAGTGGGTAGCATTATAAAGTTTTGTACAGGATGCAATATAAGACTGGCTCTGCTCCTGCGTGATGATGTCATCACAGTGTACTTGATGATGTGATAGCAGTTGCTCATTCAAATTCCTGTGCAAATAATGCCTTTGTGTTCCCTGCTCATCAGAAGCCTATGGTAGCAATCAACAGGTGTCACTAGACTTTCAGCAGCTAATGGCAGCACAGTGGCTAAATGGTTAGCACTTCCGCCTGGCAGTAGTAAGGTTGTTTTTTCAAATCCCAACCAGGTCACCACCTGCCTGGAGTTCGCATGTTCTCCCTCTGCCTGCATGGGTTTCCTTTCGGTACTCTGGTTTCCTCCCACACTCCAAAGACATGCTGGTAGGTTAATTGGCTCCTGTCTAAATTGGCCCTTGTATGTGTATGCATGAATGGGAGTTAGGGACCTTAGATTGTATGCCCCTTGAGGGTTAGGGACTGATGTGAATGTACAATAATACATGTAAAGCACTGCGTAAATTGACGGCGCTATATAAGTACATGTAATAAATAAATTAAATTAAATAATGGGGGGGTTAAATTTTGGCTCCCAACCTTGCTTTTCTCCTGGGTGTAAATACAGCCATAGATGGGTCAAATTTCAGAAGGGACACACTGAGTTTTGATGCATGCATGGGCTTAGCTGGTTGTACACAAGTCAATTTAAAAACTCCCTCATCCACACAGTGATCAGTGCTGCCAGCTATTGCAGGGTTTTCAGGTTTTTCCTGAACAATCGGTACCACCTGCAATAGCTGTCAAAACTGATAATTGTTTTCTACCTGCAGGGAAGGTTCCCCACTGGCAGAATACAATAGCTCAGTGGGAGTGATTTCCCCTTTGAATGTGTGGATGGGGAAATTGGTTCCTTTTTTATTAATTCCACCCAAAAATGAAGTATGCATGGCTTGCCTAACTCCATTGTCATATCCTTTGTGCAATCCTGTTACAAAAAAGATGCACAAAATATAATTATAACAATGATGTTTTACATTATGTAGAAATTAAGATATATAAGATATATACAGTATCTCACAGAAGTGAGTACACCCCTCACATTTTTGTAAATATTTTATTCTATCTTTTCATGTGACAACACTGAATAAATGACACTTTGCTACAATGTAAAGTAGTGACTGTAAAACTTGTATAACAGTGTAAATTTGCTGTCCCCTCCAAATAACTCAACACACAGCCATTAATGTCTAAACCGCTGGCAACAAAAGTGAGTACACCCCTAAGTGAAAATTTCAATATTTTGTGTGGCCACCATTATTATCCAGCACTGCCTTAACCCTCTTGGGCATGGAGTTCACCAGAGCTTCACAGGTTGCCACTGGAGTCCTCTTCCACTCATCACTGAGCTGGTGGATGTTAGAGACCTTGCGCTCCTCCACCTTCCGTTTGAGGATGCCCCACAGATGCTCAGTAGAGTTAAGGTCTGGAGACATTCTCCACACAAAAATGTGAGGGGTGTACTCACTTCAGTGAGATACTGTACATTTTCTGTCCAGGTGACACCTGTGTATCAGGGTGTCACTGCAAAAGGAATTAAAGAGAATTGTCTCCAATGGCAACACCGTAAACAGTAACAACTATTAACTATCTAAAAAAGGGTTTAGCTAAAGTAATTATTTAAAAAGCAAAAAGAACATTAGTTAATGGTAAAAAATCAGTCTAACACACAAAAATAGGTATTTCATTTGGTTAGATTTAATACCGGCCCAATACTTGGAAAAAAACACAGGCACAAAAAAATAGGCAATGCTGGGAGGGATCAAGTAAGAGACAGAAATTTTATTTTGTTTATTACTATTTTCCTGCAAAAATGCAAACCTCTCTGAATCAGAGATCAGCAACTCACATAAAAAATAGACTTCTTCCTTTTTGTAAAGTATAATAATAAAGTGAATAATTTATGATTTTTTTTTGTTACATATATTTGTTTTTCCATCTTTGCTGCCCAGTGCATTGACATAAAGTGGTTAATTTCAGTTTTATTTCATGTTAGATAGGCAATGAATGAAATGCTCACCTTAATTATTTGAAATAAAAATATGCTATGGTTTACATTGGGTTTCAAGCAATGCATACGGTATGTACAGACAAGGTATGTTGTAATGGTTCAGGAAAATCTCAAGTCTTTTTTGGGATGTTCCAGCATGCTTGGATGCCCTTGTCCTACTGTCAGCAAGCTGGCACTTGTAGTGGCATAGAAATAATAATAATCATCATCATAATAATAATAATAATAATAATAAAACAAAAACAAAAAAAATTATACTTCTTTGCAATGCATGCACATTTCCACGTTTTATCCTTTTAAACTTTATGAAGTACAGAAAAATATTGTGCTCTTACCTTTCTCTTAGAAATTGAAAGGCAAAAATATACTGTTATGTCAAAGGATGTGTTGTCAACCCTCTGTGCTTCATTTCTGATGCATTAAGCTGGGTATACATATACAGGTTTCTTTTTCTATTTTTCATTCAACAAGCTATGTTGATGCAGAGATCTCTTCGGCTGTTTGTGTGCTGACAATGGGGTTTTCCAGCATGACTATTCGACAGAAATTAGCTGCTGAACCAGCCAAATTTCAGTAAGTGTGTACTTAAAGTCCAAAAAATGCTGATGGTAACATTTAGATGACACACACTCCTGTAGGTATTTGTGTGGGCTTATCCAGACGGTGGTCGGATTGTTATATCCACTTACACACAAATACCTTCAGGAGTGTGTGTCATCTAAATGTTACCATCAGCATTTTTTGGACTTTAAGAGCACTGTTGAAATTGTCTTTATATTATGGTTTCACTACACTATATGCACGCGTGATTTTATATATGATTTACACTGAATTGATTTATATAGAAAGACATATATGTCTTTTACATGTCTCAGGTTATTATAATTAAGTTTGAAGGTTGTGATTAATCAGCCCAAATTGTTTTCAATCATCATCACCATCACAGTTTGAGTGCATTTTTGTGTTCACATACAATTGTTTGGATTTCTGCATGAGATCACTTGGTTAACAGTTGATTTGATATTTTTTCACTAATTGATATACTTGGTATATATATTTACAGTATGTGCACTTATCTATTATGTGAGTAGCGCTACATTTTTTATTTTATTTTATACATTTATGGTAATCATTGGTATATGATTTAATGTTAGCAGCTTCTCTTCTTTTTGTATAGAGTTGAACACTTGTGAGTGCAGGAGGTTCACACCATTATTGTTATAAGTTTTTTTTTTGTTTGTTTTTTTTAATTCAAACTAAAATTTCAGCTTTGAAAAAAAAACTAAGCCTGGGTCAACAACCTACATTGAAAATGTTACTACAAATCTTTCTTTTCTTTTTATGATTAAAGAAGATAATAATTTTACAGAATACATTCCTATACTATGGGCAGCACAGTGGCCAAGTGGTTAGAACTTCCACCTAGCAGCAGTAGGGTTGTTATGTTCGAATCCCAACCTTGACACTATCTGCCTGGAGTTTGCATGTTCTTCCTGTACCTGTGTGGGTTTCCTCTGTGTACTCTGGTTTACTACTATACTCCAAAGACATGCTGGAAGGTTAACTGTATCCTCTCTAAATTGGCCCTAATATGTATGAATGTAAGGGACCTTAGATTGTAAGTTCCTTGAGGGCAGAGACTGATGTGAATGTACAATATAGATGTAAATTGACAACGCTATATAAGTACATGTACTAATAATAATACACTCCTATCTGGTAGCACCTCATGCCTTGACTCATAAGGGAGCTGATTCAAAAAACGAGTCCTCAGAAGTTGTCAAAGCCTTTAACACCCTGAAACAAGCCTTTCTAACTAGTCCAGCTTCATTTCATCTTACACTACTAAACCATCCTATCTAGAGGTGGAATAATCCAGCATGGGAGTCAGTTAACTGTTGCAGAATGTCCAAAGCAAGAATCGTCCCTGTGCTTTCTTTTCTAAGAAGTTTTTACTGACTGAAATGAATTATGGTATCAGGGATTGGGAATCGTTGACCATTAAATTAGTCTTAGAGGAGTTGTGGCACTTTCATGTAGATTTTCCCCATAGTCTGACTATCTTTATGATTCACAAAAGCTCACAGAATCTCCAATCTGCTCAACTTCTCAATCACAAGGAAGCTTGCTGGACCCCTTTCTTTTCCAACTTTCATTTTGTTCTTACATACAGACCCAGTTTTTGTAACACCTGAGCCAATACCTTCTTCCACTCCTTTAATCCTCTGGAACTAGATGCCACCTCAAAACCAGAGACTTCTCATATTTTTGGTGTAACCTTTCTCACAAAAACTCTCCTTCCTACAGGGAAGACCCTGGTTTCTCTGAGTCTTAGGACCAGACTCCTCCACTGGGCAAACAGCTCCAAGCTGGCAGGCCATCCTGTAGTTCACAGAACTTTTATCTCTGTGTCATGTTGCTAATGGTAGCCTAGTGTCAATAAGGACGTCAAAGACTATGTACCAGCTTTCACCATCTTTGCCCAGACCAAAGTGACAGCTCACGCTTCAACTAGACCAAATGTTTTCAAAAATGGCCCAGCTGGTTCCCCTCTCCATTTTTTTCTTCCATATTGTAAAGGGTGTTTAATTAGTGCCTGATTTTTGGAGACCACTATGTAAATCTTTTGACAACTCTTTCAAGTTTTCATCTGCTTACCACCTCTAGACTAATGGCCAGACTGAAAGGATAAGCAAAAATCTGTAACAGTATTTCTGCTTCATCATCTCTGTCCACCATGACATCTGGGACTCTTTCTTGCCATGAGCCAAATTGGCCCATAATATCCAAATAAGCATCCTTGTGTGCCTTCTCCAATTTTACCAACCACTTATGTTCCCACACTTGCTTCCATGCAAAACTTGTTCAATACAATCTGGTCCCGAGTGCAAAAACTACTTCTTGCATCTACCTCTAGGTACATAAGATTTTCTGATCGTCACTGTGTCCAGCGTCCTGACTATTTGCCCAGAGATAAGGTCTGGCAAAACACTAAGAATCTTCAGCTCAAGATGCCCTCTATGTTTCTCCATGCTACAATGGGTGTCTCGTAATCTGAGCCAGAACCCAGTGACCTTTTTCCTCCTCATCTCCACATACCCAACACCTTCTTTCTCCTGATGCTGCTCTTTCTCAATAGATTCTCATGTTCAACTTTAATCATCTTCCCTCCAGCAGCTTCCTCCCAGGAATATGAAGTTCAGCAAAATTTGGATTCCAAAATCTCCAGCGAAATGTTATAGCTCTTGAACTGGAAAGGCTATAGCCCAGAGGAATGCTCTTGGACTTAGACATCCGTATTTTTTGCTCTTTGCCTTATATGGAAATTGTATCACCAATTCCCATTCAAACCAAGTCCTTGATGGGTGGGGAGCAGGGGCGGACTGACAACTCATGGGGCCCTGGGAATAGGGGATCATGGGGCCCCTGTGTCCTTGCCCAAACTCAAAAAAGCCTATGGAAAAGGTACCAGGGGCATCTCATGGGGCCCCCTACTGACCCTTGGCCCTCGGGCAGTGCCCGAGTTTCCCAATGGTCAGTCAGGTGGGGAGACACCATAAGAGGGGAGTAGTGTCACGATCACTTACCTTCCATGTTCCAATACTGGCAGCTCCTTCATTTCATGCTGCCACAGATGCTTCTGAATTTTGTGGTGTCTGCCCAGTTTACTACAATATACCTAGTCTGCTCAAATTAGATACAGCCTACCCAGTCTTCTATAGTCTACCAGTCTGCTACTGCCTACCCTGTTCATTAAAGTCTCTGCCAGTCTGTTACAGTTACTGACAGTCTGTAATAGTCACTATAAGACTGCTACAGTCTCTACCAGTCATTCCAGGCCATAGTCGACCACCACATCTGTTGACATCAGTCTCCCACGATTCTCCACATCTACAGAGACCATATGATCAAAACCTCAGAAATGTTTGCATGGTACGGTAGCAAAGGAATGTAGAATTAACATTAAAATTGAAATATTCTGATTTAGGGGTTTTTTTATGTTTTTTTAATGTTCACAATAATAATAGGCAAACGGTTAAAGAAAAGGCATGCATTTGTGACACCAACATTAAACAATACAATTTAGGTGAAATGATATTGCACAACAAGTATAATGTTTAAAAAAGGTTCCAGAAGCCCCCGTCCCCAATGCCCTCTCCATAATTCACAAATATTAATAATGAAGACCAGAGGAGTGCAGCAGATTTCATACAAAGCTCCAATCCAATTGAGCTTAATAGTTTGGTGCACTGCTGTACTTCTTGTCATTGATTATAGGTGCATGGACGCAGCTGGGAAAACTGTCTCTATTAGCCTTTCTACTCCCTTGCCTTGTATGACTATAAACTGCTTAAATCAGCATTTCAGCCAAAAACTTTAAGAAATAACCCATTAAAGTGGTTGTAAACCTCTGGCATGAAATATGAACAAAGCATATCCTTCTGCAAGTACTGTGTACTTGTCTCACTCCAGAGCACTAAGTGTAATATCTGTCTGCTGCCCTGTTGATCAGTGCTGATCCCTTCACTGACAATTGCCGGTTTTCGGCAGTACTTTCCTCACGCTGTGACAGCGTGAGGAAAGTGCAGCCGATAACCGGCAACTGTATTTACCTGGTGATCTGCTGTGTCATTGGACACAGCTGATTACATGGTAAAAGGCTGTCATGATTGGCCGTTTACCGTATGACGTGATCAGCTGTGTCGGTAGGACACAGCGATCACTGGTAGTGCCGGGTGCGTGCCGCTGGGGGCACGCAGGGGGGCGTGTTCTGGAATGACATCCATGGATGTCATCCCAGAACCAGGCAACCGTGCTGCAGCCCTCCTTCGGCTATAGCGCGGTTGGGAACTGGTTAATGACTGGTATAGTTCCACTGGATTGTTGTAAGGGTAATGTGGTGCCAATATTTAAAAAGGGGTCAAAACCTTTACCAAGTAATTATAGACCTGTTAGTTTTACTTCTATAGTTGGGAAGATATTGGAGATTTTAATAAAAGACCACATAGATGAGTTCTTGCTGCAAAAAAAATATTTTAAGCAACAGACAGCTTGGAGTCATGAAAAACAGAAGTTGTCAAACAAATCTGTTTTCTTTTTATGAGGAGGTGAGCAAAACCTTGGACAGAGGGGTGGCAGTGGAGGTGGTACACTTGGATTTTACAAAAGCGTTTGACACAGTTCCCCACACACACGGCTAATGTGTAAGGTAAAATCTACGGGCTTGGAAAATTCCATATGTAAATGGATAGAAAACTGGCTAAAAGATCGTATTCAGAGAGTAGTGGTTAATGATTCATACTCTGAATGGTCTAGGGTTGTCAGTGGTGTACCCCAAGGTTCAGTGTTGAAACCCTTACTTTTTAATATATTTATAAATGATATAGGGTCTGGTATTAATAATACCATTTCAGTCTTTGCAGATGACACCAAACTGTGCAGTGGAATAACGTCCTTACAGGATGTCTCCAACTTACAAGCTGACCTCAATGCACTGTTTAATTGGGCAACTATGTGGCAAATGAGGTTTAATGTTGATAAATGTAAAGTTATGCACTTGGGGGCTAAGAATATGCATGCATCATACATACCAGGGGGGTGCAACTGGGGGAATCAATGGTGGAGAAGGATCTGGGAGTTCTGGTAGATCACAAGCTTAATAATGGCATGCAATGCCAAGCTGCAGTTTCTAAAGCGAGCAAAATCCTCTCTTGTATTAAAAGAGGTATAGACTCCAGAGAGAGAGATATCATATTACCCCTGTACAAATCATTAGTAATACCTCATCTGGAATATGCAGTTCAGTTTTGGGCGCCAATTCACAAAAAGAACATTGGGGAACTAGAGAAAGTACAGAGAAGGGCAACCAAACTGATAAGAAGCATGGAGGAGCTCAGCTGTGAGGAAAAATTAGAGGAACTGAATTTATTCTCTCTTGAGAAGAGGAGATTAAGGGGGGATATGATCAACATGTATAAATACATCAGTGGTTCATATAGTGAACTTGGTGTAGAGCTATTTACCCTGAGGTCATCACAGAGGACAAGGGGGCACTCTTTACGTCTGGAGGAAAAGAAATTTAATCTGCAAACACGGAAAGGTTTCTTCACAGTGAGAGCTGTGAAAATGTGCAATAGACTCCCTCAAGAGTTGATTCTGGCCAGCTTAGTGGATTGCTTTAAAAAAGGCCTGGATTCTTTCTTAGATACACAGAATATAACTGGATACTAACATTTACAGGTAAAGTTGATCCAGGGAATATCCAATTGCCTCTCGGGGGATCAGGAAGGATTTTTTTTTCCCTGCAGGAGCAAATTAGATCATGCTTTGCTGGGGTTTTTTTTTTTTTTTGCCTTCCTCTGGATCAACTTGGATGGACTTTTGTCTTCTTTCAACAAGACTAACTATGTACAGTATCTATGTATGCAAACAATATCCCATGAAGTCCCCTCACACTCCGGTGGCTCCTTAACAATCTTTGCTTCCTACCCCCCCCCGGGACAAAACCCCCAACAATTTTCATGGTGGTTCAGCAAGGGCCTCTGTACTGTAGTATAGCAAACTTTCTGGACTATGAGGGATCAAACAATCTTCTTACTTCATAGATACACTGCAAATGCCCCCCATGGAGACCTACCACCTGTATCAGATTACCTATTTTCTGCAGACTCCACGTAGGGAGCACGGCGATGTAACCACTAGAACCATGATCAAGAATAAGTGCTTGCATGATACTGCCCCCGAGGAGGGATATCAGAGTATATGCTCTGTTCACTAGCCAACATACCATAACATTAGTTCTAATGGCATACTGTATGGAAATCGCAGCTGTATTGGGAACCTCCATTCCCGTGGGGGCTGCGATTTCCAAAGTAGACACACAGGGACTTCTTCCCTGTGTGTCCCGGGGCATGGGAGTCCATTTAAATGAATGGGCTTTTGTGCCCGCAGCAAATCGCAGCCCGCTTGACCTCACAGATGTGAACCAGGGCGTATCCTCACTTCACCCTCTACTTGGCAGTCACTCAGGATGACATTGTTAATTGATTTCTCCTTTTTTATGTAAATGGATGACTTTACTTATAGAGGTCCATACTTGATCTTGATCTTCCGTTGATCTTCCGTTTATATGCACTGTATTGGTTATACTCTGGCACCGGAATATATCAGAGGATGGGCCCTTTATTTGCCTTTCCCCCTCCCTTTTCCCTTCTATTTGTGATATCAGTTTAATAGCAATTATACTGAAGATTCATGTTTTTCATGTTTTGATAATTGAATAAAAATGATTTTAAATGAAAGTGCCACAGCTCCTACTTCCTCTGGGGCCCCACTAGCAGGCAGAGTACACTTATGGTAGCGCCGGCCCTGGTGTCACCCCTCTGGCAGGTGTCACCCAAGTGCAGTCCATCCCCCATAGCGACGCCACTGAGATTTTGCACTCTCCAGTTTTAGTAAATAATTAACTCTTGAGATAAGTACACACTATAGAAGGAAATGCTTTGTTCATATTTGTATGAGGTTTATGACCACTTTAAAGAAGAAATATGGCCATCCCTTAAAAAATATGTGCAGCGGTGTTTAATTTTAAGGGTGTCTGTACTTACAGTTTCTCTCTGTCCCACTGCAAAGTGCCGCAAGTACCTGTTGAGCCTGCCAGTGATGCCCACCTACTATGGCTTTTTTCAAACTAATTTGAATATATTTATGTAATGTGTGCCAATCAGTTTATTTCTTATATAAAACATTAGGAAAACTTTCATCATGTGTATGCTCATTCACAAATAAGTGAGAAAATCCAGCAAAGCAACAGGACAAACAGATGTTATACTGCATGCTGCTTATAGGGGGGGAAACTGTATATTCCTCTCCAGGGGCGGACTGATAACTCATGGGGCCCCTGCGTCCTCGCCAACACCCAAAAAAGCCTATGAAAAAGCCAATGAAAGGTACCAGGGGCATCTCATGGGGCCCCCTACTGACCCCGGTCCCTCTGGCAGTTCCCAAGTTCTCGAATGGTCATTCCGCCCCTGTTCCTGTCTATGATTAGCCAAACATTTTTTAACCATTTACATGCTCTTAGCCTGCTTCCTGTGAACAGGAGCACAACAGCTGATCACTTTTACTTTATTTTCTTAACTTTTTATAAATCATCTGAAATGGAGCTGTGTTTTTTCACTTAATCCAGGAGAGTCACAGGAAAAGAAAATATTTGTGAGTTATTTCAATTTGAAGTTATTCATTGCAATCAATGATGCAGTCAGGATGTTTTGGTGGATGACAGATTGAGTCATACTTTTTCTTTGAAAGTTTGGTAAGGATACGGCAAATATAGAAACACTGACACATTTATTGATTCACCACCCACTTCCTCTTATAGTCAGTTATGTCCATATATTGCTATCAATGGCTTATAAAATGATGATGCATGTTAGTGACATCACTATTAAGGGAAACTACAATGGTATTGGGTCAATTTTATTAAGCATTTTTTAAATGTATGTGTTTTATATCTGTTTTATTACATACATGCAATTTTGTTTAAAACATAAACATATTTAAAACAGGGGTCATCCATGTTGATAGATTTAAAGAGCACTATAGATTTTCTAAAGAGAAAGCATATCAGAAGCTGTTTTCTTTCAGCTCTTGTGTCTCTAATTGAAACCTTGAAGACAGGGAGGGGAAGGGTCACTGCTCTGACTCATTTATGTGTTTAAAAGAGAAGTATGGATTTATAAAAAAAAAAAATAATTTAACTGATCTAGGTGGGTGCAGCATTGATCAGATGTTGCATCTGCCCCTCACCAGCTCTTCAATGAGAACTGAGCAATCAAACACAGCTGATCTCTCAGTTCTCCCCTCCGCTCTAAGCAGAGAGCTGTGACTGTTGGTCACCCGCTCTCTGCTCTGCCCCTCCAGCGCTCACTGGAGTGCTGGGCTGTTAAGGGGCTTGCTTAGTCTCTCAGTACATGAGTCAAGTGCTGGTCCAGGCTTCTGAGTGGATCCTGACCATATGGTCGGGATCTTTTCAGAGCCTGGACTGGCTGAATGGAGTCAGCTGACAGCGGATTTTAGCCCACTGTCGACTGAAAACAGGTCACTGGAGTGCAGAAGGAACTGCACTCCAGTGACCTACAGGAGAAGTAAGGCCAAATAGGTTTGGCTACACTTCTCTTAACTTTAACCCCTTCCTACTGCCACCTCTTGGCCCTTTTAAGAGGTTCTGAATGCCGGGAGGTGGATTTGCAGTCACATGATTAGAAAGCTCCTAATCGCAAGTATGTATTGGAAGCTTGCTGGTACCTGCCAGTCTCCATGCTGGGAGAGCACAGGGCGCACCCTCTAAGCATGGAAATGTTTACATTTGGGGCGCATATAATGGGACGCGGTCTCTCTGAGTTAAAGCCCACTCGCCAGGAGACCACATATATGCGTATAATCAGTGGGAAGAAGTTAATGGCTGTGCACCCTTACATATACCCAGTGAAGTGAACGGCCTTGGTTGATACACAGAGATGAAACAATTCCTTATACATACCTGTTTATCTGCAGTATTTTCTTCTCTACACCCATTCAAAATCCAGAAATTATAAAGCTTGTCTGAGCTGTCAGAAAAAAAGGGTGCAGTGAGCTGAAAATACATGCTGTAGAGCTCAGTGAGGAAAGCTCTTAGATAAGATTGGAGGAAATGAACCCCCCCCCCCTTCACACAACACACAGAAACAAAGCTGAGGCTGTCAATCACAGGCTGTGTACTGAAAGTCACCTTCTAGCTCTTGATGTCAGGAAGTGATTAGTGCTGATAGCAGAGGAATGAAACAGCAGAGAAAAATTACCCTTGTGCTGTTAATTGAGACAAGTACACACTATAGAGGGATAGGCTTTGTTCATATTTCATGTCTGAAATTTACAACCTCTTTAGGCTTGAGTTATAAACAACTGGCTTTTCACAACAAAGACAGGAAGGAGATTAAAAAAACATGCAAAAAGGAGCCAATAATATCACCTGTTAGCTGCATATGAAAATACAGTGTATTAATAGGCAATATTTCATGCTTACCTGACTAAAAAAATGTAAATGTTTATTTATTAGTCCTGAGCATAATGAATGAAGAATGATTAAAAAAATGCATGTGTGTGAATTTAATTCCCAAAATGGGAATTCGCAAATTTGAAGACGATATTTCTTCTTCTGTCAAGATTCAAGGTACCATCTTTGTGGAAATCTTTCTCATTTCCAAATCTTCCGTTTGAGTGTGCGAATGATGACAGATGTATTGAACCGAACAGAATAGGGAAAGAGTCTAGATGATTTTGTCTTTGATCTGAGCATATGAGGGTTCAAACTCTGTCCACATTTGTATCCATCCTTTGAGTATTTGTCTGCCCACTTCTTGCATCATCATAGACATCTTACTGTCCCTCCTTCAACCTCCATTCAAAAAGACTTGATTTCTTTATGGAATGCTCACCAGAAGCCTGTTGTAACAGAGTTAAATTTTTACTCGCACTTGCCAATTTTCAAGCAGAATTTGATGTTAATCCACTTTTCCAGATTCCTGTCACTCATTTTCTGCCAATAATGCAATGCTCACACATGTCAACTGGTCTGCGACCCAGGTGAGTGCAAGTTAGAACAGTGGGAGTGGCTGTGTGACTTACCACCATAGTGCTACGCTGTGGACTTTCTTTTTAGATAGATAGATAGATAGATACACACAGGGGCGGACTGACCATTTGGAAACTCGGGCACTGCCTGAGGGCCGAGGTCAGTAGGGGGCCCCATGAGATGCCCCTGGTACCTTTTTTATAGGCTTTTTTGAGTTTGGGCAAGGACACAGGGGCCCCATGATCCCCTATTTACCGGGGGCCCCATGAGTTGTCAGTCCTCCCCTGTATGTATGTATATATATATATATATATTTGTGTATGTATGTATATATATAATATCAATTTCTATACATTACATTGAAAACGCGGGATCATGGCAGGGCAGAATAGAAGCTGCACAACTAAGTGTTATAGGACAACGGAAAAGTTTGAGGGGTGTAAAAAGAGTGGGTGCCCGGTTTGATGAAGAAAAACAAAACCAACTATTCCCAGCAAGGATGAATTTCTGTCACTGTAGCCTGTAGGCACATAGTCTTTGACTCCCGAAACAACACCATTTTTCCACACAGCATTTCTTTGTTTTACAGGTCCTAACCTGGATTCATTATGTCACTACAATAGCAGTAGGATTAAGGTTTCTATAACTGAAGCCAGTTTAATTGAACTTTTTTATTTGCAAGTCGGATAAATGTTATTGTGCTCTGTAATTACACTGGATTATTGATATTTGAGATTGGATTAAAGGTGTGAAATTTACATTCTCCGTGCTTGCCTTCTTTGGAAATAAAATGTGGATGTGAGGCATGTGGCTAATGCACAAGGCGTGAAAGAAGTGGACTTTTTAGGCTGATCAACAGAAATTATTTGGAAATAAAACAGATCAGATATACTGTATGTATTTCAGCTGTTTATTTAGCAGCTTGTCTGGAGTTTGGCTTTAAAGTGGTTGTAAAAGCTCAAGGTTTTTTCCTTTTATGCATTCTATGTATGAAGGTAAAATATCATCTCTGCGCAGCCTTCCCTCCAGCACCCCCCACCCCCAATACTTTCCTGAGCCCCATCGCGATCCAACAATGTGTACGAATGCCTCAACTCTCCAGGGACTCTGCTTCCTCATTGGCTGAGAATGCAGCGGGACTGACATTGGCTCCTGCTGCTGTCAATCACATCCAGTGAGCCAATGAGGAGAGTGTAGGGGCAGGGCCAAGTTGCAGCGTTGTGTGTGAATGGACAGGCAGAGCAGTGGTTCGGGAGCGAGCCTGCTTAGGTAGCCCCATAGCAAGCTGCTTGGCAGAAGGGAGCAGCCAGAAGCACCAGTGGGGAATCCAAGAAGAAGATCAGGATTAGGGCTGCTCTGTGCAAAACCACTGCACAGAGAAGGGTAAGTATAACATGTTTGTTTGTCTTTTATCGCCTTTAATATCACTTTTACTTCTAATACCAACAAGGGATAAGCTTCAGGTGTTGGTCAAATGTGAGTTTGACCTGAACCCAGCCTGTTCAAAGTTTGGCAAACCGCTGAACAAACTGGCCAGATTAGGGTCATTCACCTGCCGAGCCACTGGCTTCTGTTTGTAAACAATCCAGCTGATGAGTGATGTCCTTGACCAAATATGGTCCTGGCTGGCTAGTTTACAAACAGCATCTGTCCAAGAATCTGTCATTTGCAATGGGAGTAGCATTGTCATGACAGCAGGTCACAACAGCAGCTCCAAGTTATTGTAATTGATGATGACTTATATCATTGGATTATGTGATTGATGATGGATTTGCATTATGAGACATTACATTTTATTTCAAGATAAAGGACTTTGACATGGTGTCTGTATTTTTATTTCCTTGTAGCTTTATTTTTGGCATGACAAATCCTCCTCCCCCTTTCAAGGCACCTGGTCATCATGTTGAGGGGAAAAGCACCTCATCTTCACATCTGATTCCCAAGAGGATGTGGGGGTTTGTGGGGGGACTTATCAGAATCTGAAAGACTCTATAATAAAGGGGCCAGCTGTCCCCAGGGGAGTAAGTACTGAGTACATTACCCATTCTTATTTATTCTTCAAAAAATGTAATTAGTAAAAAAGATAGACAGACACAGTGACAAACTCCTTAAAAAAAGTGATAAACATTGTCCCACAATGTAAATCCAACATCAATCACATTGTCCAGTGATGTAGATCATATTCAATCACAACAGCCTAATGGCTGACAATGTTCCCTAGCCACCCAATAATGTTTCCTTACCTTCACAATGCCCTGCCACCCAATGAAATTGACCTGTCACACTGTCTCCATTAAATGGCAGGCCCCCAGCTGGTGCCATGACTGAGATCAACCACTGGCCATCTGGTACTGAAAGTAGAACATAGTAGAAGCCAGATCCAGTTGGTGAGAAAGCAAAATGCTTATACGTGTACACACATGCACAGAAACACATAGATTTGTGCAGTGTTAGAGTTCGTCTCAATTCTGCATTTGCTATTCGAATGCAAACTCATTCATTTGAATGGCAAATTCAGTGGTTGACAGGAAGAGGCTGCATTTGATTTGTATTGTTTGCAGTTCAAATGCACTTCAATAGGACATGCTGTGTCAAAAGAAGTGCAGCTCAACACAAAGCAGGTGAAATGCAACCTGTGAACTGCCATGTGTATTGAACAACTGATGGCATTAGCATTTTGATTAAATGCATTTAAAAATTAATTCTAAACACATGTTAAATTTGGGAAATCAATGTCAATTGACTTAAACATTAGACTGGGTCCTGCCCCCATATGGTTCTGCCCAATTCCCAAATATAATACACTACCAATTATCCAAAGGGTAAGAATGGAAATGTACTGAACTACATATTTGAGTGCAGTGCATTTTCTTCATGCAGGCCATGTGATGAGATATTGACCTGCAATCTGGTTAAATATCAAAGCACCTCTCTAATCATGCCCTCTGCATAATAGTAAGTGTAACATAATGGGGGGGGATTTACTCAGAATCTCCTGCATCTTTGCATGGTAGCCAATCAGCTTCTAACCTCAGCTTGTTCAATGAAGCTTTAGCAATAAAACTTGGAAGCTGATTGGTTTCCATGCAGAAGTGTGCAAGATTCTGAGCAAACCAGCTTTAGTAAATAAAGCCAACTGTGGTCTAAGTAAAGTGTGCTTGGAACCACAGGAATAAGGGATGGCCACCTCTTTACTAGCAAGCTGAGACTACTACCATAGGATCCATACATCACTGGGCCAATGCACATTGAGATACTGCACAAAAAGCAAACAGTAAAAGTTTTTGACACATTACCTCAAATAACCTCTTTATGTGCACTCATTCTAGGGGTTGGGTTGCTTGAGCGTTCCCTCTGGAAATATTAACAAGCTTCTCCAACCATCTGTTCACATTTCTCCTTCTTTAAAGTGGTTGTAAACCTCTGAAATGAAAATTGAACAAAACATATCCCTCTATAGTGTGTACTTCCCACAATCGAAAGCATTTAGTGTGATTTCTGTCTGCTGTCTCCTTCCTCTGCTTTCTGCCTGAGTCACTTCTCACAGGTTATGCCAACTCTAGGGGATTCAGGGGGATTGGGGAAGGAAGCTCCAGTACACATCCTGTGATTGACAATCTCAGCTGTGCATGTTTTCCTGGGGCTGCAGGATAATTATCGCTTGGAGAACTCTGTGTTTTCACGTTATCCAGATGGAGCTGGTCACTAATTGACCTTTATGCCCATCTAGACATTCATTCAGCCTGGCACTCCATCAGCACTTCACTGGGTCCTAGCCACATTCACATGGAACTGTATAGTGGCTAGGGCCAGCAAGAATATTTGCTAACTTTACTAGGAGTCACTTTGAAGGCCCAGTTGCCCGGTTACTCTACAAACGGCACCTAGGTACTTTTAACCAGCTGTCACTCCAGCCCCGACCATGGAACATGTTGCTTTTTGGACTATATCATCTGGGATCCGGGGCTATTGAATAGGATCCCGGGATTGCTGCCACTCCCTCGGGACCATCCCAAAAGAATTATCATTGTAACATATGAAATATGTATTCCTATGTAGGCGCCAGACTGTCTGGGGTGGGCATTCTCTATGATAATGTGATCTCCTATCTGATTGTTCTCTATATAAATTCAGTGTGTTTCTCTAATAAAGCAGTTCTTCCTATTTACTTCAAAAACTGGTGTTGTCTAGTTCTTTGGGGTAGCTACAGCTATAGTCACTTGGCATGTGTTCCAGAGCTTGGGAAACAGTTGAGCAGTGGAGATACCCAGTTAGGTTTTCAGGAGTCCATCACAAGGGGGAAGAGGTGTACTTTCTGAGCTCCCTGTTCTATGCTGTGCGGTGTGTGACATCAGATTCCCCCCTCGACTCCTGACTGTCAAGAAACTTGTGCAACAAGTGTTCAAGGGGAAGATTGTGGGCATGTCCATAAGTACCAATGCTCATACGCAGAGACCAGCGACCTGTTTACACTCAAGGCCTGCCTAGGCACATATGTTATTGACTATGGCTTTGACTTCTTACCACGGTTCCTCCTTCTGACTTGGTACCTCGCTGCAGCACGTTACCAACTCCTACCTGTTCCTGACCTTGAACCTGATCCTGACCTTGCCCCTATTTGCTTGGCAGCTGTGGAACATAGCTTGTTACTTGACTCCATACTGCCACTGGAAGGTCTCCTGTGTTTCCATGCTCAAGGTCACCACTCCAGCCTCCTGACACCCATGCCTTTCCAACGCCCTAGCAGTCCCTTTCTCCACTACCAGGGGTGCTTGGACAGGAATTGACCAAGAGGCCATCCTTGTCATCTTAGGTTCCACAGTCAGGTATGTGATACTGACAATCAGAAACTCTGTGAAAAATGTACACTTTGAATGGCTGTGGATAAGAAATGACTGCAGAGAAACAGGCAAAACGTATGTAGGAGATTTTCAAATATTAAAGAATTGCACTTTGTGCATACAAGTAAATCTGTCCCTGTAAACAGAAGCACTCACTTATATTGGAATACTACTATAAATATCTAAAATATATATGAAAGAATGTGTTGCGCTGTTTCTTTAAATAATAACTCACAAAAAGACCAACTATAATACTAGCACCTTAAAATGAAAGGTGACACAAATACAATTTAACCTCTTGCCGCCCTGCCACTGTATATATACACGTGTGCAGGGCGGCACTGGGGCGCAAAACCACGTTTTAAAACGGGCTCCGCGCTCTCTGCGTTTTCGCTGGCAAGGGGGGGGGAGCGCACGCGCTCCCGCCAAACCGCGGGTGACACCATTCTATCCCGGAGGGATCAATCATTCGATTTCAGCCAGTGATGTCTGGCTGAAATCAGATGATCGGTCCCTGTCCTATGCTGTCCTGTGTTGACATTTACACAGGACAGGATATGATGTCATTCTTCTCTGCCTGGACACATTCCGTTCCAGACAGAGAAGAAGACATCCAAACAGTGAGTAAAACAGCACATACCCACAGTTAGAACACACCTAGGACACATTTAACCCCCTGATCGCCCCCCCCCCCCAGTTAACCCCTTCACTGCCCTGTCACCAGTGTCACTGATCAGTGAATCAATTTTTACTGATCACTGTATCAGTGTCGCTGGCGACTTCCGATAGTGTTAGCGCCCCTCCCAGATAGCACCAGTTTGCCTGCCAGTACACCAGTAATCCCGTTTAACCCCTTAACCCCCCCCAGTTAACCCCTTCACTGCCCTGTCACCAGTGTCACTGATCAGTGAACCGATTTTTACTGATCACTGTATCAGTGTCACTGGTGACTTCCGATAGTGTTAGCGCCCCTCCTAGATAGCACCAGTTTGCCCACTAGTACACCAGTAATCCCATTTAACCCCTTAATCTCTCCCCCCCAGTTAACCCCTTCACTGCCCTGTCACCAGTGTCATTGATCAGTGAACGGATTTTTACTGATCACTGTATCAGTGTCGCTGGCGACTTCCAACAGTGTTAGCGCCCCTCCAAGATAGCGCCAGTTTGCCCGCCAGTACACCAGTAATCCCATTTAACCCCTTGATCACCCCCCCAGTTAACCCCTTCACTACCCTGTCACCAGTGTCATTGATTACAGTGAACAGATTTTTACTGATCACTGTATTAGTGTCACAGGTGACTTCCGATAGTGTTAGCGCCCCTCCCATATAGCGCCAGTTTGCCCGCTAATGCACGGGATTTTTTTTACCAAAAACATGTAGCAGAATACATTTTGGCTTAAATTTATGACTACTTTGAGTTTACGATATATTTTTTATAGCTGAAAGTAGAAAATATTGGGGTTTTTTTTTCAAAATGTTTTTTTTTTTTTTGTTTATAGCGCAAAAAAAAAAAAAAAAAAAAAAAAGCACACAGGTGATAAAATACCACCAAAAGAAAGCTCTATTTGTGTGAAAAAAAGGACGTAAATTTCAATTGGGTACAGCATTGCATGACTGCGCAATTATCATTTGAATTAGTGCAGCACTGTATAGCAAAAAAGGCATAAATTACAGTATCTATACCATAGTTTGTAGACGCTATGACTTTCACACAAAGCAATCAATATACACTTATTGGGATTTTTTTTACCAAAAACATGTAGCAGAATACATTTTGGCTTAAATTTATGACTAACTTTGAGTTTACGATATATTTTTTATAGCTGAAAGTAGAAAATATGTTTTTTTTTCAAAATTTCGTGTTTTTTTTGTTTAAAGCGCAAAAAATAAAAAGCGCACAGATGATAAAATGCCATCAAAAGAAAGCTCTATTTGTGTGAAAAAAAGGACGTAAATTTCGTTTGGGTACAGCATTGCATGACCGCGCAATTATCATTTGAATTAGTGCAGCGCCAAACAGTAAAAAAAGGCCTGGTCATTAAGGGGGTAAATCCTCAGGAGCTCAAGTGGTTAAAAAAAAACTCAATACAATATTGTGAATAAACAAAAAACGTGATCAACAATAAAGTCCAAAAATCAGACAATTTTATTGCTTCAGTGTTCCACCACTTTCACACACATGTACTGCTTACCAGAAAAAAGACCTCAACATAATGGAGGTCAAATAGCACTGAATCACATCACTGCATAACACTGGTAACTTGAATGGATCTGTCCTCTGAATATATTAAGCCAAGCCAAATAAACCAAGGAGGAAAAAGAGAAGGGAACTCCATTGTGTAACATAATTTGACACCATTTATTTCTAAAAGAAAGGTACTCATGTAACATCAGTATGAGACAGGTACATAATTTGCCCCTAGACAATGTCTATTGTGATGAAATGCGTTAGTTCGATCTTAGCAGTGATGTCATCATGTGTTGGAGTGGCGTGGTGATTATAGGTCTGTCTCTGATGACATGTAGGTACCTTTCTTTTGCAAATAAATGGTATTAAATTATGCTACACTATGGAGTTATTATTTAAAGGAACAGTGCAACACATTTTTTTCATATATTTCCTGTTATTAAGTGACCACTGTCTCCCAGTTGTGCTATTGTCACCCTGTCACTTGTGCAGCTGATAAAGATTGCAAATGGCCATGCTGACACATATTGCACAGGGAAGGCCATGTTCATATACACTGCTGCACTTGAGGTACAGTAACATTTTTACCACTGGTCTTGTTCAGCTGACATTACCATCACACTGCAACCATGTGTAGTGCATGCATATGCTTTGCAGTGCTGTGGGCCTTCAAGTATTAAAACAGGTGGTGAGGGGGTCTCTGAGCCACCTTTCAGATGCCACTGAAAATCACTGTGAATAGGTGAACACCACCACAAGCATAGACATTTACTAAAGCTGGGGAGATTTACTAAAGCTGGTTCACTCAGAATCTGGTGCACCTTTGCATATTAGCTAATCAGATTCTAACCTCAGCTTGTTCAATGAAGCTTTGGCAATAAAACTGGAAACTGATTGGTTTCTATGCAGAACTGCTCCTGATTTTGAAATAGTCACATTGCAACTACCCTGCAACCATCTGTAGTGCATGCATATGCTTTGCAGTGCTGTGAGCCTTCAAGTATTAAATACAGAAGTGCACCTGATTTTGCACTCTCCAGCATTACTAAATAAAACCCATTGTGTCACCACAATGGCAATAGGATTAAGGTTTCTATAACTGAAGCTAGTTTAAATGGAACTTTTTATTTGCATGTCGGATAAAAGTTATTGTACTCTGTAATTACACTGGATTATTGATATTTGAGATTGGTGCGAAATTTAAGTTCTCCGTGCTTGCTTTCTTTGGTAGTAAAATGTGGATGTGAGGCATGTGGCTAATGCACAAGGCGTGAAAGAAGTTTATGAGGTATACTATCTATTCAATGTGGACTAACCAGGCTTTATGGAGGCAACATACTGTAGGTCTTGAGCAGAAAAGTTTCTCAGAAAAGAGAAATACAATTCAAATGGTTTACCAAATGTAACTCTTTTCTGAACTGACAAGCATAAAAAATACATCTTAACAAATACTTGAATCAGACTTAAAAGAAAAAAAATGAATTCAATGTTGAGTAATAATTACAAAATGTTACAAGTGAATACACCAAACATTTGTTTGTTCGCTTTCCCGTGAGAAAAAGAATAAGCATTGCACTATTACTAACAGATCCAAAGGGAATCGCCTCCCAGACTCCCCACAGACCTTTCCTTGGCTGCTCTTTTGTTCTTCTGGCAAGGTCATCATCACCGGTTTAACTCATAATTAGATAAGGAAGATGCAGACACAAAAATCAGAAAGATGTATTGTCACAATTTAGTGAAAGACAGCAAGCAGCTTACATTGGAAGTAGCACATTGCCTCAGATATATATTGATACCTGTATCAATACTTTTTTTTTTATGGGAGCACGTTCTTCTTTCCACATTCAATGAGCAGATAGGTTGCAATGAAATGTTTAATTCTACGTGTGATTTGGGTCCAGAATTTGCACTTAGTAAAGCAACTGTGGCAAGAATGGGAAGACCTTCTAATTCAATGCCAGGGATGAGAGAATCTGTGTAGGGTTTGGTACACATAGTTTTATGAGTCTTGCTCAGAGTTCATAAAGTTTTCAACAAACTAGACATGTGCGTTTTGTTTTGTAATGATTCATTTTTTGGATTAAAATTTCATTTTCAGAGATTCACATGCATACAAATCCCCAAATGGACATAGTAATGAATGTCAACGAATCTGAAAAAAGTTAAAACGAAATTAACTAATGCATTAGTTTCATTTGGATTACATCACATGATGCGACAGTGGTTCGAGCCCATAGGAAAATTAACTCAATTTTCATATTTGTTCAATAATTTGGATTATGATTGGATCCAAATTTCTTCCATTCATTAATTTGGATTCACTAATATTTATAGGTAAAGTTGCTCCAGAGAATATCCGATTGCCTCTTGGAGGATCAGGAAGGATATTTTTCTCCTGCTGGAGCAAATATGGTCAAGCTTTAGTAAGGTTGTTGCCTTCCTGTGGATATAGCAGGATTGTATCATTTTTTTTCCTTTTTTATTGGTTGAAGTTTGTGTTTTTTTTTCAACCTTGTAACTAGAGATGAGCAAATTATTCAAAAATTCGATTCGGCTGATTTGCTGAATTTGCGGAATAAATTCGATTCGATGCGAATTTATTCGCTGCGAATTTAACTTATTAAAAGGGTTTCTAGGCTTCAGAGAGCCTTTATATTAGTGCAGAACACTGTACCTTTAATTTATATGCCCTTGGAGTCTGCTGGGGAAGAGAAATAATACTGTTAGTCAGTATGACATGCAGATGAGTGCCGTCGATCTTAGAATCACCGCACACTTCACTCATTTGGGCAGTCACGGGGCCAAAACCAGAGTGTGGAGCCACAGTGTGGCGGTGGAGGCAGCAGCAATGGGAGGCCATACAGCACCCTATGACAAAATGGAACCCACCAGCAGTGTGAGGAGACCTGAAAGTGGCACATGGCAGAGTGTGGCAATGGAGACAGCAGCAATGGGAGGCCGTACAGGGACCCATGACACACTCTGGACCTGGCAGCAGCATGAGGAGGCGGTACAGGGGCCCATGGCAGAGTGGCAAAGCGTAAGCAGCTTAAATTGAAGGCCATACAGAGGCCTATGTTAAAAAGTCCCCCCAGCAGCAGTGTGGGGAGACGACTATCAAGAGTCCAATGGCAGAGTGGCGGAGCAGAAGCAGCTTCAAATGAAGGCCATACACAGGCCTAGGTTAAAAAGTCCCCCCAGCAGCAGCGTGGGGAGACGACTATCAAGAGTCCAATGGCAGAGTGGCGGAGCGGAAGCAGCTTCAATTGAAGGCCAATAGTGGTTGTGAAGCAGAAAGTCAGTTTATTGTACACAATCGGTCAATTGCAGCTTGCCGTTGGCTGGAAACTGTACGTTTGTGTCACTAAAATGCACTAATCACCCAAAAAATATTACCGCCAGCCGGCGTGTAAATGATTTAACTCTTTGAACGTACAATAGTGGTTGTGAAGCAGAAAGTCAGTTTATTTTGCACAATCGGCAAACTGCAGCACCAACTGTGCACGACAGCCACCAAAAAAAAAAAAGGGTGTATGTCACTTTAAATTTTCGATTCTTTCATAGCTGTGGCCCAAAGTAACGATTCTGTGTCCCTGAGTAACGATTCTGTGGCCCTAATGCAGGCCATAGATGGGTCGAAA
Source organism: Staurois parvus (assembly GCF_062004578.1). Taxonomy (NCBI): domain Eukaryota; kingdom Metazoa; phylum Chordata; class Amphibia; order Anura; family Ranidae; genus Staurois; species Staurois parvus. The sequence goes on along the minus strand of NW_028318464.1, from coordinate 1,147,603 downwards.
ATCGGCCGATTTTTCGGCCGAAAATAAAATCGGCCGATTTTCGGATCGTTAGTGGGCTATTTGGTCGGCCGTTTTTCGGTATTTTGGCCGTTTTTTTTTCTGTAAAGTTGGAAAAAAAAAATCGGCCGATTTTCGCGGCAATAGTGGGCAAATCGGACGATTTTTTTTTTGAAGGAGAAGGAAGGAGAAGAAGGAAGAAGGAAGAAGAAGAAGGAAGGAAGAAGAAGAAAGAAGAAGAGGGAAGAAGAAGAAAGAAGAAGAGGGAAGAAGAAGAGGGAAGAAGAAGAGGGAAGAAGAAGAGGGAAGAAGAGGAGGGAAGAAGAAGAAGAAGAAGAAGGAGAAGAAGAGGATGAGGATGAAGAAGAAGAAGTAGGATGAAAATAAGAAGAATTCCAGTACAGCAAAAAGTGTATCTGCAGAGAGCTCCGCTATTTCTGACAGTTCTCTGACAGTTCCTTCACATTTACAGCGGTTGAAACATTGTATCTATTTGTTTCCGAATAAAAACATCTGTATCCTAAATGGAAACAAATAGATACAATGTTTCAACCGCTGTAAATGTGAAGGAACTGTCAGAGAACTGTCAGAAATAGCGGAGCTCTCTGCAGGGACACTTTTTGCCGGCTGTAGAAGGGATGAAAATCGGCCGATCGGGGAAAATTCGATTCGTGCATCCGAAGTTTGCTAATTTTCGGATTCGGCGCGAATCGAATTTTTCCTAATATTCGAAACGAATTCCACTTCGCCAAGTTCGATTCGCTCATCTCTACTTGTAACTATGACACCAGTTGATATTTTCCAGTCAGCTCATGTCAATTCTTTTGGTGCATTGGACTAGCATCCAAACATATGAATTCGAAAATACACTGTATATATAGCAATCTTCCGGAAAAACTGCAACATTTTTCAAATTCACCAAAACAGAAATGTCAAAGGTACAAAACAAGTTCTGAAATAAATCTGTTCAACATAACGATTACGACAAAACAAAATTCTTTAATGAACGAATGCATCCCAAATGAAGTGAAAATTTCTGGCATGCATGAGTCTAGGGCAAACCCAGCTGAGATCTATAGGGTTGAATCTTGGTTTTCAATTCTGCTCATTTGTAGGGCTAATAGGCAAGGTATTGTCAAACAAAAAGCATGGGAAGCTGGGCACTACCATGGGAAATATTTATGTAGGCAGGGTTTGAGTGGTGCATCAGGTCTATGGAAGAACCTTGAGATAAAGTGGTTTGTTACTGTTTATTTTATGATGAAGAGTATACCAAGTTCAATAGTCAACAATAAAGCACACCAGTCAATTACTGACCTGGCAGCTCAGCAGCTGTGAAGAACTCTGTTCTCATTTGCAGTAATCTGGTATAGAGGTAAACTTTATTCTCATGTGTTACAGTTCCACTGTGCCAGGGGAATGCTCCATAGGAGGGTTCGTGGTAAGGTTGAACTGTGGCTAGACTCCACCAGTATAAAACAGTCCTAGGAAATCTGTATGGGGACTGAGTATTTGAAAAGAAAACCTCCACGCCCCTACTCATCCAGAACCTCCTCCTAGTCTTCACTTGCACATTTCCTACCCAGAAGAGCTCTTCCCCTGTCTGCTGCTTCACTGCCAGCATGCCGAATGACCTTGGACCCCCTATTTTTATAGGATTTGACATCAAAATGGTGGCCCAAATCTTATAGGAGCATTATTCGAGAAAAGGGAGGCCTATAATAAGGTCTCACTCCTTGTTAGTTTGGCACAATCTGGGTCAGGTTCAGAGACCAGTTGCTACAGCAGTTGTAAGGCTTACCTGAAACCAGCAGGATTGGTACACCAGCGGCCCACCCTGGGAATAACGCAGGCTCACCTGAGGTGCGGGGTCTAAGCATCCACCGGTCTTCCCCAGAGCTCCTAATGGTGGAGATGGATTTGGCTGCGTGTGAATGCCAGGTCGCAGATCTCAGGATCACCCCACCAGGGAATGAGTAGGCTGGAAACCAAAAGCGGATCAAACAGTTCAGGGATCAAACAGAAGCGGAGTCAGTCACAAGCCAAGGGTCAGTCACCAATTGTAGTAGATAGGATGAGGCAGAATCGTAGTCAGTAGCAAGCCCAAGGTCGGTAACGTAGATGAAGACAGCAGCAGGAACAGTAAGCAGGATATTGGCTGGTGAGGCACAATAATCTGGCAACCAGGAAGTGCAGAGACATGGCTTTTATAGGAAGTTCATGGGAGGAGCAAGGAGTTCAAGGTTCAAGACAAAACAGGGCAAAGGCAGGATCATCCAAAGAATTGTCAAAGGAGCTGTCCAGCATTCCAGGTGGCTCAGTGAGAAGAAACACTGTCTCTCACTGCAGAAGGCCCAGGTTTGATTCCAGGCTCTGACATAGTTAGTGGATTTTACTGGTGCTACACCCCTTATTAACAAGACGCTGAAAGACATGAAGACCCTAACTGGAAAAAAGCTAATGGGGCTTTGTGAGGCACCACACCAAAATAAAAATACTCAAATATAAAAGATACAACTTTATTTTACCAGTTAACAACATAGTTGATAATATGTTGAGCAGTTGCACAGCTCATCATAAAAAGCATGTGTAGCTTGTAACAAACAGCCTTATTACATAACATTACAAGGCATAACCTTGGATAGCATAAAAATTGGAGTTAACATATAGGCTCCAAAATTGTACTTCAATCTTTTCTCCAACGTGTTTTGCAGGACAATAGCCTGCTTCCTTAGGGAGATATAACATATGATTCTAGAATTATATAAGCAAGGCCAAAAATAATCATACAACATACGGAAGAAAAATAATATCTATATCGAACAAATATATTTACATTTACTCAGTGATGGCATCAAAAGGTTTATGGGAAGCCAGCCAGAACCATGAGCATTGGATTCAATAGGGGAGGGTCCCTCCATCAAAGGTGCAACGGTGAGCAAAGTGGACAAAGCTGCAAATCCATATTTAGGCTGAAAAAGTCAAATTGTCCAACATTCTTTGTTGTCCCAAATTAATAGTCTGGGTATGTACAACCAGTTTGGGGAGTAGGGGTGTAGTTTGTATGTTTTGGGACACAATAAACATTTGGATGATTTGACACTTTCAGCCTTAAATATGGATTTGTCTACTTGGCTTTTAATTATAAAAAAAAAAAATCAATGTGATGGATGGAGGTGGGTGAGGGGTTAACTGCCTAGAGTTCCACTGTAACTCAGCTAACCAGGGATAAAGGCTATGCACTGCATTATAAGTTGTTCATTAATTTCAATGGCAAATCTGCAGAGTTTTTGGCAAAACGTTCACGATTTATGAATTTCACAAATCCTACAGGTTTGTCATAAACCAATGGTAGTAGCAAACCAGAACCTCATTCCTACTGATGACAAGACAATTCTCTCTATCGACAAATGGCTAGCGTACATCATATTTTGCACCTATATGATGATGCAATCCTTATGTATTTTGTAAGTGAGCTCATTTTGCTTTACACATTTCTACAATTTATAGTGGTCTGGAAGTGTGACTGTTTTTTTCATCATATTACATAACTTAAAAGATATAGCCGTGTACTGTATTTTTGTAGGCATCATGCATTGTCTGGTGTGGGAGCAGCTGTGATCACAAGACAAGTGGCCATGCTGCTGGAAACTCTTTAAATGTAAGCATAGCCAATTTATTATTTTTTTTTAAGATTTAGAGTAGGAAATGATTAGAACCCCAGTTGCTGGTATTGTCCTGGGGGTAGCCCATTCCTCCATAAAAGTGCAAAGACACACCAGAAGCCCTACATAGCACAATGACAGCTAAACTCCACCTGTATTTCTCTGAACCAAACCAAACAAGCAAAACAAAAATGGCAACCAACTAACCAATAATTAATGATTAGCAACAACACAGAATAATACATTACAAACATTTCCCAGCACACTTACCAGCAAGTCAGAATATCCTACAATGTTAAAACAATTTCCATTAACAACAGAGGTTTAAGTTCCACACATTTGTAAATATATGTGGGAGTCACAGGGTCCTCTGTGAAGTGTAGTCCCTATCTCTAGTCCAACTGAGCTCTTACATCCTACCTCAAGGCATACCTGCTCTCAATTTATTCCTTGCTATAAAGAGTAAGTCCTAAGATGGGATATCTGTTAGACTGTAGTTAGGGACCACACTTCACAAAGGGGCCTTGCTGCAAATTTCTTTCTTTTTTGATGACTAGCTGGTATGTGAACTGGAAAATATTTGTTTTGTATTGTTCTGCCATTTTTTATTGCTGTCTGTGTCCCCACTAGGTAGACTGGTCCTCTCTATTCTTCCTGTTGGTCACAGTCAGTGTGACAGAAAGTAATGGGAAATGCAACATTTTACAGTTGTCATCAAAACTTTAGAGGTGAAGATAAATTATCTAGCGGGGACCCTTGTCATGGTTACCACTAAGAGAGGACCACTTTGCCCAGAGAATTGTTGAACTTACAAATGTGTAGGCATTCTCACGTTTTTGTCTTTTGTTTGTATTGGTATAACATAGCAGTAGAAAAACAAAAAAGGCCAAATCTGACACATTCCACGCAAAACTCCAAAAATGGACTGGACAAAATTATTGGTGCCTTCTCAAAATTGTAATAAATAATTGCATTCCAAGTTTGTGTTCCTCCTCTAATTTGTAATTAAAATCACCTGTATCAATCACACTGGCAACCAGTTAAAATTGTGTGAGGATTTGAGAACAAAAATTGTGGAAAAGTCCATCTCCAGAGATCTTAATGTTCCTGTGCCTACTGTGCGCAGCATTGTCAAGAGGTTTACAGCCCATGGCAATGTAGTTCATCTCCCTAGATGTGGACGAAAGAGAAAAGTTGATCAAAGATTTCAAAGCAGAAACATAAAAAAGCCAAATTGGAGTTTGCCAAAACTTACCTGAGGAAGCGAAAATCCTTTTGAAAGAATGTTTGCTTTGCTGCTTCAGGCACTGGATGTCTTGACCGTGTGCGTAGCATTATGAAATCTGAAGGCTAACAAAGAATTCTGGGGTGCAATGTATGGCCCAGTGTCAGAAAGTTGAGTCTCCATCAGAAGTCATGGGTCTTACAGCAAGACAATGACCCAAAGCACATGTCAAAAGCACCCAGAAATGGTTTAAGACAAAGCACTGGAGAGTACTGAACTGGCCAACAATGAGTCCAGATCTCAATCCCATAGACCACCTGAGGAGAGATCTCAAAACAACAGTTGGGAAAAGGATTCCTTCCAATCTGAGAGCCTTCAGCAGTTGGCGAAAGAACAGTGATCCAAAATTCCAGTAGAGAGATGTAAGAAACTCATTGATAGTTACAGGAAACAATTGATTTCAGTTATTTTTGTGTGCTACCAAGTATGACATTTTGTCCAGTCCATTTTGGGGTTTTTTTCTCCACTTTTTTGTGTCATACCAATAAAACCAAAAGAAAAAACTTTAGAATGCTCCAAACATTTGCAATTACAACAATTTTCTGGGCAAAGCGGTGCACTATCTGACAGAAATGCAGGGGTGCCAATATTTTTGGCCATGACTCTGTGTGTGTGTGTGTGTGTGTGTGTGTGTGTGTGTGTGTGTGTGTATGTGTATATATATATAAAATGTAATTAACAAGCAACACTACAAAAACAAAAAAATATACTGTATAATAATAGAAAAAAAAAATAAAAACATATTTAAATCAATTGACAATGTATGGATAAATGCAGTTGCAGTAGTGTAGCATTCTATGAGCTGTCCCCAGGAAGCAGACGTATCTTTTCATAGAGGAAATGTGTATCTAGCTGTCTGTAATTTACACATCTGGGCAAATTACACATTTACAGAGCAAATACTACAGTAAAGCTAACTCCCACAGCAGTTGCAGTGTATAAAAGCTTTGATCTTCATGAAAGAAAAAAGGCCTTTGAGTTGCCTGAAAAGAAGAAATGGAGAGGGAGGAGTGAAGCTAAACTTGGCAGCGAATGCCTTCAACGTGACATCAGCTGGCTAATAACCTGAGGTTATACATTTTTATTACAGGGACATCCTTCAGTAAAGTGGGTGGTGTCTGAGCCAAACTAGAAACTTCAGGTTTCTTGCCAGTTGCAAGCATCACCTAGGACAGGTGATATCTGGAATTTTAAGTGCTTAGCTACAGAACAACCATGCCTTGCAGTATTTTGTATCTGAACACGACCTTTGTAACATGAACAATATATTTTTCCTTTTAAAAATCATGGATCCTATGAGATCCTTCATAGAGGATGATTTAAAAGAGACTGTCAACTTACACATCCAGAGTCTCTGGAAAGTGCATTCCCTGACCCCCCATATGCAAAACGTACCTGTACTACTTTGCGGCTGGCTTTTCATTGAAACACTCTTAGAAAAATAGTTAATCAGATCATTCTATCTTATCATCATTGATTCCAGTTAATGTAATTCCCCTGGCCATGTGATAGTGCTTGGACCTAGAAATTGGCTGCTAGGCCTGGGCACCATCACAAGGAGCAGGTTACCTCTGTACTTGGAAGTGCTGGGTAGTATTATGGAATGCAGAGGAGCGATGAGCTGCAAGGAAGTTCAGGTAAGCTAGGCCGTTCTTTTCTAGAGACAGTCACCTTGCCCTGTGTTTCTTTGAAGGATCAGTGCAATCAAAAGTGACATTTATTTAAAGATGGACTGGGGTTGCCACCTTTTCTTCAATCCAAACCCCAACACTTTAGCAGCATTTTTTTTTTTTAAGGGGGAGGACTGTGAAAAGGGGAACTCTGATGTAAGGGGGTTTCTGCTCACCAAAGCCTGAACTTACATCAGAGTTCCTAGCATTCCCTTTAAACTCTTTCACTTCCAGGTCTGTATGGCATGGACCTACAGCACTGCTTCCAGCTGGCTAGGTCCATACGCCATACGGACCTGAATTCCTTCTTTGCTATAAACTCATGGTTAGTTCAGTGACCATGAGCTTATACCAAAATTGTTCAGCAAACGCTTGCACTGGGATTCTCACTCCATCACCTACAATTCTGCTGTACCAATTTTCTCTACCCCCCCCCCTTTCGCCTCCACCCACACACCCCTGCACCGATCTTGCCCACAGATGGCCCCTGCAGCTTCATACTGGCTTCACTACACTGCCTTTCCACCAGCTTTCTATGTTGCTGGAGATCGGCAGATTAAAAAGAGCATAAAAGTGCATGCCCCTGCTATCGTTCCGACCCCCACCTGTAGTACCCCCCTCAGTAATCCCCTGGTAAACATGTGATAAACCAGCTCCCCTTCCTTTCCTTCATGAACACAGACAGCAATATGTACAGATCACTTCTGTGTTCATTGATCGCTGTCACATAGTAAACTGTGGTTACTATGTGAAAGTTTTTGAATGAATAGGTCTCTATTCAGAGAGTGCTATTCATTTATGTGCATTGAGGTTACAGAGAGAGGGACTGAACTCTGTCTTCAGTTCCTTTCTCTGTCTCAAAAAAAAAAACACATCAGGGGTCTGCTTAGACCTCTGATATCTCACCAAAGTGCTGCCCCCCCCCCAAAAAAAAACAAGATTTAACTGTACAAAATATTATTGGTATTATTTATTAAACATAAAATTGTAAGAATTAATTAAAAAAAAATTAGTAAAGCCTTTTCACACAGGGCACACTGCAAGGCCTGGTTTACCTGCATGGGGATGTTTAGGCGTTCTGTGCATCACCATGCAGGAAATTCCATTAATGTCAATTGGGATGCAGCGGCTGCGTGGACTCAGCCCTTGCTCCCAAGTTGACATCCATGTGGATCCAAGTGCATGTCCCTGAGCTCAACTGTTGGGGCTGTGCACCCACACCCACAAGGATGTCAGGTTGGGAGCAACAGCTGTGTATCTGCAGCTGCTGCATTCCAATTTACATCAATGGAACTGCCTGCATGGGGATGCACAGAATGCCTAGGCATCCCCATACAGATAAACATGGCCCACTATGGGCATACATTTTAGTATGCCCCATGTGAACGAGGCCTTAGTAGGAACTTAGCAGGAATTTTGTAAACCTATGTTGTGTTTGTGTCCACTAATAATGATTTTAGTGTATTTTTAGTGAAAACAGCAATTTGATAAACATTTGCGCAATCATTGCGGGGCCTAAAAAAATCTGTAGCACATTTTCTGTATTCTACAGGTCACGTGCTTTCAGAAAACATGGTTTGGTGGGTACGTTACAAATTCTGAAAGCTGTAAGGGAAATATGGTAACCTTAAGTTTTTAGAGTAAATTGCATTTAATTACAGTTTTGCACACCTTCAGTTTTTTACCATTTCATAAAAAGGTGCAAATTAAAATTTACAAATTTGTTATTTATTAACTGAATACAGTTTTAGCTTTTATATTTAGCAGGAATTTAGCAGGAATGTTGTACGTTTTACTGTGTTTGTGTCCAATAATAATAATGATTTTAGTGCATTTTTATTGAAAATAACGATTTGATAAACATTTGTGCAAATATCACGGGATGTAAAAGAATCAGTAGCACCTTCTTTTTATGCTACTGTTCCTATGCTTTCAGAAAATGTATGTTTTGGGGGGTCTTTCCCAAACTCTAAAAACTGTAAGGGAAAAATAAAAAAAAAACAATGGAAAAATTGCAAAAGTGGTCTGGCCACCTCAGTTTAAATGTGGAGCACAAGGCCTGGCAGCGAAATGGTTAAATCAGGGTTCCCAAATCCTCCCGTTACATTGGAGATGGCAGAGCACCCCTTACCTTAGTGTACTCACTCGTTCAGAGGCAGGAGAGAGAATGAAGGGAGGGGAAAGACTACAGTCTCAGATAGTGGATGGTGAGCTCACTCACCCAAGGATAGAGGCTCAGGCATCGGCACCTTTCATGCACAATGTATGCTGCTGGGCTTCAGATTTTCCTCCACACATCCCTTTTCTGAGGCACCGCATGTCGGGGATTAGAGTGCGGACAGGCTGACACAGAGGGGTAGGGACAGGAGGAGCAGATCAAGAATTCTCTCCTCTCCAATCCATGCAGGTGGGGGGGTTGGACCTGTTTTTTCTTTGGCCAGTGTGAGAGAGAGTGTCACAGACACTCAGCTTAGACAGCTTTCCAAAGAGGCCCTTCCAGGCACACCTGGGCCATGTGCATACCTACGCACCCGGTGGTTTTGGTACTCGGTTACTTGGGGAGCCACAGATGGTCTTAAAACTGGACACATGATTCAAAAGCCCAGATTATCCTGGTGAAACCCAGACAGGTGGAAACCCTATGATGGACCATTATGAGTAGAATATCTTCCCACGCAAGCCATTTGAGTTGAATATACTCATAGGCTGTCAAAAGGGCAAAGGGAGCAAAGCTGGTGGCTGACCAGTTCATACTGAATGTCAATCTTCTAAACTCCTAAGGCTGAGTTCACATAGTCAATGCATCAGACTTTCGGTCACATGACCAAAACTGGAAGAAGCAGTGAATTCTTAAAGTAAAAATATATGCTCCTTTTACCATTAATGAGTATACCGGGGCAGTAAGGTTAGAATGAAGAAGGGCTGTAATTAGTGTACAGATAGTCTGCGGGAGACTCTAGCTGCAAGCTTTTTCTAGTGTAGTTCCTGATTACTTCCCTCTTGCAACATTTTTCTACTCTTTCTGCCGCAAGAGAAGGAATCACGACTTCCCACATGGTTCCAAATGATATTGAAAAAAAGGAAAATACAATAGAAAGAGCTAGACTCCCTGGTAATCATTGCAGTGGGTGGAGACTCAGGTGCAGAAACCTCTAAAGGCCTGAAAACACAATCTGTGTTGACTGCTTTTTAGAGGGCTGTTGGCAGGCAACTGGGAGGTCATATGTTGCCTCCTCACCACCTGTTTTAACCCTGAAAAGGCTGAACCACCATGCTGCAACCATTTGCATTCCATGTGGTTGGAAGGTGATTATGGCATAGTCCCAGTCACATAAATAGGTTGTGTTTGACAGCATTAATTCCTACCGAATGTGACAGGGGTTTCATTTTTGCCACACCCATGGCATGTGTATAGCTCTGAGAAGCTTCTTTAGGGTTTATTTATATTTGGTCAGCTATTATTCATTTATATAAAACCTTTTATCCCAAAAGGTAAATCAAACTGTTGGCGAATTTGCTTAAAGGATAAGTTCACCTTTAGGAACATGTTATATGTCACACCCATTATTATCGTAGGCACCATGCGCCGCACTTATTTCTGCACTCCTTTGACCCAGATTCAGCTGAAAGCGAGCTAAAGGCCACAGTCCACTAAAGTCACAGAGCCTGTGCAGGCTCTGGAAGGATTGCGATTTTAACCTCCCTAGCAGTCTGATTATGTCCATATTTCTGTGCTTAAAACGGTACATTTTTTTGCATGGAAATATGTAGTTTTTTTATTGTAGGCCTGTAATTTTTAGGAATAACTCACTGAAGTCTGTCTGAACAAGAGTCTAGTAAACATTCCGAGTATGTTAAAATTTGAAACACAAAATCATATATTATAATTTAATAAATAATCATAAAAAATAATAATAAATTTATTTCAATAATATAATTAAACCAAAAACAATGAAATTTGAAATATAGCGCCAAGTTCGCACATCACTGAGCAAAGTCGCAAAATCGTTTTCAGTGTCTGATGACGAATTTCCCCACAAATCATTATCACTATATTCTGCAAGTGGTTCTAATTTACTATCGTTCTCTAGCTGGTCTAAAACCGCTTTTGACCTAAAGGGACGCTTTTTGGACGCCATGGACGTTTCTCAGTTTCAAGGCAGAAAGAACAGTAAAAATGCAGGCAGAACACAGGACAAAGCACTAGGGACAAAATGTATGTGAAATGGTTTGATAGAGTATTATTATTATTATTATTATACAGTATTTATAAAGCGCCAACAGTTCGCTCAGCGCTGTACATTACAATGGGAGACAGAACATGCGACAGTACGATAACAATACAATGTGATACACGAGGGGTTCGAGGGCTCTGCTCTTTCGAAATTACAATCTAGAAGGGAGGGAATAGTGGTACAGGAGGAAATGGCTGTGGGGGATGGAGTGGTAAGAAGAGTGGAGGAGGTCGGCAATTAGCAGGGGGTGGGGTAGGCTTCCCTGAAGAGGTGGGTTTTCAGGGTGTGCCTAAAGGAGAGGAGAGTAGGTGATAGTCTGATGGATTGGGGTAGGGAGTTCCAGAGGATGGGTGACACCCTGGAGAAGTCCTGGAGGTGGGCATGGGAGGAGGAGACCAGGGACCTAGAGAGAAGGAGGTCTTGTGAGGAGCGGAGAGTACGTGTTGGGTGGTATTTAGATATTAGGTCAGTGATATAGTTTGGGGCAATATGATGGACAGCTTTGTACGTCAGTGTTAGGATTTTGAATTTGATCCATTGGGCAATCGGAAGCCAGTGGAGGGATTGGCAGAGGGGGGTGGCGGAAACGGAGCGGTTGGTAAGGTGGATGAGTCTGGCTGCCGTATTCAGGATCGACAGAAGCGGGGATAGCCTGTGGCGAGGCAGGCCAGTGAGGAGGGAGTTGCAGTAATCGAGTTGTGATATGATGAGGGAGTGGATGAGCTGCTTAGTGGTTTCCGGGGTTAGGTATGTGCGGATTTTGGCGATGTTGCGGAGGTGGAGTCTGCATGAGTTTGTTAGTGACTGGACTTGGGGCTGGAAGGATAGATTGGAATCAAGTATGACCCCAAGTACTCTGGCTTGTGGGGCGGGCCTGATGGTGGCATTGTTGGACGTGATGGAAAAGTCAGTGGGGGGTGGTGTGCGGGCTGGGGGAAAGACGTGGAGCTCGGTTTTGGAGAGGTTCAGTTTAAGGAAGTGGAGCGACATCCGGTCTGATATGTCATTCAGTAGGCTTGTGATTCGGGTGGAGACTGAGGGGGTGAGGTGAGGGGTGGAAAGATAGATTTGCTTGTCGTCGGCATAGAGGTGATAGTTGAAGCCATGAGAGTGTATGAGTTGGCCAAGGGAGGAGGTGTAGATGGAGAAGAGAAGGGGCCCGAGGACAGAGCCTTGAGGGACATGTTTTGTATGTTAGTAATGTTTTACTATGTGATTTTAGTGAATTTAGTGAATGTCACTTTTAAAAATTTCCACCAGTTCCGTCCCCGTACGTCCTGACATCACAGGGATTGGAACCCGGAAGACAGATGCCGGCATCTGCCGGAAGACATTGCCAGACACACTGCAGGGGGGACATCATGGGAGCGCAGGACAAGGTAAGTGCAGAAGAGATCCCGGAGCAACGCGGCAAGGTATTCCCAAGTGTAGCTCAGGGTTACCCCTTGTGGTGTGGAAACACTCGGGAATACCTCCAGAGAGGTTAACAGTAAGATCCACCCATCATCTGGCTTAGCCTCTCTGTGTGCTGCTGACAGCTTAAGCCAATCACTCCTAACCCCTTCACAGCGCAGTGCTGGAGGGGCAGAGCAGAGAGAGCTGACTGACAGTTACTGTTTTGCTAAGAGTGGACTAAGAGCTGAGCGATCAGCAGTCATGTGATCACTCAGTTCTCAGTCTTATAGCCAGCAGGGGACAGCTGCAGCACTGAACTGATAGGCAAGGATGGTTTTTTTTGTTTTTATTTTCTGCACTTTTCCCTTAGTTTATTAGTCAAATGCATCTAAATATACTAGCGTATCTAACACTACCTTCACCCCTGATTGACAATCCTGCTGTTCAAAGGTGTACGCAATGCTTCTCCATCCAGAGTGTAGACATCCTAAAACGAGAAGTGTGTTGCTGGCCAGATCACTAAGCGAAAATAAAGAAAAAAGGTTTAATAAAGAACACTAATTCAGCACTCACATCTAATGATTAGTATGCTGCAATATATTACATTTTTGTTTGGGGGTTTAATGCTGCTGTAAGTGTAGACAAGTACAAAAGCACCAATGAATGCAGTTTGTTAATGAAAAAAGGATATGTGTTTTGAAATGCAGCAAGTAGTATCCATTTTAGAACTAGTCTGGATATTTTTCAACTGTGTATTTAGCTTCTTCTTTGGAGTACAGTTTTATCCATGTAAGCGCACATTACTTATAAAAATACACCGTTTTAGTGTTGCAATCATGTGTGCTGGATACGAGCAGTCATCTTAAGATGGCCAAGTGTGACTGGGGACTAAGAATGAAAAACACATTTTGAAAATCATTGTGCAACACTTTTCTACTGAAGTTATTTATTTTTCCAAAAAAAATAACAAATTAAATAATTATGCATTACGGGAATAACCTCCCCTTTTATGTCTATGGCCACAAAATATTTGCTGATACTTCTTAGTAAATTACAACATTACTTTTTCCAGATTGAACCCTCTATCTTCTTTCACTACTACTGTTTATTGTGGGAGTTGAAAAAACAGATTAATAAGTAATGCATCCAAAAACGAGAAGCAAAGTCACTATAACAGTTTTAGTGAAGATCTCCACCTACAAGATCCACGGCGTTGTCCCCATTCATTTTAGTCTGCCTCACTAATATTACATATCATGACTTCAAAATCCTTACTAAATAAGTTACTTTGTAAAGTATTAATAATATGATTGTATAAAGCAATTACAGTTGAGCTTGTTCAAGCACTTTAAATAATTCCAATGTAATCATTGTAGTAATAACCAACTTAAGTGGTTTCAGTTTTATTGAAATATATATTTAAAAGGGAAGCATTTATATTTAAAATGCTCTGAATCAAATATTTATACAACATGGTCCATTTAAGTTAATGTTGGAATTTATACAAAAATCTCTTCCTGTACCTTATGTCAACCATCACAGAGCAGATAGGTGTGAGACAAAGTTGAACCTGTTGGACGTGCTAAGTGTATAAGACAATCAATACGTCTGGAGGTTATGTGAGGAGATGCGTTACAATGGATGCACCTGAACAATTTTAAAGTGCTGATAACTAATGACTCAGATCCACACAATATGAGCCCTCTCCAAGATCCTGCATGTTCCACTGCAATAAGTAATTAAGCATCCGTTCACTGGCAGTTGTGCCAGAGAAAAACAAGAATACAAAGTCCACAATTCTCACTCTAAACTAGAATGTAACTAAAGGGGGTTGAAAGAGGTCAAATACCTGGGGCTTTGCAGTGGTGGCAATAGCAAAGTTGTTGCAGGTATGTGCCCTCACCTCTTCTTGGAGTTGAGGTACCTCGGAGGCCATGTTTTGCCAATTAATCCAATTTGCTAAGTGTAACAGTAGAATGGGGTATGAAAAATATGTATCAGTCGCATTCCACTCTTAGCTCCACTCTTTGCCGTATTTTTTAGTCAACAAAGTGACAGCATACAACAATGCTTCCACATGGGAACAAACCTTCTTGGATGCATTGCACCACTCCTGGCTTGCTCACAAGGGATAGGGGAAAAATAGGAATATCCCCCTTTCCTTGTGAGCAAGACAAGAGTGGTGAAACATGTGAAGGAAGGTTGGTTCCGAGGTGGAGATATTGTTGCATGCAGTCACTTTGTTGACAACAAATTAATATGGCAAAAGGAGCCAGGAGTGCAGTGTGGCTGATAAATGTTTTCATATCTCTGATGGGGAGTGAAGACGGACTACAGTGGCAGGCACCCAGTCTGGGTATGTCTCTAATAGAATGGGGTGACAAGCTCTCCTCACTTTGTATGAAAACCCACTAGGGCCTAAAATATAACTTTTATTTTTAAATATATAAAATATTACTGTCATTCCATGGATTTACAAAACAACATAGCTTGATACTTAAAGGGAAGCATAGAGACCCTTTAGGAGGGCAATATTAATCTCTAGGGGACAAAAATCTCACTCTTCATCCAAACCAAGTTATGTGCTCTTACCAAAGTTACAGTGTGTGGCAATCTCCAGCAGGGTTCCTTCTCAGCTAAAAGGCCTCACGTTGAGAGATATTCCATCCCATCTCTTTTCAGTGAGAAAAGAAACATAATGTAAAGTAATTTAAAGAACATTCTATTTTTGTGAAGGTGAGTTATCTAACGTGAACTACAGTATCTCTTCAGACTACTTACCCATGAGTAAATCTACTCTGTGCTAACTCACTATCTGCTCAAATGCTCTTGTCTAAGATAAATCTAGTTCCAGAAGATGGCTACCATAGTCCATCTAATCTGCATTCTCTCCAACATCATCCCAAAAGGTCTCAATGCTCCCCCTGAAAAATAAAGCGCTCAACACCTGCTCCCTCCAAAAAATCAAAGGCTTCGGGAGGGGTGATAATTGTGAATTAACAATAATGGTGTGAACGTCCTGGGCTACTATACTAAATACCTAAACTAAAAAAGAGAAGCTGCCAACGTTAAATCATATACCCATGATCTGAACTAAATCAATATCTAAAAGAATGTGGCGCTACTCACAAATCCCAAAAAACACATAAAAGTGAATAATAAATGTAAAGTGCCACTCTAGACTGACCTCTATATAAATTCATGCAATGTGACACATGAATCAATATAATAAATCAACTGTTAAAGTGAATAATAATCAAGTAATCAAAGTGATACTACAATACCTCTACACATATAACTATATAAATATAACATAACAGAATGTGCATAAATCAAGTGTATTACAATGAAAAACAATAATATATTATACCCAATCAAATACAGGATAATGTGCCAAAAAATCTAAGTAAATATTCCCAATTATATGAACCTCACATAGGTACAATATAAATATAAACAAATAAAAGTATATAGATGAAACATATGTGATAACACGTGCAAGTACAGTGCAAGTACCACACTGATTGAATCAAACTATCAAAGTATGATCTGTGCTAAAACAGTCCAATAAGTGGGTGACACCACTACTGCAACTCCAACACATGTGCCAAAAAAGTGAAGTGACTCCTGGTGCAGAAAATCCAACCAACAGTTAGATTAGCCTCTCACCTCCAGACTTCGACCCGTGAGGGTCAAAGCGTATAGTGGGATCAAACCCTCAGATCCATCCAGCACACACTGGTCCGCTCGCCCCGCACACAGATCTCCCTCTCAGGGGGTCAGCATTCAAGCAGTGGCTCCTCTTATGGAGTATGGGTATGTGCCAGTAAAAAATAAACACAATCTCCCATAGTGTAGTAGTTTTATTTCATGAAGATCCAAAAAATATACATAAAAATTGACTCACATCCGTCCTCGGTACTAGCAACTTCAAAACCCCATGCTTTGGGTGTATGGAAATCAAGGGTGCACCAAGATGGCCACCACGCCGGAAGTGCATCACCACGTCAGTCCGACGCTTTGCATCACAATGTCATGTGACTTCCTCAGGGCTCTTGAGGCTTCTGTGTAGACGGGGCCGAGTGCCCCATAGTAAGTCTATGGATGATGTCACTGTCCTAGGCTTAGAATGGGAGTGGGAGTACGGGTGACAAGGGTTACAAACCTCCCTTTCTCTATCCAAGATGAAAAAAAAATGGTTTGCTTAAAGTTTAATCTTCCTTTAATGGTTAGAGGTATTAGAAGACTCTCATGCTGTGCTTACAAAATACATAAAATAGGCCATACGTTGGTAGTTTTCTGTACAAATGTTCATACAAAGAAAAATCTTATCAGTACATTCAATAATGCCAACATAGATGTGATAAATGTCATTCAAATGAACTTCAATATGAAAATTAAACATTCCAAAATAAATTCTACAAGTGTATGGCCATTAAGGTAAAACTATTCTCTATAAAGGATATTCTATTCAAGTATATATTCTTAACTCAAAAAAGAGCCTTATATTACTCTCAGCCCCCTCCTAATCCTTTTTTGCACCTGTTATCAGACTTCTGTTAGAGGGTGGCCACATTTCTTCTCCATGATTCCATAGGAATGTAGTCACTCTCTCTATCTTTCCTGAGATGGACTAGAGACTATGGGCTATGGAATTTGTAGTGTGCATAGAACAGTGCACATGACTGCAACTAACATGCACTGTTCTTTTAAAAAAAATGGAAGTGAGGGGGAAATGGAAAGGTTTTGGACTCATGGGGGCTGGCACCAGGAAGAAGAAAAACACAGTAAGAAACAATGTAATGAAAATCAGGGCAGTTGGTGTGTATGGATTATATATGAAGAATAAGGATATCATTTTGGACACTATAAGACAGTGAATACAAGTGTAAGTTGCCAATAGCTACCTCTCACACACTTCTAAGACAATCCCTAGTTGCAAATATTTTTGTCCCAGATGTCTAAAACTGACTAAGGGCCCGTTCATACTAGAATGCAGTGCGGGAAATCTGCGTTCCCATGTGGTTTCCCACACTGCATTCAAATCGCATTGCCCTTGTGATCTGCAGTAGGTTTCAGTGCAAACTTAACACCCCTAATGCAGGTTGCAAATCCAGTGTGTTTGCCTGCACCGGATCGCATGGTACAAAAGTATCATGCAATCCAATCTACTTTTGGTTCACTACAATGCAATTTCAGTCCATCAAAAAAAAAAAAAGGGCTAAAATCGCACTGCACAGAACTGCATATGAATCCCACAGGAACCGCACTGTGTTCCTATGCAATTCATGGGCCCTAAGTCCTGGTCCACATCTATGCAGTTTTCCTACAGCTGTGTTACTCGTGCACAGCAGCCCATTCATTTGAATGGGTTGCTGCATCCAATGAAAATGCCGGGAAAAGGTCCCTGCACCTTTTCAGAAAATGCTGCCACAGGGAAAACACATTGTGCAGTTCCCAGTGCAGGATACCATGCTGCAGTTTACAGTGCATTGCAGTGGCATTAGGATTATTGGTACCCCCATGCATTGCAGTGGCATTAGGATTATTGGTACCCCCATGCATCTCCTGAGTGGCAGTACGTTTTACTGTGCAGGTGGTTGTGGTGCCAAGCACCTGCACGTGTGTCAACCTAGCCTAACAGTATGGGATCTTTTTATAAGAGATTGCATTTTCCCAATGTTCACAATACATTTCTGACACATCATTCACCTTAGTATGACTCTCTCCATTACTATTTACAGATCTTTTCAAGGGAAATGCAGCTATATGCATAATTTAGCCTTGGTTTACACTATGAACAGCATATGAATCACACAGGAACCACACTGTATTTCTGTTCAATTCACATGCAGTGTCATTTGAGCCCATTCATTTTGAATGGTCTCAAATCCCATCGTATTGCACCGAAGTTGTTTATGCATTAATTTTGAGATGCAACCAGAACGCTTGGTCATTTTATACCATGCAATCTGGTACAAGCAAATGTGCTGTGTTTGCGACTAGCCTTTGGGGTGTCATTAAAATTGCACTGACACCAGGTGCAGATAGCAAAAGCAGTACGATTTGAATGCAGTGCTGAAGACTAGTGATGGGCCGAACACCCCCCTGTTCGGTTTGCGGTTGAACATTCAAACCTAAGGGAAGTTTGACCGCGAACTTTGAACAGAGGGGACAATTCACTAAGCGGTATCTTACAGCATCTGAGTATGTGGTAAGGTATCACACAGCTACTAAAATACTGCATGAGTTATATATTCATGCGATATTTTAGAAGTGAAGAAATTCTTTAATGTTTCAGCTGTCAGCGGGGTTCTCCCCTGATGGCTGAATGTAAAAAGAAATGCATTGCCTGGCAATTAAAAAAAAAAAAAAATGCATGGAGTCCCTGCATCCATACCAAGGCCTGAGCATGCAATCCGGCAGGTCAGAAAAGCACTGCCCACCTCCTGAACCATACCAGGTCACAAGTCCTCAACATGGGGGGGTGCTTTTGGGGCAGTGGAGCTCCCCCCCGCAAAAGAACCTTGTCCCCATGTTGATGGGGACAAGGGCCTCTTCCCTTCAACCGTGGCTGGTGGTTATGGGGGTCTGTGGGCGGGGGGAGGGGCTTATTGGAATCTGGAAGCCCCCTTTAACAAGGTGGTCCCCCCATGTGAATGAGTATAGGGTATATGGTACCGCTACTCTTTCACAAAAATAAAAGTGTAGTGTAAAAATGACAGAAGACAGTCTTTGACAAGTCCTTTATTAACCACATCCTTACCGCTCTATAGCCGAATGACATCTACAGTGCGTTTGTCAAGTTCTGGGAGGGCGTCATACGACATTCTCCCAGACAGCACCCTCCCAGAGATCTCCATGATCGCTGTGTCCCATGGACACAGCTGATCATGTGATGAGGTAAAAGGCCAATCACAGCAGCCTTTTACCACATGATCAGCTGTGTTCAATGAAACAACAGATCACCGAGTAAATACAGTTGCCAGTTATCGGCACCACTTTCCTCCCGCTGTCACAGAGTGAGGAAAGTACAGCCAATAGCTGGCAGCTGTCACAGAGCAGATCGCCACTGATCATCAGTGCCCTGCAGTGCCACCCATCAGTTGCATTCATCAATGCCTCCTCATCAATGCCCACCAGTGCAGCCTCATCAACACACATCAGTGAAGGAGAACAATTACCTGTTTGGAAAATTTTATAATAGAAACAAAGAAAACTTTTTTTTTTCAAATTTTTTTTGTTTATAGTGCAAAAAAAAAAATACCCAGTGGTGATTAAATTCCACCAAATGAAAGCTCTATTTGTGTGAAAACAAAATTATAAAAATGTTATAAGGGTACAATGTTGCATGACCGCGCAATTGTTATTCAAAGTGTGACAGTGCTGAAAACTGAAAATTGGCCTGGGCAGGAAGGGGGTAAAAGTGCCCAGTAGGCAAGTGGCTAAAAACAAAAAGAAAATAAATTTCCCATGAAGTAGATCCAATGTCATGCACGATGCCCACCGCCGACCTGACCTGTGGTCAGGTGCGTTGCTTTGGCCAATCGCAATGCACTGTCAGGGCGCAGTGCATTGTGGGGTGTGGCCAGCCCGCTGAAAGCTTTTACCATCCATGTGTGTGTTCGGCAAACATCAAGCCCAACACTACTGGAAACACGCACGTATCTTAGATTTCTAGCACCACATTCTAGTGTGAGCCTCGGCTTAATGTTTTGATAAAGAATATAAAAAGTGCAACATTAACGCCGTAGCTGTGCTAAACTAGGCAATAACAAGCATTTCCCCATGAATACCTATGGAGACCGGAAATGCTCATTTGTGTAAGGCTGGTCATACACTGAACGAAAGAAAATGACTGAAATCACCCATCCACACATTTGATATGGATGGAGGAATCCCTCCAGCTGAGCTATCATTTTCTGATGGGGGAAACTTCCCCGCCATCAGAATACACTGATCAGCACTGCCGGATGCCTGTGGCACTGATCAATAGAAAATTTTCTAACTGGTTGGTTGTACACAAGTTGATTGATTGATCAACTTGTGTACAACCGGCCTGCTCACACATGGAACAAAATCTGAACAGTCCCTGCTGAACTAGCCAAATGTTGATCCATGTATGGCCAGCTTTAGTTGGTATTCACTGTCCACTCTCTACACATTTACTGCACATTCTGCCAATTCCTTTGTCTGCCTGCACTCTACGCATTTCTCTGGTAATCTCTATAAATTCAGTGAATGTTGTCATCAAATGCAACCCCAACTGCAGTGTGTCTAGATTTATAAACTAGCTGATATACTGTATATTAGCAGCTCTTAGTAGATTCCTCAGAGTAGAATATACAGAGTGTGCATTCCAAGGGGGTAAGCAGAATGACCAATACCCTAGATGGTCTCCAACACACAAAGTAAGGGACCATACAGTATACCAATAGAGTGTAGTTTGCAAATGTTCATTTTTTTAAAATGTTCCTTCAATTTTTAATGGTTATTGGGGTTAAAATTGGTGATCATCTTTGACTGTAGTGATGAGGAAATTCGAAGGAGCAGAATGTAAAAATGTTCTTGAACAAATTAAATTCTAACTGTGAATGTGGTTTAAAGTCAGAAAAAAATGTACATATTGTAATGTGAATTTTCTAGGTGTAAAAGACACTTGTTTATTATGGTTGAGGAAAGTGAAAAGATAATGATACCAGTAAGATAACCCTATGGGTCCAACACTATCTTAAGGCAGAGCTCCATCCAAAAGGGGAAGTTCTGCTTTAAGGCTTTGTCGCCCGCTCCCCGTTAAAGATTGGCACCTTTGGGCAGGGGGGGGATCTGAATGTGAGAGGTACCTGCTTCTGCTTCCCTAGGCAAGTTGTCCTCCCCCTCCCTCCGCGTAGTCTTCTGGGACATGTGACAGGTCCCAGAAGACTACGGCGCCATTCACAAAGCGCAGCGCTACTCGCGCATGTGCAGTGGGCACCCGGCTGTGAAGCCCCAAGCTGTCACAGCCAGGTTCCCACATTGAAGATGCTGGCGCCAAGGAGACAAGACGATGAGTCAACCCAGCCAGTGTGAGGATACCGTGGGATAGAGGGACAGGTGAGTGACTGTTTTTTTAAAAGTCAGCAGCTACAGTTTTTGTAGCTGCTTTTATTTTATTTTTTTTAATTCCCACTGGACCTCCGCTTTAACCACTTCCCCTCTCACACCTGTTCACTTCCTAAGGACCAAGGCAATTTTTACATTTTTTAATACGGACCTGTTTATTTAACTTTGCCATTACTTACAAACACAATATATGTATTACATTCATATCTTAAGTACAAACAAGGCTTTTGTTTCATGAATATTGTCCTGCAACAATGTTTTTTTTTCCCACAATCTTTAGAAATGTAAATAATTAAACAAAACACACATTTTTTTTTTGAGCAGTGTTAGTTTAAAAATAAATAGTTAATGTTCATAAAAAGTGTGCACTTTATTCTGCAATTTGAACTGTTTAAGATTATGATTCGGGTATAAAGCATTGAAAAGTTATTTACAAATGAAGTAAAGTGTTTTTTTTTTTAACATTCTACTTTTTTTTTTTTACAATGTGATACATGGGGTCCTGGTAGCAGGGCAGGAGGATTGGACGTTCTACATATGTCCTGTATACAATGATGACAATTTTTGGAAATGTGTAGAAGCCTGGAGTCTGCAACTGTTTAAGGTATTGGTGTAAATAATCTGGTTCCTGGGCAGACAGCCTCTACACCCAAGAGGATATCCACAGTCTCCTTGGCTTTTAGATTGGGTTCACATATATGCGGTGCGGTATATCGCGCGTGATTCGCACAGGAACCGCACTGCATTCCTGTGCAAATCACATGCGGTTTGTGTGCGGTGCGATTGGAGCCATACACTTTGTATTGTCCTAATTGCACTGCATCAAAAAGGTGCAGGACCCTTTTTTTGGTCTGCACTAGAATCGTATCGCATGGGTATTCACACCTATGTGATCCGATTTTGTACATCGCACTGCGTTTTACGGACCGTTTTTGGGGTGTCATTAACTTAACACACACCCGCAGCGGTTCGCATGAACAGGTACGATTCTGATGTGCGGAATTCGCACACAAAACACTGCAAATTCCTCACCACATCAGTGTGAACCAGAGCTTAGTGTAATGTAGCAAGAATTGAAATTGAAGAGCCACATCACTGCTAAGAGGTCCAGATACAACTTTCTTCCATTAAAAGTCAGGGGTACAATCCAAAAAACATACCCAATGCGTTCTGGGGTCTAAGCACCCCCTTCATCAGGGTTTAACTGGCAACAATGTGAACTGGACCTACAATGTTTTTTTTCCAGTGTGAAATACAAGCACAGAGCTTCTCAGCAGCTTGGTTGGCAGCCAAAGATTGTTGCCAGTGAAGCCCTGATGAAGGGGGTGCGTGGGTCCCCTGAAATGTGTTGGAAACTTTTTCAGAGTGCACCCCTGACTTTTAATGGAATAAAGCTGAATCTGGACCTCTTAGCAGGGGTGTGATGCTTCAATTTCAATTCTGGTTATGTTGCACTTGTTTATTATGTCTGGGGTTCCATTCACGGTGACTTTTTACAGGCTTTCAAATGAAATGAATTGCCTCAATGATGGTAAGATCGAATGTTCTGAAGAAACATATTTCAGAATGTAATTATGAACATTCAAACTAAATTCTGCTGGTGTATGGCTGGCCTAAAGCAGAACTAAACCCATGGATCCTAGCCTCCAAGACTTCTGCTGAGCCTCTCCCTTCCTATGAAACTCCTTACCCCTATTTGTCTGACTAACCTACTCTGTCCAATTTTAGGGGATCCCTGAAAACCCTTCTCTTCAAAGAAGCCTATCCAGCCTCTACATAATAACTATATTTCCACTTTCTCCATCAGCTCATCCCCCTCAGTTATTACCTTTTGTGTCACTTGACCCTCCCTTTTAGATTGTAAGCTGTAAGGAGCAGGGCCCTCTGATCCCTCCTGTATTGAATTATACCTGTACTGTCTGCCCTCATGTTGGAAGGCACTGTTTGTGTTATATAATAATGATTTGAAGTGTTTGCTGGCACCCACATGTGCGTTGTGATTTAGAATTGCGGCCAATATCCAAATTTATAAATTCCCCATCCACACTAAACAGCATGGATGGAAAAATTTCAGGCTGCACCCACATCAGAATACCTAAACATTGACTAAATCTGAGGGAATACAGGCACTTCTTGGTTGAGCATTTTCTGGCTCTTTTGACTTTCAGATGGAAAGATGCCGGAATGGCGAGGGATGCCGACACGGCTCAAATTTCAGTCTATTTATCAGGAGACAATCAAAACTTGCTATTTAAATGGCCATCTTTAGTTTGGAGAGAATTCCTGTTGTGTCCACAGGACAGGAAGTGAAGGGAAATCTGTTGAATGGGACACAGAGGACAACAAACCAGGGGGTGTGGGGTTAACCCTTCCCTACTCTATCCAAAATGGAAAAAAAAAGTTTTAGGCTTTAGATAGACTTTAATAACCGGGTAGAGGACACCTCATGGTCCTCTAAGACAGACCTGTGTGTGGAGGTCTGTGGAAAACCTTGACTACGTCAGCAGCCATGTCTGAGAAACCAAAGCAGGGTTAGTGAGGAAGCCTGACAATCCCATATCTTGTCTGGGGAGATGGGAGAAGTGGCACCTCTGTGAAAGATGACTGGGACTGCAATGTATGTCTGCCAGTGTGCACACAATACCGGGGCTGTGTGGGTTTCCCATGAACTGAAACTATTTGCACAGTGAAGGGGGTGGGGGGTCAATGTGGATTTTCCTAGCAGGGGAGGGAGGGAGGAGGGTGACTCGCATCTCCCTGCCAGCACCGTGAGGAGAGAAGTGGGCGGTGCCGTCTGGGCCGCCTGTGCCCGGTCGCTTCTGCGCAGGCGCACCTCCCCACATTCCAGCATGGCGCTGCAGCCCGGCAGTGGAAGATCTGCGCACTGAGATTGCAGTGGACCCGGGGACACCACGGCGGAGGAAGACGGACACCGGGCTACCCAGCTTTTTCTTCACCCCGTCACCCCTTTCCTCCTCCTCCCATCCCCTGCCTCGGCTTCCCTCCCGACCGCACCCAGGTAAGCACCGCTACGCTTAGCTGACATCGCATTCCTGCTGGACTGTGCGGGACCCCGGCTCCCGGTATGCCTGGCCTGGTCACGTGACCTGGGAGAAGAAGAAGAAAAACTGCAGTTGGCTGCCCTGGCACTTGATTGCAGCCTGTTGCTGATTGGGGTAGATTTGGGTGATCTGGATCTGTAGTCATCAGATTTGTATGATTGTTTTATTATTGGAAGGATCTGATTGGTTGCAGCTTCACTTTGCTTCATCAATAAGTTTTTTTTATTTTTTTTTTTAGTTTGCCTTTTTTTTCATGGTCTGACTTGCCCAGGAGCTGCAAAAGTGGCTTGCGGGGTTTTTTGTTTTGGCGTTCAAAGGGTTAAAGAGAGGAAAGTGGGGGTTAATAGCCCCAGGAGGGGTGATGGATGTGCCCCCAGTCTGCAGCGCCCCTGCCTTTGCCTCCTGGAAATGCCACGTAGACTGCAGACAGCACTGCGCCTCCCCCCCTCCTCTCACTCCTTGTGGATTCCTCTTCCCCCCCCCCCCCCCCCCTCAATCACAGCTCTCTCTGCTTTTTAGAAGTCTTCCTCCCGGCCATTCCTATTTATTTTATTCAGGGATCTCCTTGAGGCGGCGCAGTCTTCACCCCCTCTTCCTCGCTCCAAGTCATAACAAAGGGCTATTGACTTTTCGGGTGACGTCACCCTCATGGACAGTTACTTGTTGCAGGCGGGCTCCAATGTCAGCGGGGGTGGGGGGTAAAGTGAATGGTTGTGGGGGCCAGAGTCTAGGATTATGGCTATTCAGGAACTGAATGAGCTTCTGGATTGTCAATTACTGCCGCCCCCTCCTCAAGAATCTCAGTCCCATCTCTTCCACAGATGGATGCCACCGCTCCTTTTTTGTTGTCATTGTAAATATTTGCAGCAGAAGTTTGGGAGGCCAAAATATTTTGTTTTGTGTTAAATGTATTTCTTGAAGGGTTATTTGATGAGGAGAGTGTGGCCGGGAACTTTACAGCAAGTTGTGATGCTGATGGTTTTCATCAACGGCTAACAAAGCCAGAATTCTAGAAAAAGTGAAATTAAACGCAAAAATGTGACATGTTGCATCATAGCGGTTCTTAGATGTGGTGGCTGCATTGTTCTTTTTTTAAAGCAGAACTATGCTTGCCTTGGCATCTCAGAGCACCCCAATGGCTTTTGAAATCTTCAGGCCAGTTATTGATTGTTGGCTGCTGTCACTGGCCAGGCTGAGATGACGTCACTCCCGCACATGCGCATTCAGTCAACTCAGCATTGCCGAAGTTGTACAATGAGCTGCGCATGTGCAGCTCACTGTATAGTGGGGGACATGCAGGTAAGTAACTTTAATGCGGAAGAACCATAGCATGTCTCTTCTGCACTGAAAATCCTGCCTGTTCACCCATGGGTTTTTTTCTCTTCCCCTAAAGTTCCACTTTAAAAGAGAATTTTTGATTTACAGTGGTTGTAAACCTCAGACATGAAATATGAACAAAACCTATCTCTCTATAGTGTGTACTTGTCTCAGTCCAGAGCACTCAGTGTCATTTCTGTGTGCTACTTTGTTCCTCCTGCTATCAGCATGAATCACATCTGACACCAAGAGAAAAATGGTAACGGGAGGGAGCTCCAGAATATTGCTATCCTCAGCTCTGTTGCTGTGTGGAGGGGTGTGTCTCTCTTTCCTCCAATTAGCTCTCAGAGCTCTCCTCACTGAGCTCTGCAGAGTGTAGCTTCAGCCACACCCCTTTTTTTTGAGCTGTCAGGCAAGCTTTATAAATTCAGCACTTTGAAAGGATGTAGAGAAGAATATATTTAGATAAACGGTACAACTTATGTAGGATTGATTTATCTCTGTGCATTGCCTGAGGCCAGTTTCTTCGCTAGGTAAATGTAAGGGTGTACAACCACTTTGAAGTATAACTAAGGCTGGCCATACATTGAAAAATTGCTTTAGACTTACCAAAAACCATATAATATGAGGTCAAACCTGAAAAACAATTTCAATTGTATCCAATTAGGCAGGCCCTTGTACTACATAGTTTAAGATAAATCTAAAGGAAATTGGACAGAAAATTGTATAGTTGATGGTCAGCCTTAAGGCAAAACTTTTTTTTTTTTTTTATAGTTTTGGATAAAGTGAAAAGGGACTAGAATGCCTGTTAGTTTTCATTGCTAAATCTGCTTCTGTTTTAAAGAGATTTGCCCTCTCTATTTGTTCTGTTCACCATTGCCATTGAAAGTGAAAAACATCTTGGGTTGTCCCCAGAAAAGCAGAGGGGATATGTTCCAGTGAGGACATTAGTTCTGGTGACCTGGGGGTCCCCAAGGAATGCTCTTTATTTTCAGGGATTTTCTCTCACTTCCTGTTTTGGATATGAAACAGGTTGTGAAGGTAAATCTCCTCAATGGGAAAAAAAATCCTACAGGGGTTATAACCCTTCCTTACTCTATCCAAAATTACTTGTATATAAAAAAATTTTTTCATTCATTGTGCTGATTTCTAAAAACATGTTTTGACCAATCTTAGGCTTTAGCACTAAAAATGTGACATGCTGGAGCTGCTTTAACCACTTCCAGACCGGACACTTTTACCCCCTTCCTGACCAGGGCAATTTTCAGCTTTCAGCGCTATCACACTTTGAATGACAATTGCGCGGTCATGCAACACTGTACCCAAATTAATTTTTTACCATTTTTTTGCGACAGATAAAGCTTTATTTTGGTGGTATTTATTCACTGCTGGGATTTCTATTTTTTTTGCTATGTAAATGAAAAAGTCCAAAAATTTTGAACAAAAGTGTTTTTTTTTATAAAATTTTGCAAATAAATAATATTTCATCATAAATCTTTGCCAAAATGTATTTCATTATCTTTTTAGTAAAAAAAAACAAAAAAAAATAGTTTATAACCAAAAATTATAATTTTTAAACATTTTTTTTACATTTTTATTTTATTTTTTTATATTATTATTTTTTTATTTATTTATTTTTTTTACATACTGTCACCCTAGCAGTACAGTGTCACCATGGTGACACTGTACTACTTGTGGAGGGTGATGAAGATTTTTTTTTTTTTACAATGATTGCTTTTACACCCATATAGGATGTAAAGGCAATCATTTCTCTTTCTCTCTGTGTGCATTCCTGCACTCATTGAGAAATACAGAGTGAGCTGTGATTGGTCAGAGCTTGTCACATGGTACAAGGCTGTTGTGAATAGCCTTGTACCATGTGACCTCTGTGATCATTCACAGATTTCACACGTAGTAAGGAATGATGTCACAAGTGACATCTTGCTTACTACTTTGCATGTGATCACTGATTGGCCAATCAGTGATCACATGATCGGGACCTCGTACAGAGGTCCCGTCCGACGATCGGTGTTTCACTGTGTCCGGAGGACACAGCGGGCACCGGATCGTGGTGCTGCGCGCTCCCAGGGAGCGCGCACAAGCAGGGTGCGGGGAGGCCGTTCATAAACGGCCACCCGACCCTGTACTGCCACCGTCCGGCCGTTTATATGCAACGGCCGGTCGGGAAGTGGTTAAAGTATACAATGCAATGCAATATGCGCTAAATTAGAGGAAAATGTTAGTCCATCCATATGTATTTAGTTTTAACCCAAAGTAAACCTAAATATATACTCACCGGCCACTTTATTATGTACACCTTGCTAGTATCAAGTTGGAGCCCCTTTCAGAACTGCCCTAATTCTTCGCGGCATAGATTCCACAAGCTGTTGGAAACATTCCTTGGAGATTTCGGTCCATATTGACATGATAGCATCACGCAGTTGCTGCAGATTTGTCGGCTGCGCATCCATGATGCAAATCTCTTGCACCACATCCCAAAGGTGCTCTATGGGATTGAGATCTGGTGACTGTGGAGGCCATTGGAGTACAGTGAACTCATTGTCATGTTCAAGAAACCAGTTTGAGATGATTTGTTTTTTTTGTGACTTGGTGCATTATCCAGCTGGAAGTAGCCTTCAGAAGATAGGTACACTGTAGTCATAAAGGGATGAATACGGTCAGCAAAAATACTTAGGTAGGCCATAGCATTTAAATGATTCTCAATTGGTACTAAGGGGCCCAAAGTGTGCCAAGAAAATATCCCCCACACCATTACACCACCAGCCTGAACCGTTTATACAAGGCTGGATGGATCCATGCTTTCATGTTGTTTACTCCAAATTCTGACCCTACCATGTGACTATTGCAGCTGAAATCTAGACTCATCAGACCAGGCAACGCTTTTTTTCTATTGTCTAATTTTTGGTGAGCCTGTGCAAATTTCCTTTTCTTAGCTGACAGGAGTGGCACCGTTGTGGTCTTCTGCTGCTGTAGCCCATCTGCTTCAAGGTTTGACGTGTTGTGTGTTCAGAGATGTTATTCTGCATACCTTGGTTATAAGGAGTGGTTTAGTAACTGTTGCCTTTCTGTCATCTCGAATTAGTCTGCCCATTCTTCTCAGACATTATCAAGGCATTTTCGTCTACACAACTGCCTCTCACTGGATATTTTCTTTTTTTTGGACCATTCTCTGTAAACCCTAGAGATGGTTGTGCGTGATCTGTAGATAAGCTGTTTTTGAAATACTCAGACCAGGCCGTCTGGTACCAACAACCATGCCAAGTCACTTAAATCCCCTTTCTTCCCCATTCTGATGCTTGGTTTGAACTTCAGCAAGTCGTCTTCACCACGTCTAGATGCTTAGACGCATTGAAATGCTGCTATGTGATTGGCTGATCAGCAATTTGTGTTACCAAGCAATTGAACAGGTGTACCTAATAAAGTGGCCAGTGAGTGTATTTCAGCTTATTAGTCCTTGGATGTGGTGGGCGAATTAGTTTAATTTTTTTTGTCTTTTATTTTCATCTAATGATCCCGTATGGGCACGCAGATATGAGAGGTCTGCAGGAAACCTGCATGGCACCAGCGATCTGCTGATCACTGGTGCAATGCTTTACAGGCTCCTGCAACCAGAAATAATAAATTAAAATTTTTTTTACCTGCAAAAAAAATGTGAATTTTATTATTTTTTGTCAAAAGTTGAAATTATCCTTTTAAGTTGAAATCCTGGCATACAAACTTTCATTTAAAGGTATTCATCAGTAACCACAACAGATATATAAATCTATCTTCTGTGCACTGAAATGAATGTTCTGGTGGACAATGGACAGTTTTGAAAAATTCATATATATATTTTTCAAGTGCAATTTTTTTGGGGAAAAAATACTCTAATAATTAAAAAAACACAATATATACCCCAATTTTTTCATAAAATATGATGTTACCCCAATTAAAAAGACACCCAACATGTCATGCTTTAAAATTACGCATGCTCTTGGAATGGCGTCAAACTACAGTACTTAAAAATTTCCATGGGTGATGCTTTAAAAATTTCTACAGGTTACCAGTGTAAAGTTAAAGAGGAGGTCTAATGCTAGAATTATTGCTCTGCCATTCGTGGCAATACCTTTTGAACATTGTTTACATATGTGGGCATGGCCTACATATGCATTCACCACTACGTGCGAGCACGGGGGCACTTTAAACTTTTTTTTTTTTATCACTTTTATTCCTATCACAAGGAATGCATGCATCCCTTGTGATATAAATAATTAGTGACAGGTCCTCTTTATGGAGAGATTTGGGGTCAATAAGACCCCACATCTCTCCTCTACAATGTAAAGTATTGGATCAAAAAAGCATTGATCTACTGCTTTAAAAAAAACAAAAAACCTTGTTTACAAGGTACAACCGAAAACTACGTTGCTCCGGTCCTCCAAGAGCATAGAGATGAGTGGAGGTCATCTTTCCTTCACTTATCTCTATGCTGAGCACCTGGATTGTTTGGTGGTTCTCAAGTAAGGCTGAGAACTACCAAGAAGCAGCGGCGGTGAGGGGGCGGGGTTATTTTCGGCGCCTGTATTGGTGCTTATTTTCATATCGGCCAATGGCTGATGGTGTTTTCAACCACCAAAATTTCGGTGCATCCCAACCAAATACCTTTTTGTAATCTCAAATACATAAATTGTAAAAGTAGCAATGATATCATGTGCAGAGAGCAGAGCTGTGGGAGGAACCTAGCAGGTCCACCTACTACAGGCTTTGTACAAAAAACTACAGGAGGGGTGAAGACAAGACCGATCACCCTGCACAAGGGCAGAGAGCAGCAGCGACTGGTCATTATTACGGGAAGCTCCTGCACACAGGTAGTTTCCCACTTAATTGCTGCATAGATTTGGAAGAAATACACAAATCACACCAAGATTCATGAAGAATACACGTGACCGGTGTTTAGACTATTTACTTTTCCCACTGTACAGCTTTAAGTACACAGGAGGTTGCAAGGACTCAGGATTTCTGGCAGAATCAATGTGTTTTCTTTGTGTTTTCAGATAATATGCAATTTACGTACTCTGGCCTTTAGCAAATGAAAGTAGTTACCACATCCAAGGACTAGTAAGTTGCAATGTATTACATTTTTGTTCTTGGGCATTTTAAGGACATTAAAATGGGCAGGATACCATAGCAAACAATCCACCATGATGGTTTTATGTTTTGACTTCACATATGTGCTAACTAGATTTTTATTGTCTTCATGCAATGTTTTTGTTATCTTTATAACTTTTAGATTACATTGCATTGTACAACTGTGAAATATATCACCTGGTGATGCGGCATGCACAGCACAGGTTTCATGTTCCTCCTTTTTTAACTTTTTTTTTTTTTTTTTTTTTGCCATTGGAAAAACTTGTGAGTTGAGAATCTTCTTGTATTGCTGCATTTTTCCCAATGACCCTTATCTGGAAATGAGTGTCCTTCTCAGAATGCTAGCAATGCCAAGAAGAGGAAATGACTGACTCAACATTCTGTCCAAATATAGGTTTTATCACACAAGTGAGGCAGATTAAGGCTGCTTTAACTGTGTGCTAGACTAGGAAAGGCTAACTGAGCATTGCTTTAGAAGCGTGTCTGTGTGTGTGTATATATATATATATATATATGTGTGTGTGTGTATATATTTATTTATTTTGTGTGTGACCATTCTGGGTATGTACTGCACCTCACAGTATTGTATTTAATACCTGCTCCATGGTCATATGTGATCATGGGAAGTATGCACTGCCTACTGCACTATAAAAAAAACAAAACTGTGTGCTTACCTCTTTTCAGTCTTTTCCAGTTTGGTAACAAGATGCTGCGGCTTTCCTATGTAATTGAGCAGCTGCTGCAGGGATGAGGAGGAAACGCTAACAACGGCAGGGACATGGGAGCCTATGGGTCACACTACTGCTTTCTTTTTCATGAAAGCTGCAGATTTAAAGATATTGAAAATTAACATTTGTCCAAATGCATACTTTTTTATTCCAGTCTTTTAGCTGGTCCACTAATCTTAGGACCCTTCCATCTCTCTCAGCAGCAGCAAGGGTACCGGCTTTCTTTGACTGACTGGCGCTCAGTCCAGGAGTATGGGGACCCCAGGCTTTGTAATGACGCACCTCAAGGGGTGTGTCAATGACAGGCTAGGACCACAGGAAATGGGTAGAATGATGCTGGCTGTCATTGAACCTAAAGAGGATCCGTGTTGATAGATGGAGGAGGAAACTGGGGACAGTATGGGAAGAGTAAACGGAGCATGGCAAATTTTTTTCTTTCATTGCAGGAGAAAAGGGTGGGGAGAACCCAAAAATAATTGAAAAACTATTAGTGTTCTACTTTTAAAGCTTTTCTGAGTTTTTAGTAATTGGATTTAGAATTTAACGGAATCCTGTGCAGAGAAAATTTGGAGGCTGACCTCTCCTTCTGAAAATGCTACTTCTTTAAGTATTATGCTGAATCTCTGTCTATTATACATTCTGGGATACAAACCCAGAATGAGAGTGCAGGAATTCCGACAGTTCTAATTTGCCTACTTGTTCCAGGTCACTGATTCAGAAAGTAATAAAGCCAGAATATCAGAACTATAGCCAGGCAACTGGCATTTTCAGAAAGATAGCATTTGCATTCTCCATATATCTTTCTGCACAGGTTTCGTTAAATGTCAATGGAGAAATAGGGCTGTGTTACGTAGCATACAATTCTGATTTATGAAAACTGAAGGGGGGGGGGGGGGGTAGGCAGAGCTTCTGCAAGATAAGTTTACTTTCCAAGGGCAATTATACTTTTTGCCCCTTCTACTGACCTAACTAATCCCACCTTTTCCCCTCTGCAGATGCTGAGACACCCATGGTCCCACAGGATTGTTTACATCCCACGTCAGGAGTCTTGTCTCCTGCCAGGACAGTAGAGCCCCATAGAATTTTATGGAGCTTGTTCACCTCCAGCTCCCAGCTCATAGATTTCTGTGGGGCTGTACTTCATGGGCAGGAGACAAGAGAACTTGGAGCATGGTATGTAAACCACTTCTGGAATTGTTGTGGTATCTTTGTAAGTATGCATCTGTGGAGTGGGATGGAATAGAGGGATCGATTAGCTGAGGACACAAGGGCAAAAAAAGGTCTACTTTTTGTCTAAAAGTCCACATATTCTTTAAAGCCCAGTTGTCATTGACGTTTGTAAGCATGGCTCATTAGTAGGGTTGTGTGGATGTCCTCTGTCATGGAAATTCTACAGTAACCACAGTTAACAGTCCTGCCAGCTATCCTATCTCTGCAGCATTATAGTAATCTATAACTAATGAGCCATCAGTAAGGCATGGCTGTATTTTTTTTAACAGTTGTACTTTGGTGTAATTGTGCACTGGGAACCAGTCAAGTATCACTTGTGCAAATACGCTGACAAGGACCATGAGAGAGAAGTGAGCAGAGGGATGAGCTCATTAGTGTGCTACTCCTCCAATGACCACTCTCTGGGTGGGGTGGTGACAAAGCTTTGTTGCTTAACTTCATCAGGGTTAAGTCAGGTCACCAGCCTTACTGTATTGTCTGGCAGGAATATTTAAATCTCAGGACTGGCTAAATTAAATCACCAAGACAGCTCCATTATGCAGCAGGTAAAATAAGTATTGAACACGTCACCATTTTTCTCGGTAAATATATTTCTAAACGTGCTATTGACATGACATTTGTATCACATGTCGGTAACAACCCATGCAATCCTTACATACAAGAAACCAAAACAAATAAGTTCAGTTATGCGTAATAAAATGGAATGACACCGGAAAAAAGTATAGAACAAGTTAACTGAAATTTATTTCATACTTCGTACAAAATCCTTTGTTGGTAACAACAGCTACAAGACACCTTCTTTATGGCAAAACTAGTCACATGCATTGCTCAGGTGTGATTTTGGCCCATTCTTCCACACAAACAGTCTTCAAATCTTGAAGGTTCCATGGGTTTCTATGAACTCTGATATTTAGTTATTTCCATAGATTTTCTATTGCATTCAAGTCAGGTGATTGGTCCATTTTATTAGCTTTATTTTCTTTCTTTGAAACCAATTGGGAGTTTCCTTGTCTTTGTGTTTTGGATCATTGTCTTGTTGAAATGTCCTCACTCATTTCATCTTCATCATCCTGGTAGATGGCAGGAGATTTTATCAAGAATGTCTTGGTGCATTTTTCCATGCAGCCTTTCTTCAATGTCATGAAATTTGCCAGTACCGTATGCTGAAAAACAGCCCCACATCATGATGTTCCCACCTCCAAACTTCACTGTTGGGAGGATGGTGTTTTTGGGGTGATGAACTGTGCCATTTGACCTCCAAACTTGATGTGTATTATGGCATCCAAAGAGTTCAATTTTGGTCTCATCTAACCAGACTATATTTTCCCAGAATTTCACAGGCTTGTCTAAATGTTGTGTAGCAAACCTTTTAAACAAGCTTCAGAATGCTTTTTCTTCAGCAATGGAGTCTTGCATGGTGAGCGTGCATACAAACCATGGCAGCTGCGTGCATTAATTGTTTTGTTTGAAACAATTGTACCTGCTATTTCGAGGTCTTTCTGAAGCTCTCCACAAGTGATCCGTGGCTCTTGGACAACTCTTCTGATAATTTTTTTTTTACTCCTCTTTCAAATCTTGCTAGGAGCATTTGGTTGTGGCCGATTTATGCTGAAATTATGTTCTTTGCACTTCCGGATTGTGGTCCCAACAGTGCTCACTGGAACATTCAGAAGTTTAGAAAGCCTTCTGTAACCAATGCCATAAGGTTGTGAAGGTTTTGAGAGAGCTCTTTGCTTTTTTTGTGACACCTTGGTAATGGGACACATTTTTATAGGCCATCACTTGAGACTGAACCAGCTGATCTTAATTTGCACTGACAACGGGCAGAATTGCTTTCCATGCCTTTTTGCACCTTTCTTCATGTGTTCAATACTTTTTCCCTGTGTCATCCTAGTTTAGAACACACAACTTTCTGAAAATGTCTGAATGTATCTGTTTTGGTTTCTTTGTATATATGGATTGCATTGGTTGTTACTGACATGTGGTGAAAATTTCATGTCAATATTACCTTTAGATACATGTTTGCCTAGAAAAATGGTGACGTGTTCAATACTTATTTTTCCCACTGTATGTAATTCCACTGTGTATATAGCTATAAATAAACTGTTCAGCCTGGCTTTGCTTATCTTATCTGAAAAGAGGAAAAACACAGAGAATACAGAACTGTCTGTTGCCCTAAGATGGCTAGTTAGACTTTCCCTTTTAGCTTTATGGGACACAAGCATTTGGTTGCTGTAGGTAACACAGAAAGTTCTTTAGTTTATATTAAAAGGTCCTTTGTTTGCTATAAAAGTCACACTTTACTCTCCAGCTGTTCCCACCTATGATATAATAATGTTCTCATTCCTGGCCGGTATGGACCTAGTCCCAGTTGAACAGCTGTGCAGTTGGCATAGTGTCCCCTTCCATATGATTCAGCCTCCACTTCTCCATTCTCTAAGCAGCCCTAGCCCGTTGCTATTGAATTCCATTACAATGAATCAAAATCCGTTTTGTAAAATTCCATGCAATAACTATATGCTGCCGGCAGCACTGGTCTTACTGCAGCTTATATCCACAAACATTCTTTTTCCACTTTTCCTTTTTTATACTTTATGCCATGGAACAAGCCATCACAAGTGCAATGCTTAGGTTTACCTGCTTCTATATTGTAAAAGTTTAATGCCCCCTACCCCATCAGTTATTCTTGCCTAGGCTGTATTCAGGCAATACCTTGGCAATGACATTGAATAATGAACGTCTAGAAGTGTTTCCTGGCAGACCTTCGGCTCTCCTATAAATAGCCTTTTAAAAAATGAGTAAGCTAATACTCTGCAGGGTTGGCTTTATTTTTTTTGCTCATATAGATGCTCTTTTCCCATAGACAAACAGTGACTTTCTTGTTCTCTCTAAGATATTAGATCTCTTTAGCTTATCGTTCTGATATTCAGTGATTAGCTGCCACTCTGCAATGCAAAGACGTTTTTGTGCTGAAAATGGCTATTATATAGAGATTGGAGTGAGACGAAAGACGTTAAGTGGCTTTATGCTTTATTATTTTTCAGCTGTTTATTATGAGCAGATCTGAAAGTTACAGTACTTTAAACCGTATTAAAGGAGAAGTATGGCCAAAGCTCTTTTGAATATACTTCTCCTGTGGGTCACAGGAGAGCACTCCTGTGATCCTTTTTCAGCTGAAGCCTGCTGTCGGCTGATGTCACTGAGCCAGTCCAGAATTTAAGAGATCCTGACTTTAATGTCTGGATCCATCCAGATGACTGGACCAGCAACTAGCTCAGCCTCTCAGTGAGAAGCCAGAGCCTGAACCAGCCCCTCACATTCCCTCTACAGCCTGGTGCTCTGGTGAGCACTGGAGGGGGGGAGCTGAAGACTGTCATCACCAACTCTTTGCTCACTGAGGACCAAGAACTAAGCAGTCAGCAGTCTTTGCTCTTCTCGGTGTAGAGCTGGTGGTGCAGCTGGGATTGGTGCAGCAGTCATCTTTGTGAGTATGATTGCTGTTGTTTGTTTTTTGTTTTTGTTTTTTTTTTTTCTGATTCCATACTTCTGTTTACATTTTTGATAGATTGCAGTGGGTTACAGTGCTGTAAAACTTGCCTTATCAGATAAACCTGCTTGAGGTTTGGTTTTATGGTGTAGGCTTAGAGAACCCAAACACAGAAGGAAATGCTACTACCTAGAACGTTGAGACCTTACCATTCATGTCTTTTTGGTATGGCCTTGTAGTAGATACTGACAACCTTGATGGGGATTCAGCACTAAACAATGGTAGAAGGTGTGTGATGTTTGGGAATGACTGCACTGTAAAAGCTACAGTACTGATTTGGTTCCTTTCTATTTATTTATTTTGTATGTTTGAATGTAGCTTTCGCCAAAGTACTTTTGACACCTGTAGGGATAGTAATATGGCCCCAAGCATTGATGACAAGCTCTAAGGGTGTCACACACATCCTTACTTTACTTCTTCCTATGTGATGGACATGGAAGAAGAATGCATTTTTTCAGTGGCTGAATACTAGGGAAGCACCTTTTAAGAATAGTGAAGCTTGGGTGATGAGAGACCTAAAGCTTATAATTATAAAAGTAGGTTGGCAGTTGCAGCTGCCCTATTTCTTTATTGACAGGTTTCCTTTTAAACGTACCGGTCAGTGCTCACTGTCTTTGTTCTGGCCATACGTTTATCATATTAGGAGAGATACAACCACTGCCTCCTAATAGGCATGCATGGACTGCCTGCACTCACCTAGGGATGCAGAAAGAAAGCGTCTTGTTCTCTGTATATGGGCTGCAGTGCTTGTGTGAATGGGCAAAGATTCGTCAATTTTGTCTTAAAGGAAATCTAATGGAAAGTGGCAGAGCTCTGCGCATCAAAATGTCATAGTTTTTGGATGCAATGGCATTACTTTGAGGTGCTGCAAGTGTGTATCAGAATTTCTTTATACCCGACTTGGTGTGGAGGAAATCTGTGACTTTTCTGTGCTTTTTTGGTCCTTTTATATCAGTACTGAGCATTTTATTGCTATTAGACACTTGACAACTTTTCATCAACTCTGTGCTAGTCACAACGTTGATAAAAGAACAGTGCAATTAGGACTCTAGTCTTCTCTCCGGACCCAGTAACAATCTTCTGAAGGGTTCCCATAGGAATGCTATGTAACAAAAATTACTTTAAAACATCTGTCACCAAAATGTGTTGAAGTAATCCTGTGAAGTGAAAAATCCCAGAGCAGCTTTGTACCTTGCAATTTCAAAGAACATGACTTCTGTGCGCCTTTCTTTTTTTAAAAAAAAAAAAAAATGGCAAAAAAAAACTTTTTTGTGAGGTGACCTGACCCCTGCATTCCAGTCAACCTGATGAAACGTCACAGCTTTGCACTTATTACCTTTAACTTAGTTTCATTTAGCATATATAATTTTTGGTCATGGACAATGGGTGAAGTTATTTATCTGTGCTATGTGTATCTTCATTATTTTATTACAGTAACAAATTCTAAAGGATGTTGGAAATATTAAAAATAAATGTTTTCCATAAACAGAAGGAAAAACCAGGTGGTATCAGGCTGCACTTTAGTGGATAGCCCTGTCCTTACGGTGTGTGTGTGTGATCAGCTGAGAGGATCATAGCATTGAATTCAATGTTCTAATCTTCTGGAACTCCTGCAACTCAGTTCTTCAGGGGTCCACAAATGAGGCTGTTTGCACTTTATCCAGGACTTAATTATACAGGAGGAGATTATAGCATGCTTGCAACAAATTCAGGAGAGAAAATTCAAACTGTGCAATGGGAGAACTGTAAACACAGCTGTCTATAGAGTCTCTGGAATGTTTGTCATAGTCAAAGTATTATGTGCCTAGAGTTCCTCTACTGTACAGCAAGCAAAAGTTGAACTCTCCTAGCCAGAACTTCACAGCAAGTACAGAGGTTAGACAAAAAAAAAGGGAAACGCTACTTGATTTGCAGGTGTGACGGCATGTTTTGCATTGAAAGCGGAAAACATTCTTTTGCTTCCACTGTGTGATGAGACACCTAGCTAAGAGGTGGGAAGTCTTGCTTTTGTCATTCACTGTGCACTGGTAGTAATACAGTTCTGAGCAAACCATTTGGTGCTATCTAAATACTGTATAATAATAATACAGAGTCATGCTTCCGTACTGAGCTTCAAAGAGGGTAAATTGTTGGTGCCTGCTTAGCTGGTGGCTCTGTGACTGTAGTTGCCAATTTGCGGTGTCTTGGGGTACAGTATTAAAGGTTAGGATGGCATGTATAGTTTACAGGAAAAGGTTGTCTCGTAAAGATAAGCACAATCAACATGGTCAACTGAATGAAAGAGACAAAAGGACATTGGGCAAGATTGTGACCCGGAATAAGAAAACTACTACTGCAAAAGTGACTGCAGAGCTCAATCTCAGTCCCGTGAAGTCTTGTGCTGCTTCTGCTGACATTCACATCCCAAGATAGCAGTGTTCACAGTTTCTACACAAAAGAGATGTTTACAGTTAAATAACATGTATAATATCCAATATATGCACATATGATCTTATGGGAAGATTGGTAATGAAATGGATAGCCTTGCGACAGGGTCTCTTTTAGGGCCTGTGTCAACAGGCTTTTGTTAGTTTCAAATGAGTTTTGTATTTCCATTCAAGTCTGTAGGAATTCAAAACCTGCTAAAAATGGGTCAAATGCAGGTTAGAAGGGAATAAACTGTAGGTGAAATTCACCTGTCAATAATTCTGAATGATTGCAGAAGCATCTCAAACTGATGCCCATCAATGCATGCCCACACAGGCCCTAAAGGATTATTTTTAATTGTGGGTTATCTTTAAATTTTGCCAAATTTAAAACATTTTTATTTGAAAACATGAACAACTAGAATGGTATTGTTCATTGTGTATGTTCATGCATATTTGTCCAAATTAATGTTGTTGCCGTTTCATTTCTTTATGTTCGTCATGCTTTAACTCTGTTCTAGGAAACAAAATTCACTGAGTGAGCTTGTAAGCTGTTGCTCCAGGGTACAGGGCCTCTCCTTCTAGTTAAATAGCAAGATAAAAAAAACTGAGGCGCTTAAAACCAGTCCTCTCATTACTGTACTGACTGCTGATAACTGTAAATGTTAACTTTCCCAACATGCTGGTAGTCCCATTATGTAAAGATTTGCATTGCCCCTTTTTTGTTTTATTGCACGGATAGCTTTTATGCGATATATGGTATAGTATATCATTGTTTGTGTACTGAAGTGT
This sequence comes from Staurois parvus, assembly GCF_062004578.1. Classification (NCBI taxonomy): domain Eukaryota; kingdom Metazoa; phylum Chordata; class Amphibia; order Anura; family Ranidae; genus Staurois; species Staurois parvus. Next base: position 1,108,028 of record NW_028318464.1, on the reverse strand, counting down.
GCAAGTGCTTATGGTGGCATCTATAAATGTTCCTTGTTCATCAGGTTATGGAGCTTATCAAGACTAAAGGAAAAAGAAAAAAAATACCCGTACTGGCCAATCAGGTTTTGTTTATTTCCTAGGGAAATAGAACAAAGAATCAGATTTGTCAATCTGAAAATTACATTTTTGGCAGTGTCTGCAGATCCTTCATAGGCCTTTCCCAAACCAGCCAATTCAAATCTACAGACACTTTACTAATTCATAGCACTTTGTTTTTGTACCTCTTTACACTGGCTTTCTATAGTAGAAACAAAAACAGAGCGATTGCATACATATCTGTTTCATATTTGAGAATGGCTGAAATAACTAAATTGCAAGTTGACTCCTCTTTGACTTTAGAGGTCAGCTGTCCATAGAGGGGAGCACTGGGTTAAGGATAAATCTTTCTGTATTGTTGTTCTTTGCTCTGTTACCCTAGATTTCCAGCCTGCTTATTGAAAATCCTGATTTGTTTTGACCCACCAGGACATGGAAAGTGTGAGGTGCAGGTCAGTGGCACCAGATGATGCCTAGAGAGACACTGTACAGCAGTAGATCATTTTTAAATGTACAGTATACTCACCTCTGTGTGCTCCATCAATCCCCTTCTGGAATTGCCGCATTATTCACACATGGAAGATGGAAGCGAAGACTTGTCATTCACTCACCTTGCACTGATTTCACTCACGCCTACTTATTGGCGTTTCCATATAGCTCTCTAAAATTGTCATTGATTGTATGCTTGTTGTTTCCAGTACTGAAACACCCAAGATGATTCTCATTTTCTGTAGAACACCTGTAGTGATGAAACTTGACTTTTTTTTTTTTTTCAGTAGCTGTGATAATACAGTCAGATGGTGCAGTTTTAGTTAACCATTGATAGGATCCAATGAAAGTGTGAGCAGGACGGTGCCTTCTAATTAATCCCTTATCCGGTTTCCACATTATCTGTGTGCTAAGGACACACAGTTCTGTAAGTAAGCTACCTGTTCCCAGAGTCCTGAAATATTCTCAACAGGAAGTAATATTTCTGGTGTCATTACCTTGACTTTCTAAGGCCACTGGTATAGTGCCTGCCATGTGACCACTTCCTTTCTGTCTAAAATGGCAATAAATCCACTTGTTTTTGGCATATCTGGTAGGTAAGTACAATCAATAAACAGTAGCTTAGAGTGAAAATATTGTAACTGCATCAAAAGGCACTGCTTAACTTAAAGGTAAAGTGTGGGTTTTCAGTGATTGAGTGTTTTTTGCATTATTATTGTAGAGTTTATCTTTAAAGAAGAGCTTTTGGCAAGCTTTTTATTTTCCCATGCAGTGGGGTTGTGCCGGAACTGCGTGGGTTAACTGCTCGTTTTTTTGTCTAGGGGATTGCAGAGTGGAGATACTTACCTAATTTGCTGATCCTCCGAGCACAAGGCTGGTCCCCGCTGCTTCTGCTCACCCTAATGCTAACAGTCTTGTGAATGGATTGTTCTTGATGTCATTACTCCCATAGACTACCTCTGGACGTGAAGACCGCAAGAACGCTTCACCTCTGGATGTGAGGGGCTCTGTTTTCTGCAAGTTTGAATGATGGGGTAAATATAGCTTTTCCTTGCTCCCCTGAACAAAACGAGCAGTTAATCCATGCAAGGTGGGCACAGCTCCACTGCATGGGAAAATAAACATTTTGCTTGGAGTTCTTCTTTAAGGTCATGTTGACTTTACATGCTTGTTCTCATGTATTTTTTTTTTTTTTTTTAAAGCCAGAGATGTAAACCCTATCAGCGCTTAAGCAGGAAGCAGTCTGCATGTGTAATGAAAAAATATAACTGCCCAATGTACATGTAAGGGTCTATGCAAGAAAAAGTATATACATTCCTTTTAAAGAAAATCTATCCTAAATAATGATGAGCTTGGACGTGTTCAGACTAGGATCTGAGCCCAAGGGTCGCTTATACTTGCGGCTGCAGCGCAGAAAATTCCTCCAGTCACAGGTGATTGGCCTGTACAGTTGATAGCTTCATGCACACGTAGGCTTGCATCTTAGTCTGAGCACACTCAAGGTCACCAGTTTTCCTGAGTAAGTATGGAGGCTGCCATAGCTGACCTTCCCTCCTGCTTATTTTCAAGCTTTTGTGGAAGATGCTGCTTTAGGCCAAGAATAGATTGGTGCTTGAACAGGTGAACACATTGGCCTGTTGCTAAGAGGCTAAAGCTGGCTATTCACACATAACTGAAAAAAACAAACAGATTTCCTCCATCTATACTACACAGCATGGACGGATGCCTCCCCTACTGCAGCTATTGTATTTTGACAGCCGATATTGCCAGCCGTCACAATATCTAAATAGCAGTTGTATGTGGTTGCACCTGCTGTTTGGCCGACAATTTTCAACCTGATTCCTTTGATTTCTCATTTGAGGGATTCTGGGTGGGAGGTGGCCACCCACTGAACGTCTTCTACTGACTGAATTCCGAAGAGTGTATGGCCAGCCTAAAGTATATGTAAACCCTCACTTTGCAAAATGACCCATACAATTTAAAATAAAAATAAAAGGTAAAACATTTGTTATCAGTGCAGTATCAAGAGCCCACCTGTTCCCAGCAGTGCTGCATATCAGTGCCTTTTAATTCCCACCAATTCCACCTCATTAGTACTGCCTATCAGTGCAGCCTCGTCAACGCACATCAGTGAAGGAGAAAAATTATTCTTCAAAATTTTTGGTCTTTTTGGATTGCTTAGCAAAAAAACACCCAGTGGTGATCAACCACTTCAAGTCTGGACACTTTTACCCCTCTTGCAGTCCAGGCCAATTTTCGGCTTTCAGCACTATCACACTTTGACAATTACTCAGTCATTCAACACTGTAACGGACGCTGGTATGGCATATGGCAGTGATCAGGATGCTGGCATGGTGGTGATCAGAACATTAGCATGAGGTATGGCGGTGATCCGGATGCTGCTATGGCAATAGCCAGGATGCTGTTATGGAGTATGGGGGTGATCAGGATGCTGGTATTGGGATGATCAGGATGCTGGTATTGGGATATGGCTGTGATCAGGATGCTGGTATTGGGATATGGCTGTGATCAGGATGCTGATATAGGGTATGGCAGTGATCAAAACCCTGGTATGGGGTATGGTGGTGATCAGAACGCTGATATGGGGTATGGCGATGATCAGGACGCTGGTATGGGGTATGGCGGGGCTCAGGACACTGGTATGGGTTATGGCTGTGATCAGGATGCTGATATAGGGTATGGCAGTGATCAAAACCCTGCTATGGGGTATGGTGGTGATCAGAACGCTGGTATGGGGTATGGCAGTGATCAAAACACTTCTTTGGGGGTATGGTGGTGATCAGAACGCTGATATGGGGTACGGCGATGATCAGGACGCTGGTATGGGGTATGGCGGGGCTCAGGACACTGGTATGGGTTATGGCTGTGATCAGGATGCTGATATAGGGCATGGCGGTGATCAAAACCCTGCTATGGGGTATGGCGGTGATCAGGACGCTGGTATGGGGTATGGCGGTGATCAGGACGCTGGTATGGGGTATGGCGGTGATCAGGACGCTGGTATGGGGTATGGCGGTGATCAGGACGCTGGTATGGGGTATGGCGGTGATCAGGACGCTGGTATGGGGTATGGCGGTGATAAGGACACTGGCATGGGGTATGGCGGTGATCAGGACGCTGGCATGGGGTATGGGGGTGTTTTGTGTGCACTAGGACAGGTGACAGGGCCTCCCTGCATTATTTATTATTGTTATTGTGGGGCAGTGATCTGGGGCATCTGGCTGCTCTCACATTGAGAGCAGAGAGAAGTGATCTTTACTTTGTTTCCAGTGTTTACCATGTGAGTGCTGTGATTGGTCACAGCAGTCACATGATAAAACACGTGATTGCCTGAACACAGCCGTAATGTGATATGCTGTGTTCTGGCAACACACCAATCACCGGGCTTTGGGGTGTGCGCTCTGTGAGCCGTGCACGAGCCATTGATGTGGGCTGATGTACGGTAACATTAGCCCTCATCAGCACTGCTTCCCATCCACTGTCTATGTAGAGTGGGTGGACGGGGAGTGGTTAAATAGCACCAAAAATTGTTCTATTTGTGTGCAAAAAAAGCTAAATATTTCATATGGGTACATTGTTGCATGACCGCGCAATTGTTATTCAAAGTGCCACTGAAAGCTGAAAATTGGCCTGGGCAGGAAGGCGGTAAAAGGGCCCAGTAGGCAAGTGGTTAAATCATAAATATGCAAATGTTAGCCAATCCCCCACTTGGTGAAAAAAAAACAAAATGAAATATTCTGACACAATTCATATATAATTTAAATTGCACCAATAACAAGATCAAAATCAAAAAGTTGATAAGCATAAATAGTCCAAAGAAGTGACAAAAGTGCTCCCTGCTTGTAAACCTCTTCACAAAAAGTGCTCCTGTGCTCAGATGTGCTCCTTAGATTAGAGGGGCCTCTTACAAATGTTGGTGATCTTGAATTACAGAGATCAAAAGCGCTTGAATCTGAACTCCAGGCTGGCACTCTCACTGTCAGACCCTCAGAAGATTAAGTGACCTCATCGATGGAGTGTGTAGACAAACCAAATAGCAGCCCTAGTTTTAAATGTCGCTCACTGCAATCACATGTGTAAAGCACAAATAGGGAGAAGCTTCCTGGTGTTGTAGAATTAAACTTATATTTATTCATAAAAGTATTGCACTATATATTAAAAGCGTCTGGTCGTGGTGTCAGCCAGCGTGCCAATACGTGATGTCACACTCGGACTCTTCCCTTTGCGTTTCCCCAAAAATGGCGACCTCTGGGATTGGAGGAGCTGACCAAACCTGTGCTCTCCTGCGTAGTATGGTCAGCTTTTAATAGTAAAACAAATGGACTGGCGGGAACACCAGGGTTTACGCACAAAGGAAGCAATACAAAAGGAACAGGATACTTTTTCATGCAAGTACAAGATACAGCAGGAACCTATCAGGAATATGAAATGTTTGGTTTACATATTCATTAACGCGGGATTAAACTCTTGAGTACCACAAACTGAAACCGATATTTAATTCATTTTTAATATTCATAGTAACCTCACCCATCCATGTCTCCCTCCTTTATTTTGTTGATAAGTCACTTTGAAAAACGCTCCCCAGCATATCTAGAAGTGACCATCTTGGTAAGTAAGTGCAAGTGATTCATGTAGCATTTACTTCCTGGAATCCATCTGCCTTAGGTTGGGCATGCAAGCAGGAGGGTGTGCTTAACTGAGGATACCCCTTCTCTCTCCTCCAGATGAAATTAAAAAAAAATGCCCACTTGGGATGTATGACATCTATTTTGCCTAGGCCAGAAACCTGGAACCAACTGGAGAAATGTATAACAAAACAAAAAAAACGCTTAAACCAGTAAATATATCTTTCAATCCTATTTACTAATGCTAGCAGCGTAAGGATTAAAAATGGTTAAAATGTACTAAACCCACAACAGTAAAAATCAGTCTGTATATGCAGTAAAGCATGCTTGTTATACTCACTGTGGAACCTAAGGGGTTAATCCTCTGCATTGTGTAAAAGGTGGTTTGATCCTGTCTTCTCTGATACTCGCCTTCTACCGTCCTCAATTCAAATGCTGATACAACACAGCTCTAGGAGACAATCTGCACTTGCTCAGTTTAGTGTGTATTGCTAGAGTAAGTTTTTTTTCTTTTTGGGTGGGTGCATGTGATCAGCACAGGGCCAATTGGCACTGTCCAGACAGAGGATCAGGGGTTATGAAGCCTCATAGGACAGTCATAGCAGAATGAAAACTCCTACAAGATTAACCAGTTCTCATCTCATCTGGACACTGAAAAGTCACAAGACTGCTATATACTGCTGATGAGAAAAGGTATTTAGCAGTTTATATTGACTAAATTGCATTTCCATGTTGTGTGTACTGTGGGGGACCAAATATAATGAATGCAGGGTTCTGGGTTTAGTAACACTTTAATGCTGATTGAGAGAGTTTAGTTCTGCTTTAAAATTCAGTGTCTTTCATATAAGGATTTCTCTGGCTGGATTGCCAGGTGCTGAAAATACATGCTAGAGTACAGTCAGGTCCATAAATATTAGGACATCGACACAATTCTAACATTTTTGGCTTTGTACACCACCATAGTGGATTTGAAATGAAATGAACAAGATGTGCTTTAACTGCCGACTGCCAGCTTTAATTTGAGGGTATTTACATCCAAATCAGGTGAACGGTGTAGGAATTACAACAGTTTGCATATGTGCCTCCCACTTGTTAAGGGACCAAAAGTAATGGGACAGAATAATAATCATAACTCAAACTTTCACTTTTTAATACTTGGTTGCAAATCCTTTGCAGTCAATTACAGCCTGAAGTCTGGAACGCATAGACATCACCAGACGCTGGGTTTCATCCCTGGTGATGCTCTGCCAGGCCTCTACTGCAACGGTCTTCAGTTCCTGCTTGTTCTTGGGGCATTTTCCCTTCAGTTTTGTCTTCAGCAAGTGAAATGCATGCTCAATCGGATTCAGGTCAGGTGATTGACTTGGCCATAGCATAACATTCCACTTCTTTCCCTTAAAAAACTCTTTGGTTGCTGTTGCAGTATGCTTTGGGTCATTGTCCATCTGCACTGTGAAGCGGCGTCCAATGAGTTCTGAAGCATTTGGCTGAATATGAGCAGATAATATTGCCCGAAACACTTCAGAATTCATCCTGCTGCTTTTGTCAGCAGTCACATCATCAATAAATACAAGAGAACCAGTTCCATTGGCAGCCATACATGCCCACGCCATGACACTACCACCACCATGCTTCACTGATGAGGTGGTATGCTTAGGATCATGAGCAGTTCCTTTCCTTCTCCATACTCTTCTCTTCCCATCACTCTGGTACAAGTTGATCTTGGTCTCATCTGTCCATAGGATGTTGTTCCGGAACTGTGAAGGCTTTTTTAGATGTCGTTTGGCAAACTCTAATCTGGCCTTCCTGCTTTTGAGGCTCACCAATGGTTCCCATCTTGTGGTGAACCCTCTGTATTCACTCTAGTGAAGTCTTCTCTTGATTGTTGACTTTGACACACATACACCTACCTCCTGGAGAGTGTTCTTGATCTGGCCAACTGTTGTGAAGGGTGTTTTCTTCACCAGGGAAAGAATTCTTCGGTCATCCACCACAGTTGTTTTCCGTGGTCTTGCGGGTCTTTTGGTGTTGCTGAGCTCACCGTTGCGTTCCTTCTTTTTAAGAATGTTCCAAACAGTTGTTTTGGCCACGACTAATGTTTTTGCTATCTGTCTGATGGGTTTGTTTTTGTATTTTTCAGCCTAATGATGGCTTGCTTCACTGATAGTGACAGCTCTTTGGATCTCATCTTGAGAGTTGACAGCAACAGATTCCAAATGCAAATAGCGCACTTGAAATGAACTCTGGACCTTTTATCTGCTCATTGTAATTGGGATAATGAAGGAATAACACACCTGGCCATGGAACAGCTGATAAGCCAATTGTCCCATTACTTTTGGTCCCTTAACAAGTGGGAGGCACATATGCAAACTGTTGTAATTCCTACACCGTTCACCTGAATTGGATGTAAATACCCTCAAATTAAAGCTGACAGTCTGCAGTTAAAGCACATCTTGTTCGTTTCATTTCAAATCCATTGTGGTGGTGTATAGAGCCAAAAATGTTAGAATTGTGTCGATGTCCCAATATTTATGGACCTGACCAGGGGCGGACTGACCATTTGGAAACTCGGGCACTGCCTGAGGGCCCGGGGTTAGTAGGGGGCCCCATGAGATGCCCCTGGTACCTTTTTCATAGGGTTTTTTGAGTTTAGGCAAGGACACAGTGGCCCCATGATCCTCTATTGCCCGGGGGCCCCATGAGTTGTCAGTCCGCCCTTGGACCTGACTGTATATTAGGCTTACATTTTTGATTAATCAACCTCGTTATTGGCATCTGTTGTATATCACGGCAATAGATTTTCTAGCAGAAATGTTTCTATCTTTGCCACCGTGACATTAAAAGGGCTAAAAATGTAAGCAGGCAAAAATAAAACTCCTTAGTGATGATATACTTTGTGATAAAGCAAATCATCAAGAATTTACCAACTACAGAAAAACTTTTCAGCCAACAGGAATACTCAGTCGACAGGGTTTCATTACTGTCGGCAACACCTGCTGGTTGTCCTAGACTTGAGATACATTGGTTTTATAACCCTAAAGGAAATGAAATGCACCTTTCCAGCTGTTAGGTGGGTAGAGGTGTAATATACTGTAGTTCTTGAGATGTGTCTGGGTTGCATAAGCACCCATAATCACTGCTGTGTTCTCTATTTATCTAACCTTAATTTATTTTTGCCTTTCCTTCCTCCTCTACTGTACGGCCATCCGCATGGATAAATGATCCCACAGGATATATTTGTGTGAGTCAGAATTCCATGACATGACTGTCTAGTCCTGTGGCCACTTGAAGTAAAGTCTCAGCAGGTTTATTTTGTGGATTAAGACTGAAATCTCAGGAATATAATACCGTTGGGTTGTTTTTACAACACAGTGCTTTTCATTTCTGGAAGAAATGGCAAAATCCCCTTCTTTCCACATGTTGGACATTGCTGTATAAAATCACATGCTGTTTCTACAAATGTCAGGGGATAATGTGTTGAAGCCAGAGTTTGTCCTTTTGGTTGTGTCTTCCAGTCTTTAAGGAAGAACTCCAAAAATTCAGACTGTATATCTAAATACACCTAATCTCCCGTATTAACAAAACCATGTTGCAGTTTCATAGAAGTAACTGCTCTCCCTGTGAAAAACACTTTAAAACTTTTGTATAGGAAAAGCATGCAAATGAGAAATTCCTCCATCTTCTATTACCACCAACAGACTTCCAACTGTCCCATCTGCAGTGAAGAGTTGAAAATGAAACAATGATACTTATCAGTTGCTACAGGCTCCAAAAAAAAAAAAAAAAAAAAAAAAGTAAAGTAACACTTTTTTTCATACTTTACTTTGTTTATGTATAATACTAAATTCCTCTGCGGCTAACTTATCTCCTCTGAACTCACTGCTGCAATCAGCTCTGTGTAATATAATAGATGGAATTTATTTATTACAGGAATTTATATAGTGCCAACAATTTTATGTAGCACTTTACAGACTGTATGTTCACATCAGTCCCTGCCATCAAGGAGCTTAGCATTTCAGGTGCCTATCTTGCATACATACATCCATGTGCATAAATACGAAGGCCAATTTTTAAAGCAGCCAATTAACCTATCAGCATGTCTTTGGAAGGTGAGAGGAAACCCACAAATGCACAAGGAAAAACCGTGCAAGCTCCATGCAGATGGGATTTGAATTGGGCACCCTAGTGCTTTGGCATCCATTACAGTCTGAATATTTACTTTAACCACAATATGGTGGTTCCTCCCACTGATGCGTATGTCACTACAGGACACTATACATTTTTCATATTTGGACATACACTTCAATGACATACTTTATAGGTATAGCATTTTTAGCATGGATTTGGTATTTGCAGAGTAGCAGTGGGAGGATATGCAATTGCTTAGGGCTATTTGGTTGACTGTATGAACAGGGGACCATACCACTTTTATTTTCTTCTATATCAGCTTTGTTAAGCTTGTTCCTATGTTGAAATAAAGGATTTAATATAGATGACAACATTTTTTGGTATGATGTATTCAACCAACCTAGCCAATATAAGCTCTTGGCTGAACTTGATGGTGATACATGACCCTTAAAGTTCCTTGCCAGTTTTGGATGTGAAAAGAAATCTTCAATAGGAGCAGCTTATTTCAGTCTAGTAAAATTTAATCTGTTCAGCTTCACTGAGTCAAGTCGCTTTCTCTGAACTCTCTGGCTTCTCCACAGGCTTTTGGAACAGGTGGTTTATTTGTGACAGGTGCTCTTTAATTTTTATTGTCTTTGTTTTTTATGAAATATGAGTGGGTCTGCTCTGTTAAAATGTCAGGTCGTTTGTTGATGAACGAGTTTGTGATGTATTATTGAAATTCTCAAAGGCCATGGACAATGAAATGATGCAAGTGTTACGCATAGCTGTATATTTGAATACGATTTTACATGGTTAGCTGCACATATCCAAGATCTCATTATGTCAGATCAGCTCTTAACTTCTGAAGTCTTTCTGTAAAGAGTCATCCTACTAGCCTTGTGATCACCTTGCCCTTTTAAGTGAGAGTAATTCTCTATTGTAGGTTACAGGGTGGTGTTTTTCAAACAATGTCTTGGAAGGGACACTATTATTAAAACATACATTTAAAATTGAATATCTGTCCATAACGGAGGCTAATCTACTCATGTTAGCTACCTCTCAATTACAGAGACAATTTCGGAGGTTTGCCCCTGAATAGAGTAATCGCTGCTTTATATTCTGCTTTGTAGATGTGCCTGTCGGCATATGTCGGGGAGCTATTGAAAATGAATGGGCGCACTCATTGTGTTAATGCTTTATTTTTTGCTTTTCAGATGGACCTATTAACATGTGCTTGGGGGGGGGGGGGGGGGCATTGAAAATACATGGGCACGCTCCCTGTGTTAAAAAGCCAAAAAAAGCGTTTCATGGCATGAAGGTGTGAAGGTGCCTCTATAGTTACCATACCTGAGGGCAGCAAATTTTTCAGGTCTCACCCTGAATGATTGTTTTTCTACATGATATAGAGGCTCATGAGTTCTGACTTGGGACCTGTCATGTGAAAGGGACCCATCAGAAACGCCTGTCAGTTTTTCAGGCAAGCCTGATCGGTTAGTCCATTTACCCCTATGGTCAGGCAGGTGTAAATGAACGTCTGTCCCTTTACACCTGCCTACTTCTGGGTCTGAGGGTCTGATCCAGTCCACTTAAAAAAAAAATATAGGGGATCACACATCTTCTGTACAGGCAGATCAGAGGGTAGTCAGGTGTAAATGGGTAACAGTCCATTTTAAACCTGGCCACCAATACAGCAGACATGCTCTGTCCATGTCTGCTCTGCATAAACTGAATTGACACAGATGGATGTGTCATCTGCTCCCTCTGCTCTGATCAGCAGGGGATCTGTGAGCTGGTGATTGGGATGGAGTCCTCCCCATCTGAAAAGGGCCTTATCTGTAATTAAAGGAAATGTACAGGTATTTTGATTTTTTTTTCTTACACTTTTGTGCAGAGCTCAAGAGCTTGATGAAATAATCATGCTAACATTAAAAAAAAAAGTTTCTGTGTATGGTTTGTGATTATACAGTGGATATAAAAAGTCTGCACCCCCCTGTTAAAATGTCCAGGTTTCTGTGATGTAAAAAAAGAGACAAAGATAAATCATTTTAGAACTTTTTCTACCTTTTTAATGTGACCTATAAACTGTACAACTCAGTTGAGCAACAAACTGAAATCTTTTAGGTAGAGGGAAGAAAAAAAACCCTAAAATAATATGGTTGCATAAGTGTGCACACCCTAAACTAATACTTTGTTAAAGCACGTTTTGATTTGATTTCAGGACTCGGTCTTTTTGGGTATGAGTCTATCAGCATGGCACACCTTGACTTATATTTGCCCACTCTTCCTTGCAAAAACACTCCAAATCTGTCAAATTGCGTGGGCATATCCTGTGCACAGCCCTCTTCAGATCACCCCACAGATTTTCAATGGGATTCAGGTCTGGGCTCTGGCTGGGCTATTCCAAAACTTTCATCTTCTTCTGGTGAAGCCATTCCTTTATTCATTTGGATGTATGCTTTGGGCCGTTGTCATGCTGAAAGATGAAGTTCCTTTTCATGTTCAGCTTTCTAGCAGAAATCTGAAGGTTTTGTGCCAATATTGACTGGTATTTGTAACTGTTCATAATTCCCTCTACTTTGACTAAGGCCCCAGTTCCAGCTGAAGAAAAACAGCCCCAAAGCATGATGCTGCCACCACCATGTTTCACTGTGGGTATGGTGTTCTTTTGGTGACGTGCAGTGTTGTTTTTATGCCAAACATATCTTTTGGAATTATGGCCAAAAGGTTCAGCCTTGGTTTCATCAGACTCTAAAAAACATTTTTCCACAAGCTTTTGGGAGACATCAGATGTGTTTTTGCAAAATGTTTCCAGGCTTGGATGTTTTTCTTTGTAAGAAAAGGCTTCTGTCTTGCCACTCTACCCCATAGTCCGGACATATGAAGAATACAGGAGATTGTTGTCACATGTACCACACAGCCAGTACTTGCCAGATATTCCTGCAGCTCCTTTAATGTTGCTGTAGGCCTCTTGGCAGCCTGCCAGACCAGTTTTCTTCTCGTCTTTTCATCAATTTTGGAGGGACATCCAGTTCTTGGTAATGTCAAAGTTGCTCCATATTTTCTCAACTTGATGCTGACTGTCTTCACTGTGTTCCATGGTGTATCTGCTGCCTTGGATATCCTTTTGTACCCTTCTCCTGACTGATACCTTACAATGAGATCCCTCTGATGCTTTGGATGCTCTCTGCGGACCATGGCTTTTGCTGTAAAATGCGACAAGAAAGACCTACTAGAACAGCTGAACTTTCTTGGGGTTAATCAGAGGCACTTTAAATGATGGCAGGTGTGTACTGACTCCTATTTAACATGATTTTTAATGTGATTTCTTAATTTTGAACACAGCTACATTCCCAGTTATAAGAGGATGTGCACACTTATGCAACAACACCATTTTAGTTTTGTATGTTTACTTCCCTCCCCCTAAAAGATTTCAGTTTGTTGTTCAACTGAGTTGTACAGTTTATAGATCACATTAAAGATGGAAAAAGTTATGAAATGATTTCTTTGTCTCATTTTTTTTTTTACTTCACAGAAACCTGACATTTTACCAGGGGTGTGTAGAACTTCCATATTTGGTCATTACATGCTTGACTTCATCTACTTCCTTTTATTGTGCTGCACAATGGTTGTACGTTAAGCTGACCATACACAGAATTTCATTAGAATGTTTGTATAAAAAACATTTGTCAGAACACTCTTTCTTGTCATCATTAAGTCAACTTAAGCCGGCCGCATCAAAAAATCAGCACATTGGTGCATCACACTGTTTTACTTTTTTGTTAAACTCTATTGAAATGTTACAAAGGGGTATATTTCCTAAATCTGTTTAGTGCAAAATCAGGTTCACTGCTGCATAGAAACCAATCGGCGTCTAACCTCAGTTTATTCAGTTAAGGATGTTGGGGAGAGAACTGTTAGTAAACAAAACAGTTCTCCTCCCTGTTAGTTCCTGCACACTGCTTTGCATGGCTGTGCAAAGCACAGCCATGCATAGCAGTGTGCTTATAGTGAAGCACAAGCAGAACATGATGTAAAACAGCACACAGTTAACCCTTTGAACGCCCCACATGTTAGCCCTTTCCTTCCCACTGTTATTAGTACAGTGGCAGTGCTTTTTATTAGCACTGATCATTGTATTGGTGTCACTGGGGATGTCCGTTCCCCCCAGTGTCAGAATGCCCACTGCAGTCCCGCTATAAGTCGCTGATCGCCGCCATTACTAGTAGAAAAAAAAAGCCCAGTATATATATACCGACATTTGTAAACGCTACTTTCATGTAAACCAATTAATTTTACACATATTGGGATTTTTTTTAGCAAAGACATGTAGCAGAATACATTTTGGCCTAAATTTATGACGAAATTAGATTTTTTTTTTTAACTGGACATGTTTAATAAGAAAAAGCCATAAATACTGCTTTTTTCCCTCAAACTTGTCGGGGTTTTTTTTTTAAAATAAACGCACAGACGATCAAATACCACCAAAAGAAAACTTATTTGTGGGGAAAGAAAGGATGTAATTTCATTTGGGTGCAGCGTTGCATGACTGCGCAATTGTCAGTTAAAGTAACGCAGCACCGCAACACAAAAAATGGCCTGGTCAGGAAGGGGGATGAATCCTCTGGAGGGCAAGTGGTTAATGTGCAGGTATTTCTGCTCACTTCCTGTTTGGCTGTGGGACAGAAAGTAAAGGCAAATCTCTGCAATGGGACACAGATGGTGAATAAAAAATCTGACAGGGCTTATAATTAGGGATGCGTCGAAATTTCAGTGGCCGAAACGTTTCAGCCGAAAACACCCCTTTTGGGCATCGGCCAAAATGGGGGAAAAAAAACAAAAAACAGATAAAGGTGCATTTTTAAAAAATGCATGTTTCGGCTAAGGGCATTTTGAATTTTTGATTTCGGCACCAAAATTTTCATTTCGGTGCACCACTAATTATAATCCTCCTTTACTCTATCAAAAATGAAAAAAGTTTTCTCTAGTTCTACTTTAATTAAAAAGTGTGCAAAGCCACCTTAACAGGGTTGGCCCCAAATACTGTTTCCTCTATTGATATGGTAAACTGTTTCAAAGGGTGTGATTTCCTGTTTCTTTTAGTAGGAAAGACTTTTTAAAGTCATTCTTTTCCTCCTTTTGGCAGAGAATGTGTTAATATAGTTTGAAAGAGGACAAAAAAACCCTTTTTATTATTGTGGGTTTGTTAGAATTGCACATTGTGTCTGCATCATCAATCTTGTACTGGTACAACTAGAGCCGGCATCGAAAACTTTGGAAAATTATATTTTGAGTGTTCTGCTTCATCTTCGGAAACATGCCAATTCCCCCTTTTCCTTCTCTGTTTTTTGTACATCATAGCCTTTTGATTTCCGCTCTCTCACTGAGTCATCACATCTCTGATTTTGCCTGTGGGATGGTCTTTTCCAGACTATACAATGCAAAGGTCACCCAGTGTACACTGGTCACTTGATTATTTATCAGTAAACAATCTTAAACTGCAGAGTCTTCGGAAAAACCGTCCAGTTTCATGAACCACCCAGCCTGCACACTGAAATTGTCTTAAATTTCCATTCTTGAGTTGCAGATGTGGAATGTTAAAATGGCATAAATTATCAGTAATAAAGTTCCAGATAGCCAAGAGCTGGATTTACATCTGGTCGATTCCTCACTTCCCTCCTGGTTTTCTGAGATCGTCAGACAGAATTGTTTCCTGCCTTCCTTTGTCATATCTTATGAGCAAGGAAGTCCATAAATGAGGGCTATATGTTATTTTAATATATAGATTAAAGGGAAATGTTTATAATTTTGGAGTCTATTTTAAAAGTTTTTGTGTAATAACCTTATGACATGAAAGTCTCAGCCCATTTATAGGGTTTTTTTTTTTTTACAAAAGAGCTTACGTGACTTCAAGATCTCTCTCTACTTGAAACTTTGATAGAAAACTGTGAAAATATGGTTTTGTATCACTGGAGATTGTTGAGCTCTGCCAATAGGTTATTTTTAACAAAGCTGGTAAGGCTGGTCTGTCAAATGTGAAAAGAATGTCACTGGCTCTAATGGACAAAGTATACATATGAAATATTTAAACTTTTTAGTTTTTTTTTTTTAGTCATTGGACTAATTAAAACCACTAATAAAGGGTGGAAGACATCGGCATTATAGTGCATAAAAGGAAGCTGATAGATAGATATAGATATATATCTATATCTATCCCTTCACTCCCAGGTACTTTGTCCCTATGCTCACTGTTCTCTTTGTCCTTCACAACCTCTAGAAAAACCTGGTACTGTTAGTTATGAGATTGCACCTGATCTTCTTTCTTTCCTCCCTTTACCTGGTGCTTGGGCCTCAGAGGCCAATTGTCACATATGGGGAGGGAAGGTTGTCAGCCTTAAATTAGCAAAGTGTAGCTTCACTTAAAGAAAGGGAGAAAGCTCAGGATGGGAAATGGCTTGGTGATACTTATTTTAGTTTTAGTAGGGACAGTAGGAGTCGGGGCCATGAAAATAATCTAAAGAATTGCATCTCTCAAATGTCTTCATGGTTTTTATAATGGCCATTTTTTTTTTTTAAATCAGAAAAAACCCTCAAACTAACACATTCCTCCAGCCACACAAACAAGGTGACTATCAAGCCACCGCCTTCTGTTGAGCAGGGATAGCCACAGATGGTCCCTGCGTATTCAGACAAATTTCAGTGTATGGCCAGCTTTATGTTAAGCAGACTCAAAATGTGGATTGGAACAAGGGTTGAGGGCCAGTGTTGAAGCTCATGTTCCTGTCCAACTTTGGAGTACAGACTGCTAGCATCAAATGCCTCAAAACCTTATTATAGAGTATATTTTATCTAGATTGGCCTATGATTGTTGCATCTCTAGTCGGTTATGGGTTCATTACAAGCTAAACTGTCATTTAGCTGTTTGAGGTTACTATCAGTTCTATGCTGCACAAAAGTCAATGTATGTTTATCTTATCTTGTGTTGTCAGCCCCATAACTCTTCAAGATAATGAGCATGTACCTGTGGTATCATAGAAGAGTTTAGGAAACACTAACGGCTAACTGACCCTTATGAAAAAGATTGTTTTAAGAATTTGATTAACTTCTCTATCTAAAAAGTGTCATAATTACATGGTTTATGCTTCTGTCAGTGTTGAAGATTCATTCTATTCTTTTGATAATCAGATATCCATAGAACAATTCATACAGAGAATAAAACACTGGCGAGACATCTGCTAGTTTTTCATTAAATCTGGCAATATAAGTCCCTGTCTGATCTTTCATTGACTTGTTTGGTGTACAAATGTTGTACATGTGTGGTGAAGAGACTGTTGCTTTCTTTTGGAGAAAAGGATGCAACCCTTAATCAGTCACAGATATTTGCTATGGATGCACTAGTAAGCACTTTTAAAAAGCTTAGTCCCTGAAAAAGCTTACATTTTATTTAGTTATTGGCACAGATGACCAGCAAGCTTCTTATCTTTTAAAAACATCAAAGATGTATGCACATAAGGTGATCTGCAGCTTCCAACAAGGCTGTTGAAGTTGTCAGTGTCTTGCAGCGGGACTTCCCAAAATGTGCTCTGCGTTTTGGAGAAAAACCTTAGAGAGGCGCGACACCAATATTTGACTTTGTAATCTCTGTGTTTAGGAGTTTTGGTAGAGATCCCTTGGTCACAAGACACCTCATATGTACTAAAGATGTGTTTAGGTAAACTGACCGTAGTATGTCTGTGTATGCATGTTAGGGTAATACCTTAGATCGTCATCTTAAAGTAGAGCTTCACCCAAAAGAAGAAGTTCCCTTTTAAGGCCTCCCCCCCCCCCCCCTCCTCATTTTGTGTGGGGTGGGGGGGAAATACCTGGTGTGCGTCCAAGATGCTTGCCTTTGGACAGATGCAGGAGAGGCGGAGGGGAAACCACCAGCAGGGGCCCCAGAAGAGGAGGTGCACAGAGCAGGTAAGTATAACATCTTTATTGTAACTTTTTTTTTTTTTTAAAGGGCATTTATAATCACTTTAAGCACATTGTCTAGTCTTAGATGAGGATCTGATGCCATTTGAAGGCAAATTACTGCAGAAACCCAGGTACTTAAAGGAATCCACATACTGTTTCTTGCCCCGTACACTTCTTCCACATTAGTAGCCTTAGAACACGGTTGCCTTTTTGGATAGGGCGAAGTAAAACCAGGCTGTTAAGCTATGTTTTTACCACTCCACCTTAGGCTGCAAAGGCAGTGATGTACACGTGCTTGTGTAAAGAAAAGTGAATGGGGTTGTGCTGCACCTGCATGCAATGCAAATGGAGGCAGCACAGTGTTGTGGGCTTTTAGGGGTTAAAACAGGTAGGAGGAGGTGAGAATGCCTCCTTACTGCCTGTAAAATGCCCTCTGCAAAGTGACCTTTTTCTAGGCAAACTTATAGTACCTTTTTGTAACTAATTATTATTATACAGGATTTATATAGCGCCAACAATTTGCTCAGCGCTTTACAATAGAACAGGAGACAATACAGTAACAATACAGTTCAATACAAGAGGGTTAGGAGGGCCCTGCTCCTTGGAGTTTACAATCTAGGAGATTAAATGCAAAGGACCCCCTGTGTGTCTGCAGTTTTAGCCAGGGAGGAGGAGTGATGGTGAGAGAATATATTTGTTACCAGAATTATTACATTTGTCTTTTGTAATCTAGGAATAAAAACATGGGTCAAGTATATAAATAAATATGGTTTATATAAAAATACTTAAAAATCTGCTGCCTGAAAATGTTGTTTTCCCTTTAAATAGGTCAGAACCCTAAGGATACTCCTGTGGTACAGATTTATACAATGCAGCCAGTTCCACTTGGGAGTCCATTTACTATAGTCTGTGTTCTGGCCGATTGTGTAACTTTGGATGCTGTGAACCCTCATATTCCAGCGAGCAAATCTGCATGCTGTGAACCCTCATCCTCCAGCGAGCAAATCGTTCCATGGAACATGTTGCCCAAATGTTTACTTTGTAACAAAGCGTTTGCATTCTGTCAGGGTTCACATCAGCATCAAAACAAACAGTCCTTGTGGATTCCCAGGCACAAGAGCCTGCTAAAAGGGTCACAGCGACCTTTGCTTTTTTCTCTGCAAACACAGGTCCGGAAACGAGGTCCTGGAGCTATTGTACCCCAGTGTTCTTTGTTAATTCTTTGTTGTAAATTTGGACAAGCGCTGGCTGGTTTTACCATGTCATTGCTTTGTGCCTCCTTTCTAGCTTTTAATGTTTGTATAACTCTTTCCAGATCCTTGGCTAATTTTGTGGTTTCCTGTGTATTGATCACTTTCACTTTTGGCTTTCATCCAGATTTTTGTGGATTATAAGTCACTAAAACTAGACTGCATTTTCAACTTTTAGCTAACCTTTTACACTGAAGATTGCCTTCTCTCTTCATTCAGAAAAGCTGGCCACAGCAGACAGATTAGTTTTTTTTTTTTTTTTGTGCCTAGGCCAATTAAGCAGTGCTTATCATAGCTTAGTCATCATTAAAATGAAGACCTACCAGTCCATCCCCCACAGTTACTACCTTTGTACCACTAGCCCCTCCCTCTTAGATTGTAAGCTCCAAGGAGCAGGGCCCTCCTAACCCTCTTGTATTGTTGCTGTATTGTCTCCCGTTATATTGTAAAGCGCTGAACAAACTGTTGGCGCTATATAAATCCTGTATAATAAAGTGCATATTGAAACGTGTCCTAATGAAGCTGGTAGACTCAGCCTGCAGGCCCTATACATACAAGGCCAAACTAGGGTTCAGCAAGCTACTGTTTTTTTTTCTTAAAGTCTTAGGCTCCATGCACACTGGACATTTTAATAACGCTGGTAGTGTTAGATTTGTAAAGTCACGTTAAAAACGTGAGTTTTTAAGCGTTTTTGTATTAGCATTTTTTCACATTTTCTAGAGGGTTTTTTTACCCTTTTTTTTGGGAGGGGGCAGGGTGGTGGGTCAAAAAAAGTCCAAAACCACTGGTTTCCTGCATTGCGTCGCGTTAGAGCATTTTTACAGCTAAAAAGCTATTCCTGGATTGCGAGTAGGGCCCTCTGTTTCCTCTTGTACCAAATTGTATTGTAACTGTAATGTCTACCTTCATTTTGTAAAGCGCTGCGCAAACTGTTGGCACTATATAACTCCTGTATAATAATAATAATAATAAACTCCTCTAGAAACCCACTACTTCTGGGGTTTTTTTCCAGCCAAAAAACGCCCCTGCCAAAAACAGTCTGTGTGCATGGACACATAGGATAACATGCTGGGGAGTTAACTGGCTGTAGAAAAAACGTCAAAAGCCCAAAACTGCAACTGTAAAGAATTTCCAGTGTGCATGAGGACTTAGGATGCTGGTCGTAATCTGACAACATCCAACTCCTAGTTAAGTCTTTTTGCAGGCTGTAGATTCACAGCTCCATGCATCAGAGGCTCATTGCAATCTAACAACCTTTAGGATTGAGAACAATATCACACTCCTACACCAGCTTCTTGTAGGAAATATTATATGCTGAGGCAATATTTATTTGGGAGCTATGTTACAGTATGAATGGCAAGAGGCTGCAGTCTGCAATAGACATTTCTGTCTGATATTGAAGAGTACATTGGACACATGCTTCGTTGCTGAATAGTGCTTACTCCACTAAGAATTGCACAGTCCCACTGTATGGGTAGTTTTACATTTCCCTGCAATTTAGCTGTAATTGCACAGGGAATGGACAACATGTGGTCAGCTTTGGTCTATTGAAGGACATTGTAGTGTAGATGATAAGAAAAATTGCAATACTCATAGTTCCTATTCCCATTTTCTTGTGATCAGTGATCTAAGCGCAGCAAACTGAAACCTGTTTTGTTGCTGTGAGTCACTTACTGCCAGGCAAAAAGGAAATGTAAATACTGCACTGTGCATCCATTACCTTACTCTTCAGTTTTGGTTGCAAACATCTTTTTACATTGCTTCTAAAGGCTTTTTACTTTCATGCATTCTATGTTTGACAAATAAAAAACCTTCTGTGTGCACACCCCCCGCAGCCCTCCCTAATATTTATCCAAGTCCCTTTTGGGTCTCTTTGTCCTCATTGGCTCCCACTGCTGTCAATCATAGCCAGTTAGGAGGGAGTAAGGGGTGGGACTGTGCCACACTTTGTGTCCATGGCCATGGATGTAATGGATGAAAGTCTGTTTCCTCTGAGCCAAGCTAATTTCCTGCACTGCAGACTAGATATTTTTTCTTGCTATCTTTTGGGCATTGGTCCCCCTCACCTCCCTGACGAGTTCTACCTCTGGAGCCTTTGAGAGAGGACCCAGGTGCTGGAGGTGTCTACATCATGCATGCAGTGATGTGGACTTGGAAGGAATGACCCCATGAATGAACACTCTGGGTTGTGCTTGGAGATCTGTGTAGCCAGCCATCTGTCATTCATTTTCATCTGGCTGCATGGAACACCTGTGCATCCTGCACAAGTGAAGACAGCCCTTAGCATAGTTGTATGGATCAGTATACCCGTATAAATGAGACCTCATTGTGCATTTTTAAATACAAGCAGTACAAGTACCTTAATTTGACTTGGTATTCACAAGGTGGGGTGGAAGAGGAGACCTGTAAGTAAAAGTGGAACTTAGTGATTGCAAAGGCATTTTTTTAAAATAACAAATATGTCATGCTTAGCTGCTCTGTGCAGTGGATTTACACAGAACATCCTTGATCTTCCTCTTCTCGGGTCCGCCGCCGATGCTCCTGCCAAACACCCCCAGAGCAAGCAGCTTGCTTTGGGGGCACCTATTTAGGCTTGCTCCAAATCCATTGCTCTGTGTCCATTCACTATGCCCAGCCCCCATTCTCTCCCCATTGGCTCACTTGCTGCTTTCTGCTGCCAATGAGGAGGGAGAGTCCCGGGACAGTCGAGGCTCTCGTGCACATCGCTGGATCGAGATGGGGCTCAGGAATGTATTGGGGCTGTTGCACACAGAAGGTTTTTACCTTCATGCATTTAATGCAAGGTAAAACAACCTTGAGCCTTTATAGCCACTTTTATTAGAGAAAGATTAGGTCCCCTCTCTGGCTGTATACATTTTAGGACTGAATGTACAGCAATACAACATCTTTGGGATGGTGAAGCAGCTCTCATATGTGCTTCATGTATGTATTTAGCAGTTTACTTGAAGTTCAGCTTTTCCTAGTCATTGCTCTTTGCAGCTCCATATGACATAAGCCCAGAGGCACCCCACTTCTTTTCCATACTCACATCTCTTCAAGTGTTAGGGTGAAAGATTTGTAACATTCTGTTTTCCAAGGAAGAGAAAGCAAATTGTTGGCCTCAGTCACACTTATGCAAGGGCAGTTTTGTTATCGTTTGACAGTTGTGAAATCATTTCAGAAGAAGCTGAAACTTAGTCTGTGTTACATAATAAATTAATGCTTGTGACACCCGGGGACTTTCTAAAAAACTTACACAGCCTCTGATAGAAAGGAATCTGTTTTCAATGAAAGACTTGTTCACAACAAAGCCCAGCCATCCTCTTGAAGTTAAAGTCCAGGCTATTCCTGCTCCCCCCCTTCAAGCCCTCTTCTAACTACCCTGTAGAGGGAATATGCAGTTAGAGATCTTAGGTTGTACACCCCTTGAGGGTTAGGGACTGATGTGAATGTACAATATATATGTAAAACGCTGTGTAAACTGATG
Organism: Staurois parvus; assembly: GCF_062004578.1. Classification (NCBI taxonomy): domain Eukaryota; kingdom Metazoa; phylum Chordata; class Amphibia; order Anura; family Ranidae; genus Staurois; species Staurois parvus. The sequence continues at coordinate 1,086,015 of NW_028318464.1, read as the reverse complement.
GCGCTATATAAGTACCTGTAATAAATAATATTTGTCTATTCACTGGGTGCTCTGGTCTGGTCACATGATCGGCTCCCAGCGTCAACTTCAGGGGAGTGGAGGAACAGTCGACCGTATTATTCATGCAAATTGCAGCTGGAGATGGAAGTTGCAGAATACAAATTCTTGAACAAGATGGTGGTATTCCTGCCCAACACGTGTATGAAATGCACACTGTGGGAGATCAACATCATATTGAGAATTCCTATTTGGTACAATAATCTCATTTCTAAGTGTACCTTTTGAATACCAGAACTTGGTGGCCAAATAACTGCTTTTCTCTTATATATGGAAAGAGCCATTTGATAATGGGAACCTGGGCCTCCTGTAAGGTCTTTTGCACACAAACACAAGGCAAAAAGGCCATGTTTGTAACTGTAGCACAACCTTTTTTACAGCTTTATTGTCTATTGGACAATGCATACAGCTGCATAGATCTGTGTTGCAGCAATGCATTCAGAGTCATAAAAAAAAAGGAATTATTTATGTTTGAGCGCAGTAAATGAGATGCATATGCATGTATACACAAGTATATTTGAATGTGTACACATAAATTGCAACACTTGCAGCTTGAGAACAGCTGGTTTGCAGGTAACCAAAATTCCGACTGAATTGGACTTGTCTGCAGATCTTCTTTTGAAGGCAGCAAAGGATATGGAAATGCAAGACTCTGGGTGCAGCAGGTTTTTTTTAAACTCTTAAAGGCCCAGTTGAATTTTTATTTTAAGTCGGCTGAATACATTCCTGGTGCATCAGCACTAAAGGTTGACAAATTCTTACAGTTTGTTTTTAATTTAAAAGCCTCAACAGTCTATGTAGAAAGCTTGTTCCCTGTCAGCATGCTGAAAAGAAGGCCCTGTATGAAAGTAGTGATCTCTCCACCTGACCTGCTGAGCCCCACCTATAAACAGTTCATGTAGCACAGCTTGTTCTCCCTGCTGAATGAAGATATCTAGTTTTGATTTATTAGGGTTGTGTCGGAGAACCCACTGCTTCCATAAAAAGAGCAAGGGTCCTTCTTTGCATCTTTGCAGCATGCTGGCAGGGGGCAGACTTTTTTGCTCAAGGTGTGGTTGTTTCCTAAAAAAAAAAGGTCAAAATCTTTAAACGCTTTTTTTTTCTCTAATTCTCTTGGAATATATTTAATAGATTTGAACTGAAAGTTAATTTAGCCTTTAAAGTAAATGAAGTGAACTTTTTGATTCAAAGCCCATCTTTAGGATGGAGAAAAAAAACCTGCATTGCACATGTTTTGGACAGAGTGGAAATGGATTAGAACACCTATTAGGGGTTTTTTTTTTATTGTCTGTGCCTCAGTTAGAGAGATTCAGCCTATTTGTCCTGTTTGCCATTATCATTGAAAGTAAAAGAAACCCCAAATATTGGGTTGTCCCTGGAAAAGTAAGTGGATAACTCTTCCTATGGGGACACTAGTTCTGGTGACCTGGGGTCCCCAAGGAATTCCCTTAATTTGCAGAGATTTTCTCACTTCCTGTTTTGGCATTGGGACACAGGTGGCAAAAAACCCCCAAAAAACTGACGACGAGTTATAACCCTCCCTTACTTAGTCTGTAGGACTCCACCCCACTGCAGTTGTGCTTTTTTTTTTCTTGTGCCTGGAGTTTGGCTTTAATCCTAATGGCAGTATTAGTAGCAGGATAAATTCACTGGCTGTCTATCACTAGGTGTTTTCTGGAAATGACAGTTAAAGAACAAAGTTGATTTTAATCCTAGTTTAACAGGTCTGAAGGTGTATGTCATAGAGGTCTACTGTAATGTCTATACACAGATGAAATCAGGGGCGTACTGACAACTCATGGGGCCCCCGGGAAATAGGGGATCATGGGCCACCTGTGTCCTTGCCCAAACTCAAAAAGGCCTATGAAAAAGGTACCAGGGGCATCTCATGGGGCCCCCGGGCAGTGCCCGAGTTTCCAAATGGTCAGTCCGCCCCTGGGTGAAATACATATTTATCATGTCAGATTATCACAGCCTGGTCAGACAGCATAGGGAGATCCATGACCTGATTTTTCTCAACTGCTGTTAAGCAGTACATCTTGGTCACCTCCCTGCCCTTTGTCTGTTATTAGAGAATGAGGGAGTAAAATCACAGTGCTGAGACCATCCCTTTGCTCACTGGTCCCTCTCATCCAGGTAGCATGTTTCACTTTCAGCACATAACCTTGCAGCAGAGACTGATATGGTTATGCAGATCCCTAATTGTTTACTATTGTCATGGATTTCTGTATTTAATGCAAGTTTTCCCTCTTTTTGTTCCTCAGACTTCCTTTAATTCGGAGTTAATAGTAACCAAATCTTCATTTCTTTGAGACTGTATTGAGGGCATAAAAAACACCACCTTGCCCAGTAAATCTATTGGGGATCTTTTAGGTTGCATCCCATACCCACTGTAGGTCTTTAATATTAATGTCATCTGTCAGTATCTGTAATTGATAAGAACTTGAATTGCTACCCAAAAGTATATTGAAGATACTCCCATCTAGTTCTTTGGATGTCCATAGGTCTGCTTACACTTCAGTGAGTGCAACCTAAATGTTGCAGACTCTTCATAGCTCTGGACTAAAGTATGCATATCTTTCAGCAGGAGTGGTTTTTCTGTCGATGTTTTAGTGGCTTTATTTTGATTCAGTAATAGGTTAAGAATTGAGCATAGACATGATGCTCTTTGCTTTTATTGTCAGTCAGAGTTGTGCAGAATTGGTGCAAGTTGTTTTTTTGCTCACCCAGACAGACCTCCATAACTGCTAATGGATGCTCAGTCATATGCAAAGCATGTTGTTGGATTTTAATGGCTGCTTGATGTTTTACCTTAGTGGGAGATGTGTGCTTTGGAGTATAAATATTGTCACGGTGGCACATCATTTTGCTTGCTGTCAGAGTTTCCAATTTGTGTGATGCATAGGTAAGTAAGTAAAACCTTTTGTCATATGTGGTGTTGGATCTTCCAATGAATGACTGACCAAATACACATGTATGACAGCTGCAGAGATTTCCCTTTTGGACTTTTAGGCTGAACTATGACCCACCTTGTATCTGATTAGTCTTCATTAAATCTTTTATAGTCTAGATCAGGGGTTCTTAAACTCCTTAATCCGGGGACCCAAATAGGAAAAATGTTTCTGTACTAAGACCCAAGAAAATAACTATTGCCAATGCCAGCAAAGCCACACACAATAAGAAAAATGATGTGTTGTAGACACTCTTCACCATTTTTGTGTGGTTCTAAGGCATGAAGGTTTTTTTTTTTTTTTTTATCTTAAGGCATTTTCTGCACTGAGGTAGAAAACCTTCAGTACGAGCTCTCCCATTCTGTATGGCTAAAATCGCACCACATTCTCACCAAAATTGTGCAGGACCCTTTTTTGTCTGCACCAGAATCGAATCACATGGGTGTTTACATCATTGAGATCCAATTCTGCAAGTCGCACCATGTTTTGCAAACCGATTTCAGGGTGTTAACACACACACCTGCAGAGGTTTGCATAAACGGTGTGATTTTGATGCAGTGTGGGAATCGCACAGAAACGTGCAAATTCCGCACCGCATTAGAGTGAACCAACACTCATACTTACCTGAGCCTGATCTTGTTCCAGCAATGTGCACAAGAGCAGGAGATCCCTCCTCATTGGCTCAGACACATTGGCTTCCGCTGCAGTCAATCACAGCAAATAAGGAGGGAGCGGGGGCGGGTCATACTCTGTGGGTCTTATGGACACACAGAGCTGGCTCAGGAGCAAGCTTGCTTGAGTGCCTCCATGTCAAGCTGCTTGCTATAAAGGGCATTTGGTGGGTGGAGGAGCCAGGAGCACCATTGGGGCACTCAGGGAGAGGGGGATCTGGGCAAGTAATGAAGGCCATATATGTGTCGAATTCCAAACAAATTTTCTTTTGGAAATTTTGTACATTTTGTACCCAATGGTGCCACCATTGATTCGAAATTCAACCAACCAAGCCTTCAATTTCTCCTCATCTTGCTACAGAAAAGAATTTTCTTTTCTTTCCAAGTCACAGTTTATGCTAATTTCTTTTTCGTTTATATTTCCCACACATTTCTCCCATCACTGATTCGAAATTTGTTAGTTTTTAAAAACATTTCCAACATGCGTGATCATTCACATTCGATGGTCACACGAAAATCGTCCGTTTCTGTGACCCCCTAATGGTGTGAAATGCGAACGAAGATTCTTAGAAAAGATGTTTGAAAGAAAATCCTTTCGGAATTAGACCCGTATATGGCCAGCTTAAGTATAGCATGTTTGTTAATTAAAAAAACAAACAAAAAGACATCTTTTACAATCCCTTTAAGCTGGGACATGTTTTCAACTAATGCTGGGGGCTCTTCACATCCTATCACAACCTTGTCTGTTATTTTCACTTCCTTGGCACACATGCTTCGGCCACCAATACATGCCTATGCTGTCAACAATATTTTTAAAATATATTTCAAATGTTTTGGGTGGGAAAACATTTGAAAAATGTTAACTGCGTTGTTTAATGGCCACTTCTCAGATTGTTGCAGTATACGATTTAAAAGGAAAGTGTACTGTATCACCATCGCCATTGATTCTAGGCTTGGACAAACTAGGCTTCAACAGTCAGTGACCTATCACAAACACGTCCATGACTCAATTTGGGTCCTGGCGAGAAATGAGCAATCGGAAAACACGTGAAAGGAATGGTGTGTTTTTTTGTTTTTTTTTTGTGGTCAAATATTGTGTAATAATAGAGGTCAAATGCTGCTATTTCATCGTCGCCTATCGAGTGTCATGTGTTTTACAAAAAGGAGAAAACGCAGTTATTTACCTGTTAACTGTATTTCCAGAAATCTTCTAGGACAGCTCACTTGAGAGATAGGGCTCCTCCCAGGAAACACACGCTCCACCTTTTTTTTTCCCTTTATAGGCGTCCTCTCTCCCATTGGCCCCCAGTATAAGAATATGACCGAAGGCCTAGGAGAAAACAGACGAAAACCGGTAATAAAGATATCCCCTCAGAGGTTCGCAACATACCTGCACATAATTGTGTGATCATACAGTAATCGGGGGGGAGTTACGCTGTCCTAGAAGATTCCTGGAAATACAGTTAACAGGTAAATAACTGCGTTTTCCCTAGTCATCTTCTAGGACAGCTCTCTTGAGAGGAGTAGAATAGAAATACGTACATTAGGGCGGGCACCTTGCTTGTAGGACCTTCCTGCCAAATGCCTGGTCCTTGCTGCTGATCAGGTCCAGCCTGTAATGCTTAGTAAAGGTGGCGAAACTGGACCACGTTGCGGCTCTGCAGATCTGTCCGGGGGAGGCCCCCCCTTTTTTCGCCCAGGAGGCCGCGGTGGCCCTCGTGGAGTGGGCTTTTAGGCCGGGCGGTGGTGACAGGCCTGCCGTCTTGTAACCTTCCGAAACTGCCTCCCTGATCCATCTGGCGATGGTGCCCTTGGAGGCACCGTCCCCCTTCCTTGGCCCCTGGAATAGGACGAAAAGCCGGGACGAGTGTCTCCATGTCTTTGTGCGTTCGATGTATGTAATCAAACATCTTCTAACGTCTAACCTGCTATAGTCCTCCGTGCTGCCCGGATCGGCCTCCAGGGAAGGTATTACTATTTCCTGAGATCTATGGAAGTGTGACGCGACCTTAGGTAGAAAGGCCACGTCCGTGCGGAGGATGATTCTATCCAATAAGATGGTGCAGTATGGCTCAATCACTGAAAGGGCATGCAACTCGCTGACTCTGCGGGCAGAAACTAGTGCTGTGAGGAGGATGGTTTTAAGAGTCAAAGATCTGAGCGAACACTCATCCAGCGGTTAGAAAGGCCCTTGCTGAAAGCTCTTCAGGACTGTGCCCAGGTCCCATGTGGGGTATTTTGGCATGGACGGGGCACGGCGCCTGGAGATAGCCTTCAGGAATCTGATTACTAATGGGACTGCCGCCAACCTCAGCTCCAGAAAGTTCGACAGAGCCGCTACCTGTACTTTGAGGGTTCTGGTGGCCAGATTCTTATCCGCCCCGGCTTGAAGGAATTCAAGAACTGTATGCAAAATGGGGGCGCCCGGTGCCTCGTTTCTGACCTTCCAGGCGGAAAACTTCTTCCAGACCTTGTCGTACAAGGCATTCGTCGACCTCTTCCTGCCATCCAAGAGGGTGGCGACCACTCTTGCCGACAGCCCCTTTTCTGCTAGCCTGTCCCGCTCAGAAGCCACGCCGCTAAGGACAGCCTTTCTGGATGAGGATGCAACACTCTCCCTTGGGTGAGTAAATCGCGTGTGGGTGGTATCATCCATGGGTCTGCTAAACTTAGCTCCTTCAACCGGGAGAACCAAGATCTCTTGGGCCAGAATGGCGCGATCAGAATAACTTTGGCTTGAGACAACTGGATCTTCTGTACCACCTTCGGCAGTAGTCTGAATGGAGGGAAGGCATAAAGGAGGTCTCCTTCCCACTGCTGGGCTAGCGCATCTATCCCCGCGCTTTTGGGGTCCTTCTGCAGGCAGAAGTACCTCTCCCGCTTTGTGTTCTGGCTGTTGGCAAAGAGATCCATAGAGGGGGAGCCCCACCTGGCGCATATCTGATCGAACGCTGACTGGCTGAGGCACCATTCTGTCTGGATGGCCTCTCTTCGGCTCAGCTGATCCGCCAACTGGTTCAGGTCCCCTTTCAGATGTACTGCCGTGATGAACTCTAGGTTTTCCTCCACCCAGCTCAGGAGGGATCCGGCCAACTCCATCAGCCTTGGGGACCTTGTGCCTCCCTGCCTGTTCAAATATGCCACTGCTGTGGTATTGTCGGAGAGAATCTGGACACCTCTCCCCCTTATCTTTTCCTGAAAGGTCGTAAGTGCCTTGAAAACTGCCAACAGCTCCCTGTAATTTGACGACTTGCTGGAGTCTACTGCACCCCACGTGCCCTGGGCCAGGCCGTCTTCCATATGGGCGCCCCAACCAGTCATGCTTGCATCCGTGGTGATCCTCACTGGGCTGGCCAGCCTCCAACTTCTTCCTTGTTCCAAGGTGAGGACGCTTCCCCACCACCTTAGCGATTCCCTCACTTCGTGCGTGATGCGGATCCTGGAACTCAGACCCGCTCGGCTGCCGTCCCAGTGGGAAAGGGTGTGATTTTGCAGAACCCTGGAGTGAAGTTGCGCCCATTGCACCCCTGGTATTGCCGCTGTCATCCTCCCGATTATCCTCATCGCGGTCCTGACCGTGCAGGTCGACATCCTCCGGAGGGCCCTTGTGTCCTGCCGCAGGTTGAGGGCTTTTTCTGATGTCAGGTACGAGCGGGCATGTGCGGAGTCCAGGACGTACCCCAAGTACGTAATCCTCCTGGAGGGGGTTAGCTGTGACTTCTCTTTGTTGATAAGCCACCCCAAACTTTCCAGAAAAGATATCGTACGTTCGATGTGGGATCTCAGGCCTCCTTCTGTGTCCGCAAATAAAAGCAGGTCGTCCAAATAGGGGATGATGTTTATCCCTTCCAGTCTCAAGACTCTTAAAGGCTCCGCTAGGATCTTGGTAAATATCCTCGGGGCCGACGACAGGCTGAAGGGGAGTGTGTTGAACTGAAATAGCACAGGACCCTTTTCGCCTTCCAGCGCAAACCTCAGGAATCTCCTGGATTCTTCCCTTATCGGGACATGCAGGTATGCGTCTTGCAGATCTATCGAGGCCATAAACACCCCAGGTGATAGGAGTTCCTTCACCGTGTGTATGGATTCCATACGGAACTTGCTGGGCCTCACAAACTCGTTCACCTTTCGCAGATTCAAAATCATCCTGTAAGTACCTGACGGCTTTTTCCTTAGAAAGAAATGGGAGAAGAATCCACTTCCCCTTTCCTCTTCTCTTAACTGGCAGATTACGTTCTGACTGAGCATACTCTGTAGGAGGTCCACCAATGCATCTGCCATGGCCCTGTCCTTTGGCAGGGGTGTTGCAAAGAATCTCTGAGGGGGGGCCCTTGTGAACTCTATTCTGTACCCCTTGTGGATGGCCTCCAGAATGTAGGTGTTCTGGGTTATCCTTAGCCATTGTGCGTGGAAGCGCCCCAGCCTCGCTCCCACCTGGCCTCTCCAGTCACTTCGGCTGGGTTTTGGGTCTATTCTGGCTTGGGTTGAAGAGGAACCCTCCCCTGCCTCTCGGCTCGTTCCTGCCTCTTCTCGCGCCCCAGCCTGGGCGCTGGGTTTGGAACCTAGCTTCCCTCGATGTGTATCGCCTGGATGGGCGAAACCCCTTCCGTCCAACTTGCCTGCTGGGGACCGGGAAGCTCTTTTTCCTGTCGGCCGACCTTTCCAGGACTGAATTCAGCTCCGGCCCAAAAAGGAGTTTTCCTTCAAACGGCAGGCCGCAGAGTTTAGACTTGGAGGCCAGGTCCCCCTGCCAAGATTTCAGCCAGATAGCCCTCCTCGCCGTGTTTATGAGCGCTGTAGATCTAGCAGAGAGTCTGATGGTCTCTGCTGATGCGTCCGCGATGAAGGCTACCGCTTTCTCCAGCACCGGCAGCGATTTCAGAATCTCTTCCCCCGGGGTGCCTTGTTCCAGATGCGAACGGAGCTGCCCCAACCACACATCCAGGGTTCTGGACACGCAGGTCGTCGCCACTGCAGGTTTGAAATTCACTGCGGACGCTTCCCATGCTCTCTTCAGGAACGCATCCGCTTTCCGATCCATCGGGTCCTTCAGGGACCCACCGTCTTCAAAGGACAGGTCCGTTTCCTTCGAGATCCTCGAGAGGGGCGTCTGGCTTCGGGCAAGTCTCCCAAACCGAGGCATCTTCCTCCTTAAAGGGGAAACGTCTCTTGAGGTTCTTGGGAAGGAAAGCCTTCTTCTCCGGCTCTTCCCATTCTCTCCTGATCGTGGACCATAGGGCAGGGTGCACTGGGAATGTACGGCTGCTTTTTGCCTGTAGCCCTGCGTACAGTTGGTCGTGGAGAGAGAGGTCCTGCTGTTCCTCCTCCAGATCCAGGGTCTCGTAGATCACCTTTAACAGGTTCTCCGTGTCTTCCACCTGAAAAAGGAACCTGTCTGCCTTTGGGCCCTGAGCCTCAATCTTGTCCTCCTCCGAATCTGAGGTGTCCGACTGTTCGGCCTCTTCCCAGTCCCTTACAGTCGCTACCTTGTCCAGCTTCCTCTTTTTCCCCCCTTGGGTGCTGCCTGAAGTGCCCGGTTGGGGCTCATCCTGGGCCGGCCCCGGTTTCTGTTCCCTGAAGCTTTGAAATGTCTTGGACATCTCTTGCGTCATATTCTGTAGGAAGTCTTTAAAAAGAGATCCAGACTCCTTCTTGATGAGCTTGTCTATACACCCCTGGCAGAGCTGCTTCCTCCAGGAGCTCGCCAGTTTCTTCCTACAAGTGGCACACTTCTTTTTCTGCTCACAAGCTCCAGCCGTGGGCCTGGGGGGGAGAGGGGGGCTGTGTGTGCGTGGGGGTACCCCATTATCCCGGGGGGGGGGAGGGAGGGGGGAAAAATAAAGAAGAGTGGCCAAACAAAGGCCCTTACCTTACCGCAGGCCTCCCCCGGTCCTGACAGATCTGCCTCTATGCTGCCGCAGACTCCGCCTCGGTGTGGCGGTTTTTCAGGGCTGGAGGGCTCCGCCCCCCCCCCCCCTGCGATCCCCACTCGCCGACCTCCCTCTCACGGCCGCCGGTGGAGAAGCGGCCGTGGCACGGGTTCCTTTCGCGGTCCGCCGCCCATTTCCAATATGGCGGCGGCCGTTCCATGCTCCTGCGCCGGAAGTGACGTCACCCGGCGCCCGGAAGTGACGCGATCGCAGCGTCCAGACCTACCGCAGCCGCGCCTCCTGGCCATGCTGCCAGGATCCAGGAGCAGGTAAGACTTACCTGAAAACCCCCGCAGGGAAAGACACCAATGCCTCGGTCGGCGGAGCGGGCTCTACCCCCCTGGAGAGCCCCACTGGGACCATCCGGGGTCCGACGCCCCCACCCTACAAAGGGCACTCAAGGATGAAACTGGCTGAAAGGTCGTCCCCCCACAAGGCCCCTGCCTTGCTTGGAGAAAGGAGGACGGGGGGACCTCAGCCAGGGACCCTCTGTACTCCGCCAGAGAGCCCAGACTAAAAATAAAAAATGGGCGTAGCTCCTTCCTGGCCGGAGGAAACACTAAAACTGGGGGCCAATGGGAGAGAGGACGCCTATAAAGGGAAAAAAAAAAGGTGGAGCGGGTGTTTCCTGGGAGGAGCCCTATCTCTCAAGTGAGCTGTCCTAGAAGATGACTAGGGAAAAATATCCTGTCAAGCTACCTTCCCCAATATATTGGACATGCCTTGATTGCTACACTTCACTGCATTTTAACACCGGACTAAAACTTTCCTTTGCTTTTTATTTCAAAGTACGAGGGGCGTTCAAGTCAAACCAGGAGTTTATATGATAAAAGAACAAATATCAGGGAGTGGAAACTGCATTTATTTTTTTACTTGCTCCCCTGCTACATTTATGCACTTATCCCAGTTTTTAATGCCTGGAAAGCTTTGGTATAGAAAGATTTGCCTGAATTATTCTAGGACAGCCTGCTTCACTTCGTCATGATTGTGTTCACTGTTCCCACAGAAAGATTTGTTTCTTGTGCAATTTCACGACCATTTATGTATCGATTATCCAGGATCAGGTACCTGTTCCACACACTAAATATTCACAGGAATGACTGCTGTGAGCTGGGAACCACCATGGCCCGGATCGCTATTGACACTGATGAACATTGGCCATCTTTGAAACGTTTTCACCATTCAAATGTCTTACTGCGGCTGAGCATCTCATCACCATACTGTGCTTGAAGTCTTCTGTTGATATCCGTGGGTTTTACGCCTTCGTTCACAAGAAACATCATCACCACACGCTGTTCCGTGCATGCACTATCACTATCTGCCATCTTGATTAACTGTCTCTGACTGGCCCACAGCATGTGCACCACCTATCAGTAATATGACACTCTTGCCTCTTACTACTGCATGTAGTACCGCTACTCTGGCAGTCCTTTTTTTTTTACCTGTAAAATTTAAAGTCCCTGTTTGACTTGAGCGCCCCTTGTATATATTATAAATATTCTGTTTTACTTGTGTCTGTGTACACCCGCCTACCTCCTATCGGTCCATTAAAAACAAATGGAAGAGGATCAGTGTAGGTGGATCGGGTCAGAGGCAGTTGGGTGTTAAAAGACAGATATACTCAGCTAATATGACCCCAGTGCTAACTGAGGGGGCAGAAGGAGGTGCAAACAAAGATACTGTGCAGGAGCTCAACTTCCTCCTTATGAACCGATGATGTCATTGGTTGTTAGGAGGTCTCCGGCTAGAAGGTGGTAATGGTGCACAATGAAAACATATGGCTTTGTGTAACTAAAAGGTAGGCTTCATCCACCTGCTGTCTTGTAAACATTTTTGGGGCAATTTATAGTCATTTTGTCAAGGCAACCCAATTGAAAAAGGGGATCTGTATGATGCTGTATGTTAGCTGAAACCATGACAGCCATACAACAGTTGTTGGTGAGGTGATGTTGAGGGTGTAAAGTGTTCATTGAACTTTTAGTTTATTTTCACTTTCACAGTTCACCTTCTTGGTCTTGTTTTCTGTAGTGTGTGTTTTGAACTGTCTGAAGTTCGTTAAGCGTATCATGTCCTGAACCACTTGGAAGACATGGCCCTGAGCGCAATTCACCTGTGCTCTGTTACAATTTATTTAATAGTCAGTGCAAACCATGCCTGAGCACAGAAATCTCCTCAGATAACTGGGCACAAAAGCAGGGATTGATGTGATCTGGTTGTCAGAATTGATGATGGAAGTTTGCCCATTGTGAGTGCAAACCAGTGGGGAAGAGGAGACCATTGAATTCTGGTGTGGTTCAGTTCAACCTGGCCCATTGTGAGTGCACCATTCAAAGTGTTTGAGCAAAATAAAAAAAAAAACACTTTGCATATCTTTACCAAATAAGCATATTTCACCCTGTTTTATCTGTAAAAAGTAAAATTCTTTTTGTTCCTACTATATATCCAGAATGCTATTAAAGTGACACGTTAACATCGCCTAAAAAGAGATGGATGGGGGGATCTGTACCCCATCCAACTAGCAGATCGGATGGCAGTCCATTTACATCTGACTGCCCCATAGAAACCAGGGGCTGTGTTCGTGTCCTCTTTGTTTGTGCAGAGCAGACATGGACCTGTCATCCTGCTGCTCAGCAGGGATCAGAAGACAGATCCCTTGCTGAGCAGGTGGATCCGCTTGGGGGGGATTGGGGGATGCAGGGTGCCGGTGCATTTGTAACATGAACATGGGTATTATATGTTACAAAAGGTGAACTTGTACTTTAACTTCCCGTAGTGAGCTGACATCGCTGTTACTGCAAAAATGCAACATTCTCAAGTAACTTGGACTACAAAACAGCCTGTATTGTAATGGAGATGAGTGGACAGGGTGTCCAGCAGGGGAGAACTCCGCCAGGGCTAATAAATCTGCTGTAGGAGACAACCAGGCAACTAGCATTTTTCAGAAGCAGACAGTAATGGCAGCCTTCATATTTTCACTGTCTTTTTCTGTCTTTGAATGATGAGGACACATCTAGGATCCTGACACCTACTCAGTTGATTTTTTTCCTTTCTAAATGGAGTGCATTTCCTTCGTCTAGACTAAATGTGGTGGTGGGGAGGTATAATGACATTGTTAGCAGATTTGTTTGGACAGGGGCAGAATGTAGGCCGTGTGGTTTTCATCAGTACCTCTTATACAGTGACTGCATGTTCTGGCTGACAGGAGAGAGAATCCATATTTCACGTTTGATATTTCAGTAGCTGCTCCTCAGACAGAGCCTTGCACTGTATACTTTACAGTTTGAGACTTTTATCCTGTTTACTGTCGTCACCCGTTTTCCCTTTTGGAAAAAAGGCATGTAAGGTGTAATTAGAATACCACGCCTGTTTGCTGTGTTTTCTCCCCATGCTTTTCTATAGCAGTTTGTTTTTCTGACACCCAAAAAACAAAATGTTTTGGAATGTATGGAAGGTGGGAATAAGGGAAATGCGCATTTTGTTTATTGCAGGTTTCCTTTCAAAACACCATGAAGGATTCTTTTTAATTAAAGCAATCCCTCCCCCTCCTTAATTGTCTTATACAAATGAATGCAGCATAGCTAGTACATTTATTGTATGTGGCTTGTGCTAATTTGTTTGTCCTCCTAGGAAATATTTTTCTGAAATTCAAGATGTTTATTGACTTGAATTTCAAGGGTCAGTAGTATTCATTGTGATAAGTATTCTATTTCAGTAGGGATTTGGTGAATTCTTGACCTTAGATAGTACTTTAGGATTTCCTGTATGAGTTTGTGTGTACATGGGTGGGCTGCCCAACCCCCACTAAAAGAGGAACAGTATTGTCTTCCTGTTAAGGACACTTTGTGTGTATATCCCAGTGTTGTGCTGACTAATCTTGGTATTTATAGGGTATTCGGTTTCCTCAAGCCTACAGCTCTCATATATTTCAAGAATGACACTTGGAGATGCCTAACCTCAGACAATATGTGCAATATGTTTGTCCATATAATTTATAGACATGAGTACAATATCTCAAGTTGAATTCCAGGCACAAAAACTTTCATTTAAAAATATTCCTTAATAGCCAGAGATGGTATAATTCCACTTTGTGTGCATCAAATGAGTTTGGAAACCCATATATTACCTTTTAGATGTAGTGGTGATTTTATGACTGTGCTGTACATAGCCTGTGCAGAGAGCAAAGCTGTCGTAAGGACCCCAATGGGCTCTGCACATTACAAATTATAAAAGAAAAAAGCAAACCGTAGTGATAGCCTTTGTACTGATAAAGTATAGCGAGAGATCCGGAAACCAGTGTACTGGAAATGAACCATGAATAGTTCAAGAGTAAGAGAGGTCTCATCTCAGAGATGAGAACACATGGAGAAAAGTGGTGGTGGTGCTTGAAACTGGGATTAACCGCACTTAGAATGCAGCATCTGCACAGCCATCTTGGGAAGTCAGCCTCAGAGCAGGAAAGACACAGCAGCAGAGCAATGTCAGTATAAAATTCTATGTTATTCAAGATAAAACAGCATTCACTTTCATGTCAGATAAGAAATATCCACCCTGGTAGTGGAGCATTACACCAGCTCATGAAATGTCACAGTAACAGTGGTGGGGTGAAGGGAAGAGAACCAGGAACCATATACTTACCCGATGGTATGTAAACAGTTGGGACCAGAGGATGACAGGCAGGCAGGAGCAGAGACGCTTAACTGGAGCAGAGGAGCAGGCAACACGTAAGCAGACACGACCAGCACACACTCCATTTTATGAGCTGTGTGATGCTCTTCTACCAGGCTGAATGTTCCTTATCTGATGTGTAAGTGGATGCTGTTTCACCTTCAGTAAAGTGGAAGTTTATATGGACATCGCCCCACCCACCCACTAGACTGCCATCAAAAAACCCATGGTAGAGGGGCGTAGACAAAACCAGTCACCCTGCACAAGGAGAGAGCAGCAGTGTCTGGTCTTTATTACAGGAAGCTCCTGCACAGAGGTAGAGTTTCACACTGGATTACTGCACAAATCTGGGAGAAATACACAAAGAACACCAAGATTCAAGGTCTCTGGTGTTTAGACATTATTTGCTAATACTGAGGTTCAGCTTTTAGGTAAGAGCTAAGGTTGTAAGGTTAGACACATAATATGGCACTCTTATATCAACTATTATTTCATAGTTTGCACACAGAGCTTTTCATGATTTGAAGATAGATTTTAAGTGTATCTAAACCCAAAAACAAAAATGTAGTCTATATTCAGTTTACCAGTCCTTTTGGATGAGATGAGAATATTGGTTTTCTTCATTTTTTTTCCTTTTATTTTCACAAATCCTGTGAAATACACTTCTTTCCCTTGCCCAGCTATGCTCCATTATCTACAGCAGTGGTTCTCAACCTGTGGGTCACGACCCCTTTGGGGGTCGAACGACCCTTTCACAGGGGTCGCCTAAGACCATCGGACAGCACATATTTCCAATGTGTAAAGAACAGCTACTGTGTAGAAAGCAGTATTGGAGGTAAAACGACACTTCATGAATTATAATTACTGGGTAAATAATTTTATGGTTGGGGGTCACCACAACATGAGGAACTGTATTAAGGGGTCACGGCATTAGGAAGGTTGAGAACCACTGATCTACAGCATCGATGGAAGGAGTCACAGTACCCACCCAGGCTGGATGTCTAGCATGGTCCGCCTTTGTCAGAATAAGTAATGAAAACTAGAGGGTTCTATTTAAAAAATTCTTTGGAATGTTAATGAAAGGAAGCAAGAGGAACCAGGAAAGGCAAAATACAAGCAATAAAAGCACATAAAACTTCAGCTTTAAGAGACTGGTGTTGACTCTGTAATAGTTCAACCAAAATTCAAGTAACCGGTTAATTGAACTGATTTCTTGATATATGCCCAAAGATGCTGATAGACAAAAGGGGTTATTTGGCAGGAGTGGGGAGAATAGAATGGTCACCCAACCTGTTTGAGCTCTCCTCTCCTAGATCACAGTGTGCTTATTAGCAAGTGATTGTTTCTTTATGCACAGTCTTCAACTGATCCATCCTGAAAAGATAGCTATTACATCAGCTTTAGCCAGCTAAATGCTGTGCTGGAGGAAAATAAAATCTGATTACGATATTAGACCTTGCACAGCTTGGTACAGAACAGTTTTCCGTCCGGACTATGAATTTTCAATCGGTGATAATTTATTTTGCAGTTTTTCCATGCTTGACATATGTTTTCCTTTTTGATGCAATTTTTCCATTTAGTTCTTCCCAGACTTGAGACGACACTACTGGAAATATACCACATGATAGAGGAACATCTCTATTACCACTGCTGGAGTGACACTTTGCTTCTCACAAGTCAACCCAGCCTTTAGTTACCTATATTTGTATAATCAATTCACCTTTTGTAATGTGTTACATCCGTATTCAGGGTATTACTTGTTACTAAAACAGCAGCCCCATAACCCCTGATCCCTCATTGTGACAGCGGGCTGGGATCCTCTTCCTGAACCCACTGTCACAGTTTAAAAAGAGCAACTGTGTGGTGTTCCACAGAGTTCTGTGAATGAATTACAAGTCATGTCTTCCACCACGGCAGAAGTCTTGTAGTTCTCAGTGAACTGTGAGAGTGCTGATGATGCTTGCTTTTTCTGTTGCATAATTAATGCCGTTTAACCACTAGCCTACAGGGCACTTATACCCCCTTCCAGCCCAGGCCAATTTCCAGCTTTCAGCACTGTCACATTTTGAATGACAATTGCATGGTCATGCAACACTGTACCCATATGAAAATGTTATAATTTTTTTGTGACAGAGCTTTATTTTGGTGGTATTTATTCACCTTTGGGGATTTTTATTTTTTCTTAAACCAAAAACCACTGAACATTTTGAAAAAAAAAAAAAAGTTTTTTCTTAGTTTTTGTTATAAAATTTTGTAAATAAGTGATTTTTCTCCTTCACTGATGTGCGCTAATAAGGCTGTAGTAATGGGCACTGATAGGCTGCACTGATGGACATTGATAGGTGGCACTGATGGGAACTGATGAGGAGGCACTGATAGGTGACACTGATGGGCACTGAAAGGCAGCACTCATATGGCACTGATAGGCGGCACTGACTGGCACTGATAGGCGGCACTGACTGGCACTGATAGGCGGCACTGGGTGACACTGAAAGGCAGCTCAGATGGGCACTGATATGTGGCATTGATGTGCGCTGGTAGGCACTGAAATGTGGCACTGATCGGCACTGACAGGTGGCACTGTTGGGGCTACACAGATCATCAGGGCACACTGATGTCCCCTCCGAGGAATGACGATTACTGGCTCTCCTCTCCTCACGAGCTGTCAGCGTGACAGCTTATGAGGAGAGAAGTGCCGATAACCGTCATTTCCCTGTTTACATGTGATCAGCTGTGAATGGAAACAGCTGATCACATGACCGAGCCAACATCTTCGGCTCTTTCTGTTGATTGGTAATCCGCTGTATCCGAGGGACACAGCCACCGCCAATTGCCGCGCTGCGTGCACCCAGAGCCGAGCATGCGCGGTTAGAATGGGAGGATGTCATATGACATCCTCCCAGAACAAGAGAACCGTCTTGTACTATATAGCGGGCGGGAGGCGTTTAAAGGTACAGTGTGTGAAGTTTAAAAATACAATTGCAGTTTGAAATTGTCCCTTTGTTGTTTGCTTAGAAGAAACAATCCTGAGTGCATAACATGCTGTATTACCCTGAAAAAGAGCCAAAACTGTCTATGTAGTACATTGAAAAAAGGGAATGATTGGCCAGTTGCACAGATGTCCTCAAACAAACGGATTTGAGTGGTTTGGGTAAATCTGAATGGCCAAATCCCCACCAATGAATTGTGATGATGAATTAAAGGCAGATTGAGTCATTAATGACTGTTTTTCGTATGTTGGCAGCTTACATGTCAAACTGCCATTCTCTGGGAAAACTACTGATTTTGGGGTATCTACCAGAATGCTATACAGTGAGTGTATTCAGTGTAAGTCCACCCAAAATAAGTTATTTTATTTGGGTGAATGGAAGCAGTTTGAAACTTATTGATAATTTTCGAAACCCTGAGCAAGATCTGGCTATTAAGGACAATTCACATGTATACAGTGCCTTGAAAAAGTATTCATACCCCTTGAAATTTTCCACATTTTGCCATGTTACAATCAAAAACATAAATGTATTTTATTGGGATTTTGTTTTATAGACCAACAAAAAGTGGCAAATAATTGTGAAGTGGAAGGAAAATGATAAATTGTTTTAAAAATTTGGCGTGCATTTGTATTCAGCCCCCTTCACTCTGATACCCCTAACTAAAAACCAATTTCAGAAGTCACCTAATTAGTAAATAGAGTCCACATGCGTGTAATTTAATCTCGTTCTAAATACAGCTGTTCTGTGAAGCCTGCACATCACCGTGAACACACCATCCCCACCATGAAACGTGGTGGCAGTATCATGTTGCAGGGATGCTTTTCTTCAGCAGGGGCAGAGAAGCTGGTCAGAGTTGATGGGAAGATGGATGGAGTCAAATACACAGCGATCCTAGAAGAAAATATGTTAGAGCCTGCAAAAGACTTAAGACTGGGGTGGAGGTTCACCTTCCAGCAGAACAACGACCCTAAACATACAGCCAGAGCTACAATGGAATGGTTTAGATCAAAGCACATTTATGTGTTAGAATGGCCAAGTCAAAGTCCAGACCGAAATCCAATTGAGAATCTGTGGCAAGACTTGGAAAGTGCTGTGCAGATGCTCTCCACCCAATCAGATAGAGCTTGAGCTATTTTGCAAAGAAGAATGGGCAAACATTTTACTCTCTAGATGTGCAAATCGCTAGAGACATCCCCAAAAAGACTTGCAGCTGTAATTGCAGCAAAAAGTGGTTCTACAAAGTATTGACTCGGGGGCTGAATACAAATGCATGCCACACTATTCAGATGTTTGTAAAAAATGTTGAAAACCATTTATCATTTTCCTTCCACTTCGCAATTATGTGCCACTTTGTCTTGGTCCATCACATAAATTCCCAATAAAATACATTTACGTTTTTGGTTGTAACATGGCAAAATGTGGGAAGATTTCAAGGGGTATGAATAATTTTTCAAGGCACTGTACATGTGCATTATTATGCAGTGCTTTATGCGTCGGTGTCCAATAATTTCCTATAAGTCCTGAATGTGTGTCCATTGAATGAAAAATGTATCTGACCCTTATTTTTCTCCAACATACCACAGTGACCCTGCTAGTGAATCCATTAATTATCTAATTACTTTATTATAAAAAGTTAAGAAGGAAGAAATATTTGGGATTCTGGTAGAGGATGTTTTTTGAAACCATATTTATGTGAAATAAACTGATTCAACCAGACTGGTGTCCATCCAAAACAAAAATATCTGCTCTGAAAACATATTTTAATCTCAGGGAGACCTGAAATTTGATGGTTGGACCCCATTTTACATGTAAATAAGCTTATTAAAAATAATGCTAGGGGAAGTTTTCTATTTGGATAATGAGAAAAAGTCCCAAGTACAATTTTGAGAAAAAGCCTTTTGCTAACTGGCAACCCCTGATATTTTTACAAAAGACATTTTCTATAACTTAATTCTGGTTTAATCTTGTTTTATATAAAGTTAGGGCTGCACAAGGAGACTTAAGGGCATGAGGTCCTGTGGTTTGATGCAGTTTCAGAAAGTGCACCAAAACACCTTCATGCTGCATCTTTGGTGTGCCTTCTGAAACCCCACCAAAGCCATGGAACATCATAGACGTTTATGGGAAAGTGCGGCTAACCCACACAAAACCTGCGAGTTTGGTATATATATGGTCATATAAAGACATTTATTTTAAACAGTGACTTTAGTGTTTTACTAAGATTCTTTTTTTTATTTATTTATTTTTTTCAAATACACTGATGAATTTTAATACGCTTAACATCAATCCAACACCGAGTTGTTTGGTAAAGTATGAAAGATGTTATGCCGAATAAATAGATACCTAACATGTCATGCTTTAAAATTGCGCATGCTCCTGGAATGGTGACAAACAACTATTTAACCTTTTGTAGGTGATGACTTAAAAGTTTAGAGTTACACAAGAGGTCTGGTGCTAGAATTTATAGCTCTCACTATAATGTTCATGGCAATATCTCACGTGTGGTGCGAACACCGTTTACATATGTACAAGGGATGAACAGCATGTGATGGCATTGGCAGTGAAAGGTACTGTTTACTCAGACATCTGGGGTCTAATAGACCCCAGATGTCTGAGTAAAACAGTACCTTTCACTGCCAATGCCATCACATGCTGTTCATCCCTTTCCTTTAAAGGCATCTGATCACACCGAAGTGACAAAATACTCTTTGCTTCTGGTTTCATAGACGATAGAGTTCATTGGGGACGTTTCGGTTCTCAGTCATCTCCATGGTAAGCCGATGGAAGTTCCTGCTTTAGTCCTGGGCTCCCTAGGCGGGAAGGAGGAGACCCCCTTCCATCGCACGTAAAAGCAATCCAGCGGCTATTTAGCTGCTCGGATTGCTTTTACTTCAGCATTCCCAGCTGAAAAAAAAAAGGGGTCATGGCTGCAGCCATGGTCCTGGTAAACCACTATAACCCAAGGATGTATGGGTATGTCCATTTGAAGGAAATGGCTAAATATTTTGACCTGTGTGTATGTGTAAAATATAAATATACACACGTGTTGGGAATATTATTGACAGGTATTACACATAGTGATATAGAACCAACAGTTTGTGCGGCATGTTACAAAACAAAGACAGTACAGCTACCATACAATTCAATAGAAGAGGATTCAGAGAACCCTATTTGTGAGCTAACACTTGCAAAATGCAATGCTGAATAACTGTTTGCTTTTTTTCTTTTAGTTTATTTTTTGTTTTTGCAACATTTTTTACTTTGTTTTAATCTTTTTTTGGGCAAGTTTGTGTTGTAAACATTTGAACTTCTGCAGCAATAGTTTACACCTAAAACAAAATACCCCCACACACACTTACAAATTAATAGTTGAATATTAAATGGACTATTTTTTTTAGGATTTAATTGGTGAGAAAGGTTAATTATTCAGTCACATTTAATTGGTCTCTGGTTTTGCCAAGCATTGTGCAATCAATGAATATGCTTTTTAGGGATTGACAGTGTGCCAGTAAACAAGTGTAAGAAAATATGAGAGATTTCATCTTTGAGCAAATTCCACTGCAGAGTAACTCACAAAGACTCTATTTAGAACTTTTGTGAAACGTTTGTCAATCGGTCAGATTCAAGCACAAAGACTGCACCGTGTTTAGAGTTAATCTGTCATCTGCACAAAAAAAAACAAAAAAACGGAAACCATTCTCATTTGTATTTTGTGCCAATTTGTTGTCCTGCATTGACTTGCACGTTGTTATGAAGAAAGCCCTATGTTCACCAAGCAGAGGTCCTTTGAACTGTTGATGGCTGTCAGGTCCATCAAATCAATGTTGACATTAAATGGAAATTTTTACATAAAAAAAAAAATATGTAGGCTGCCTTCACTGAATGCTTGTTTTAAGGCTACATTCACACTGGCAACTTAGGCTGGTGCGAATTCTAACAGGAATCTATGGATTCCTGCTGTGGCTCTGAGCCGCTAGGGGTGGCCAATAGCCCCGTTCACTATGACAGGGCACTGGTGGCCCAAACATTTCGCAGCCGTCTGCACAGCCAGCGATCACAGGGAATCACTGGCTATGCAGACGGCTGCAAATACAGTACATGTGACCATTGGTGGCCTGTCATTGTGAATGGGGCTATTGGCCACACCTAGCGGCCCAGAGCCGCAGCAGGAATCAGGCGTTTCCTGCCGTTACACTTTGCACCGGTATGAATGAAGCCTTAAAACTTCTACTTGCATTGCTGTTCTATTAATCTCTAGGCTTTGGTATCTGAGTCACTGATTTTTCTCTGACCTCTCAATCTGCATGCTTCTCCAAGGTCAGTATCTCAGAAGCTTTCGAGTCCACATACAGGCAGCTAGCATTTACAGAACAATATCAGCCTCTATTTCTTAACATGTATTTAAATCCTAACAGTGAACTCCTCTTATATGCTCCTTTTTTTGGTCTGTTAAATATGGCACTAAAAGCGTTTTTGTTACTTTATTTATTTTTTTGATAAGTAAAAAAAATACCCATTGCCCCTGCTAGAAATCTTGTAAGATAACTTCTTATACTCTCTGCCTGTGGTAACTTTTAACACTTAGTATTGTTCCCAGCTCTTTGGCATTTTTAAATAAAACCTTTGTTTTCATTACATGCCTTATTTTAGACCCAGTGTGTGCTTCTCTATACAGTGCTGGCAGATCGTGGCTGGTGGGAGGGGTTCACAGAATGCTCTACATAGCTTCTAAAAACATCACAGCACCCTGCTATAGTACTTCTACTGATCCCTTAGTCCCTAGAGTGAGCTGGCTCTTGGAAGTTATGCAAATATCAAAATGTCTTGATGGCTAGATGGTATTCTGGAGGAGACCACCCTAGGTAACACACACGTAATGCTGAACCTCCATGCTTGAAAGAACTGAAATAAATTGAATGTTGATGGAGGTGACTGATCAGAGACAGTAATGCCTAGTACATACAATGAGAATATCGGATGTATGATTGTCTATTTTTTTTTTTTTTTGTTATTTTCTTTTTGTTTGTGTTTTTTGGATGCTACTCTCGTATTGAAAACAAATAGGTTACTAAAGTTACGAAAATTCTCGTAAGACAGAATTCAACTTCAGACGTGATATAATGTATTGTAATGTATTATTTTGTTTCTGATCATGCGTAGTCTTGGTCACTCAATTCTTTTTTTTTTTTTTTTTTTTTTTTTGCACAAATACTGTACTAATAACATAAAAATCATTTGGTCTGTTATCTTATGCATGAACTGTCATGATTGATTTTGAAAGCTGTGTACTAATAGACTATCAGGCGATTGCTCTGATTTTTTTTTTGTCTGGTTTTCTCATTATGCGTACCGGGCATAAGGCTTAGGAAGAAAGTGTTGAATAATGATGGACGTCTTCGAGCCAGGCTTCAAGGCAAGCTTTATCTGAGTTGCTGCAGTTTCTAATGCACACTGTGAGAACTTGCAATGGCAGCTTCCATATTCCTAATATCACAGGTTTCCTTTAAATGATGAATTCTTAATATAGATATTTGAACTTCCTGGGTTTTTGGACACCCTTCAGAGTACACGACAATATGTGCTGATGCCTTCAGTTACCTGCCTACATGTAGGAGTCACTGGAAACTATATGATGAGTTGAAATCTAATCTCAGAGTGAATTTTAGGCCTTATGTACTCTGCTGCTCCTAAATATGAGTTTAGGAGCTTTTGGCGTTTTTTTGGCTAAACCCCATGAACTCGGCTCAATAAAAGCCTATATGTCCATGTACACATAAGCTTTTACCAGAGTGTAGGAGCAGCAGAGTTACACAATCCTCTCCGCAGAAGAATTGCGTTCAGGAGAGGAATGTTTTGGCCAAAAAACTCTCAATGTGGCAAAAACACATTTAAATGTGTTTATATGCTAGCCGCTTTTATCGTTTGGGTGTTTATTCATGTCATTGGAAAATACACTGGCCATTTAAATGAATAAATATCTAAGTGGTAAACGTGGTACTGCATTTACGTTTTTGCTGCGTTTAACGTTTTTCTGATAATAGAGCTAAACGTCTGGGGGAGTTCATATGTACATGAGACCTTATGTGTGCACTTAGTTTTCCAATAAAATATTCGTAGTGAGACAATGGTCCTCTTGTTGCTTACAATCAGAGTGTGCTTCAAGCAGGGGGACCCCTTTATTTTTTTTGACAAGGTTGTCAGAAGCAGGGGCACGCTTTTCATTTGGATTAGAAAACCCTGTCAAATACCCCTTTCAAGCTCTGTTTGTGATAGCAGCACAGTTGCTTGCACAGAAACTAAGACCTCCAGATGTTTCTGATCTGAAAGTAACATGACAGAAACTTCGGTTTATATAAACCATTGAGGTAGGTATTGGGACAGCAGATGCTTTGTGACTAGTCTAGTTTTTCACAAAGGGTGATTTTACATTAAACAATTTGAATACATGAGCTATTTTTCCTCTGTTAACAAAGACGGGATTTTCCCAGTACCTCCGTGATTTGTGTCTGGCTTTGTTTAGCACGTCTGAAAAGAAGAAACCAACTAAGCACAGCACGTTCAAAGCCTTACAGTTATTTTAAAAGTGCTTATTAATGAAGATCATTGAATATAAAGTCAATACTCCTAAGATGTACTTTGAGACTATTATTGATCATTATTGCAGTACATTGTCTCAAGGAAAGTGTTGCCTGGGTCTTGATGGCTTTGTCTGCACTTTACGGTTTTGGGTGTTGTAGTATGAGCATGCATGGCGCCATTAGTAATGGTTTTTACCTGCTAACCCTATTAAAGCGGTAGTAAACTGCCAAAAGAAATAGCATTATTATTATTATTATTATTATACAGTATTTATAAAGCGCCAATAGTTCGCTCAGCGCTGTACATTACAAAGGGGGACAGAACATGTGACAGAACAATACCAATACAATGCAAAACATGAGGGGATTGAGGGCCCTGCTCTTTCAAGCTTACAATCTCGCATCGCATACTAGTACATTATGAAAGACTCACCTTAGACCGAAGCCCATCAGCAGCATGCTGTTACTGCTGACGGGCTTCCATTTTCACCTGGTCTTCTTTTCGGGTTCGTGGGCCCTGGCAGCTTTATTTGCTGAGTCGCGATGACATGCGCGGGGGTCTCGATTGCGGAACAGGGCTCTGAAGGAAAGGCACAAGTAGGCCATTCCTTCAGAGCGCATGCATTGGTGACATCATTGTCTGCAGGGACGCTGAATATCTTCTAATTGGTGTACAGTTAGGAGCTATTTCTTGTACCTACAGGTAAGCTTTGTTATAAGCTTACCTGTAGGTACAAGTGTCCATTGAGAGTTTACTTTCACATTATTAGCTCAAAAACATTTCAGTCTGTATATTATTTTCAAAATAGTTGGCAACTGTAGGAATAACAAACTGCAAATTACCTATGTGCTACCAATTACATAGACCAAGAAACCTGGTAATACAGTGCGTTGAAGTATTCATACCCCTTGAAATTTTCCACATTTTGTCATCTTACAACCAGAAATGTAAATGTATTTTATTGTGATTTTATGTGATAGACCAACACTAAGTGGCACATAATTATGAAGTTGAAGGAAAATGATAAATGGTTTTCCAAATTTTTTACAGATTAATATTAGATAAGTGTGGCATGCATTTGTATTCAGCCCCACTGAGTCAATACTTTGTAGAACCACCTTTCCCTCAATTATAGCTGCAAGTCTTTTTGAGTAAGTCTCTGCCAGCTTTGCACATCTAGAGAGTGACATTTTTGGCCATTCTTTGCAAAATAGCTCAAGCTCTGTCAGATTGGATAGAGAGCTTCTGTGAACAGCAATTTTCAAGTCTTGCCACAGATTGGATTTAGGTCTGGATTTTGACTGGGCCATTCTAACACATGAATATGCTTTGATCTAAACCATTCCATTGTACCTCTGGCTGTATGTTTAGGGTCGTTGTCCTGCTGACAGGTGAACCTCCGCCCCAGTCTCAATTCTTTTGCATACTCTTAACAGGATTTCTTCTAAGATTGTCCTGTATTTGGCTCCATCTATCTTCCCATCAAATGACCAGCTCATCTGTCCCTACTGAAAAAAAGCATCCCCACAACATAATGCTGCCATAACCATGTTTCATGTGAGGATGGCGTGCTCTCCTTGCCCAGCCTGTCAGTTTAGGTGGAAGGCCATGTCTTGGTAAGTTTGTAGTTGTGCCATACTCTTTTTCCATTTTTGGATGATGGATTGAACAGTGCTCCGTGAGATGTTCAAAGCTTGGGATATTTTTTTTATAACTTAACCCTGCTTTAAACTTCTCCACAATTTTATCCCTGACCTGTCTGGTTTGGGATACGGCCTTCATGATGCTGTTTGTTCACTAATGTTCTCTAACAAACCATTGAGGGCTTCACAGAACAGCTGTATTTATACTCAGATTAAATTACACACAAGTGGACTCTGTTTACTAATTAGGTGAGTTTTGAAGGCAATTGGTTCCAATAAATTTTAGTTAGGGGTATCAGAGTAAAGAGGGCTAAATACAAATGCACGCCACACTTTTCAGATATTTATTTGTAAAAATGTTTGAAAACCATTTACCATTTTCTTTCCACTTCATAATTATGTGCCACTTTGTGATGGTCAATCACATAAAATCCCAATAAAATGTATTCACATTTTTGGGTGTAACATGACAAAATGTGAAAAATTTCAAGGGGTATTTATACTTTAAAGGCATTGTAAGTAATATCCTAGGCAACACAGGATAAATAAGGAAATAAACTGGAGTAGCTACTCACACCTGATATATACTGAACTGTAGATAATCTAGCTCAAGCTTTTTATATATATTCGGGGGTTTGTAAGTGTCTGTGTTACATATGTTATTTATGAGTAGAAACTGTAAAATTACAGTTTGATTTTTTTATTATCTCTGGGAGCCTTCAACAGTGACATCTCCTCTGCTGGTTCACTCCCTCCAGTCAGCCTGTAATTGGTTGTGGTGGTGTTGGCGGAGGGGGGAGGTGCGAGTACCAATTTGTATTGGTTCCTGGGGCAGGGACAGTAGGGGAGTCATACCCTGTAGCAGAATACGATGGAAGCAAAAAATGAGTTTTGCTGGTGGAATGAACAAAAACAAAATCAAGGTGTGTACCCTGCTTTTTGCACTCCATGCTTTGGTGGAGAGAGCTTTAGTCTTCCCAATGATATCTCTGTAGCGTTAAGTTAATTTAATTACATTATCTACAAAAGATAATTTTTCTCTTTGAAATTAATTGGTTTCTATTTTCAAAGTCTCCGGGGTTTTTTTTTTTTTTAATTTCTTTTTGGTTAAAGTGGAACTACACTGCATCTGAGCACCACAAACCAAAAACGCTATTTAATGTGTTTTTAACTTTCAAAGCTAACTTCTCCATCGATCTGTTTCTCCTTGCTTTACCTTACTGAGAAATCACTTTGGGAAAAACACCCCCTAGCATTTCTGGCTGTGGCCATCTTGAGTAAGGGCAGATTATTCATGTAGCGTTAACTTTCTGGAATCCCTTTGCCCGTAGCTCAGAAATGCAGGCAGAAGGGTGTGCTTAGCTGAGAGAACCCGTCTTCCCCTCCCTCCTCCCTGAAGTCTTGGGATGTATGACATAATTTGCCTAGGTCTAGAAACCAGGAAGCAACTGAAGAAATTAAAAAAAGAAAAGTGTAAAACAAGTTAATATATTCTTTCCTATCTGTTTACTAATGCTAGCAGCATAAGGATTAAACATAATTCATGTTATAATATCCTGAAATCCTTTTCAGATGTACAGTCTGACTTTACATTGGTACATAAACCTGGAAAACAATATCTCCAGGTTAGGCATGCGCTGCAGGAACAATTCCTCCTATCGGGTTTTTACCTGATTCTCCATTGGTGTCAGAGGTTACTCTAGCCACGATTAAACGGGAGATAACTCGAATTTATCTTGCTCTTCTGGACACGGTTCAAGGCCCCACCAATCTAAACTGTAGACAACATTGGGCACAGGACTTGAGTGAAATTTCAAGTGATACTTGAGATGCAGCCTTATAATCGGTACCTGTTTTCTCCCTCTCGGTGTCTCACAAACTCACTCAATTGTTCATCCTTCATAGGGTCTATATAACCCCCATTACGTTATTTCAGTGGGGTAGACCGGATTCCCCATATTGCCATAAATGTACATAGGGGAGATTTTATCCTTATAATATGCTACTGCCAAATTCTGATTAAATATTAGGGTGAAGTTTTACAAACAATCTCCTTGGTGGCCCAACAGACAGTTCTGTAAGACCCACTGACTTGCTTTTTGGGAGCCTTGGATGTTGAGCTCTATGAACCTGGGGTTTATATAATGGTTTTGAGACTGCTGTACCTTGCAAGAAAGTTAATTGCCCATTTCTGGCTAGTATGTAACCCCCCGACTAGACAACAGTGTGTGCATTATTCAAACTCTTTATTGCTGAGAGAGCGACTTATAAGCACTAAAAAACACAATGTAAATTTCTTACTATTTGACAAGGTTGGTTGGATATACCTGGGCTTGACCCACCACAACTAGTGCTGGATAGGCTGTTGCAAGTGTAAAGGGTTCCTGTTGAGCATATTTTAAGAATAATCAGTTTATATAAAAGAGGGTTGTGTTGTCCCAGGGGCATCTTGTATATGTGATTTGCTCTAGATTCTTAAAGTGGAGCTCCAGGCAATTTAAAAAAAATAAATGTGAGCAACTACAAAAACTGTAGCTGCTGACTTTTAAAATACAAACACTCACCTGTCCCTCAATCCAGTGGTGTCCTTACGGCAGCTGGGTTAACTGGCCGTCCTATCTCCCTGGCACCTTCACATCCAGGTGCCCACTGCGCATGCGCAAATAGCAGTGCGCTTTGTGAATGGTCCTGTAGTCTTCTGGGACATGTCGCGTGTTCCAGAAGACTACAAGGAGGGGACGAATTGGACAACTTCCACTTACGATCTCTTAGGTAATTGAAGCGGGAGTGGGATCTGGTACCTGTCAATTCTCGGTACCCCCTCCAGTAACCCCCCCGCTCCACAAAGGTGCCAATTCTTAATGGGGAGCAGGGGACGAAGCCTTAAAGCGGAACTTTCCCTTTTGGGTGGAGCTCTACTTTTAGTTTCTTTTGATAGTCTGCTAGTAGTGTCTAGCTAATTATTATTAGAGAATGTTCTTTGAAAATATCAGTACTCTGTCTACTACCACTGTTACGATATTTATTGTTGTACTGATAGCATATATGTCTGTACATGGGTCAAAATTCAGTCAGTTCAGCATGGACTAGACAAATTTCGATCCATGTATGGGCACGGAGGTGGTATGAAAGTCGATCTACCAATTGACTTTTGTACAGCTGCCCTTTTGGATTTTCCCTGCTCAATCCGTCGTGCTGACTATAGCTGACAGCACTGGTCAGTGTGTTTTAATGGTGAGGAAGCCTCATCAGAGTACAGCAGGGAAGATTCCCCCATCCACATCGAGTGTGTGGATGGGGGAATTATTATTATACAGGATTTATATAGCGCCAACAGTTTGCTCAGGGAATCGAGTCATTTTTTTCCCTTCAAGCTGCTGGTTGAAGAAAAATAAAAATGACACATCTATGGGCTGCATAAAAAAATGACTGCCCTTTTAAGTATGCAAAGTAGTGGATATAAAACTGTTCGGTCAAGGAAGTGATGTGGTTGTATGATGCAATTCACGTGTGATCTAGCGTACCAGGCAATACAAGGGACAGGAAGTTGACATTTTAATTCAGTCTCAACTCAGTCATATGTCTGTTGGCTTAATCACTGATTGCAACATCCTTTTGCGTATATCTTCAAGTCAGACATTGTATTGTGTAGGCTTCTACTGCATCAGTTCACTGCATGTAAACTTGTAAAATGACTGCAGTAAGGCTTGCTCTGCAGCAAAGTGTTCTTTTGTTTTATCTTTGTAGAATAATGCCATGTAAGTATAATATGTCATGATAAATTTCCTGTATCCTGGTATCAGATTTTTTTTTTTCTTTGAGAGATCTGGGTTACGTTTTTTTCTCTCAAAATGAAGTATAAGGCTTGTATTGATTAGACGTATTTATAATGCCGCGCTCCTACTATAAATACTTAATAATGTATTTTATATCACTCATAAACATCAATAAACTAAATAAATTAATAATAAATATAATAAAAATCAATAAATTAATTAATGTGATATAGTGAATGAAAAATCAAATCATGAATATGCTAAATTGTGCCATTAGTGCTCAAACAATATTATCAATGCCATATTCCAATTTCATGATTAAATAAAAAGTCTTTTATATCTTTGTGCAAAAGTGCATACAAAAATGAACAGTCTTCTATATCTTTGTGCAAAATGTGCAATGTGCAGGTGAACTCCTTAATCCCTCTTTCCAGGTGCCGTGTAGTCTCAATATGCGCTCACCTTAATATTTGCCCAAATAAATTTAGTCAAATAGACTTGTAGTCCTTCTAGGACTGGTGGGATAGTGCTCCTTTATGCAGTATTCCAGATGGATGTGCAGACCTGCTCAGATCCTCCTCCTATAATCTCCTCTTAATTCATCCACGTGGCCACTCATAGATAGATTTTTGAAAGGGGTATCAGTATCTCCTATTTCCCCTCCTGGGGACACCTCCTTCTTATATCCACCTTTCCTCAATGTTGAGTATATAGATCAGATGGAGAAAAAAAAGACCATGGTGTCTTATCCTTTTGAATAAGCGTATTTATTGCTACCAGATGCGGTGATACAAGCATATGAGGCACTTATCTTATGCAGATATGCAGAGCTGGTGATTCCCTCTGCCCCTCTGTCTGCCTCTGCCAGAGTCGCCGAGCCTCTCCCATGCAACGTCGTGACTAGAGATGAGCGAATCGAAGTATCCGAAGTGGAATTCGAGTCGAATTTCGGAAAAATTTCGATTCGTGCCGAATCCGAAAAACAGCCTAATTCGGACGCGCGAATCGAAATTTTTCCGAAAATGGCGGCTGACATGTGCGGCGACGGAGCGGGGATGTCGGGGAAGGCGCGCAGACAAGGCGCGCTGCCCCATAATGCATTCCTCAACGACATGTGATCGCATCAGCCAATCAGCAGCCAGCCAGCCAGCACTGTGTAATGGTCGAGGTATATATAGCGGCCATTTTGGAAATCTTCATTTGCCTGCAGTCATTGAACAGAGGCAGACCGCTCTGTACTAGGGACAGGGACAGAGTTAGGGCCACAGAAACAATACTTGGGGACAGAGAGAAGTTACTTAGGGACAGAGAACCATTACTCAGGGACACAGACTTGTTAATGAGGGCCACAGAATCGTTCTTTAGGGACAAAGAAACGCTAGTTAGGGCCACAGAATTCATACTCAGGGACAGACAGAATTGTTACTCAGTGCCAGAGAATTGTTACTTAGGGCCACAGAAACGTTATTAGGGCCACAGAATTTTTACTCAGGGACAGACAGAATTGTTACTGAGTGCCAGAGAATTGTTACTCAGGGACAGACAGAATTGTTACTGAGTGCCAGAGAATTCTTACTCAGGGCCACAGAATTCATTCTCAGGGACAGACAGAATTGTTACTCAGGGACAGACAGAATTGTTACTGAGTGCCAGAGAATTGTTACTCAGGGACAGACAGAATTGTTACTGAGTGCCAGAGAATTGTTACTCAGGGACAGACAGAATTGTTACTGAGTGCCAGAGAATTGTTACTCTCACAGACACAAAATTGTTACTTGCACAGACACAGAATTGTTACTTGCACAGACACACAATTGTTACTCAGGGCCACAGAATTCATACTCAGGGACAGACAGAATTGTTACTGAGTGCCAGAGAATTCTTACTCAGGTCCACAGAATTCATACTCAGGGACAGACAGAATTGTTACTCAGGGACAGACAGAATTGTTACTGAGTGCCAGAGAATTGTTACTCAGGGACAGACAGAATTGTTACTGAGTGCCAGAGAATTGTTACTCTCACAGACACAAAATTGTTACTTGCACAGACACAGAATTGTTACTTGCACAGACACACAATTGTTACTCAGGGCCACAGAATTCATACTCAGGGACAGACAGAATTGTTACTGAGTGCCAGAGAATTGTTACTCAGGGACAGACAGAATTGTTACTGAGTGCCAGAGAATTGTTACTCTCACAGACACAAAATTGTTACTTGCACAGACACAGAATTGTTACTTGCACAGACACACAATTGTTACTGAGTGCCAGAGAATTGTTACTCAGGGACAGACAGAATTGTTACTGAGTGCCAGAGAATTGTTACTCAGGGACAGACAGAATTGTTACTGAGTGCCAGAGAATTGTTACTCAGGGACAGACAGAATTGTTACTGAGTGCCAGAGAATTGTTACTCTCACAGACACAAAATTGTTACTTGCACAGACACAGAATTGTTACTCGCACAGAGACAGAATTGTTACTCAGGGCCACAGAATTCATACTCAGGGACAGACAGAATTGTTACTGAGTGCCAGAGAATTGTTACTCAGGGACAGACAGAATTGTTACTGAGTGCCAGAGAATTGTTACTCTCACAGACACAAAATTGTTACTTGCACAGACACAGAATTGTTACTTGCACAGACACACAATTGTTACTGAGTGCCAGAGAATTGTTACTCAGGGACAGACAGAATTGTTACTGAGTGCCAGAGAATTGTTACTCAGGGACAGACAGAATTGTTACTGAGTGCCAGAGAATTGTTACTCTCACAGACACAAAATTGTTACTTGCACAGACACAGAATTGTTACTCGCACAGAGACAGAATTGTTACTCAGGGCCACAGAATTCATACTCAGGGACAGACAGAATTGTTACTGAGTGCCAGAGAATTGTTACTCAGGGAAGACAGAATTGTTACTGAGTGCCATAGAATTGTTACTCAGGGACAGACAGAATTGTTACTGAGTGCCAGAGAATTGTTACTCTCACAGACACAAAATTGTTACTTGCACAGACACAGAATTGTTACTCGCACAGAGACAGAATTGTTACTCAGGGCCACAGAATTCATACTCAGGGACAGACAGAATTGTTACTGAGTGCCAGAGAATTGTTACTCAGGGACAGACAGAATTGTTACTGAGTGCCAGAGAATTGTTACTCTCACAGACACAAAATTGTTACTTGCACAGACACAGAATTGTTACTTGCACAGACACACAATTGTTACTGAGTGCCAGAGAATTGTTACTCAGGGACAGACAGAATTGTTACTGAGTGCCAGAGAATTGTTACTCAGGGACAGACAGAATTGTTACTGAGTGCCAGAGAATTGTTACTCAGGGACAGACAGAATTGTTACTGAGTGCCAGAGAATTGTTACTCTCACAGACACAAAATTGTTACTTGCACAGACACAGAATTGTTACTCGCACAGAGACAGAATTGTTACTCAGGGCCACAGAATTCATACTCAGGGACAGACAGAATTGTTACTGAGTGCCAGAGAATTGTTACTCAGGGACAGACAGAATTGTTACTGAGTGCCAGAGAATTGTTACTCTCACAGACACAAAATTGTTACTTGCACAGACACAGAATTGTTACTTGCACAGACACACAATTGTTACTGAGTGCCAGAGAATTGTTACTCAGGGACAGACAGAATTGTTACTGAGTGCCAGAGAATTGTTACTCAGGGACAGACAGAATTGTTACTGAGTGCCAGAGAATTGTTACTCAGGGACAGACAGAATTGTTACTGAGTGCCAGAGAATTGTTACTCTCACAGACACAAAATTGTTACTTGCACAGACACAGAATTGTTACTCGCACAGAGACAGAATTGTTACTCAGGGCCACAGAATTCATACTCAGGGACAGACAGAATTGTTACTGAGTGCCAGAGAATTGTTACTCAGGGACAGACAGAATTGTTACTGAGTGCCAGAGAATTGTTACTCTCACAGACACAAAATTGTTACTTGCACAGACACAGAATTGTTACTTGCACAGACACACAATTGTTACTGAGTGCCAGAGAATTGTTACTCAGGGACAGACAGAATTGTTACTGAGTGCCAGAGAATTGTTACTCAGGGACAGACAGAATTGTTACTGAGTGCCAGAGAATTGTTACTCAGGGACAGACAGAATTGTTACTGAGTGCCAGAGAATTGTTACTCTCACAGACACAAAATTGTTACTTGCACAGACACAGAATTGTTACTCGCACAGAGACAGAATTGTTACTCAGGGCCACAGAATTCATACTCAGGGACAGACAGAATTGTTACTGAGTGCCAGAGAATTGTTACTCAGGGACAGACAGAATTGTTACTGAGTGCCAGAGAATTGTTACTCTCACAGACACAAAATTGTTACTTGCACAGACACAGAATTGTTACTTGCACAGACACACAATTGTTACTCAGGGCCACAGAATTCATACTCAGGGACAGACAGAATTGTTACTGAGTGCCAGAGAATTCTTACTCAGGGCCACAGAATTCATACTCAGGGACAGACAGAATTGTTACTCAGGGACAGACAGAATTGTTACTGAGTGCCAGAGAATTGTTACTCAGGGACAGACAGAATTGTTACTGAGTGCCAGAGAATTGTTACTCTCACAGACACAAAATTGTTACTTGCACAGACACAGAATTGTTACTTGCACAGACACACAATTGTTACTCAGGGCCACAGAATTCATACTCAGGGACAGACAGAATTGTTACTGAGTGCCAGAGAATTGTTACTCAGGGACACCTAATCGTTGAATTAAATAGTATGTCAGACAACATGCAGAGGAGTGGCAGAGGAGGCAATGTTTTAGGAGCGAGCAGACGTGGCAGCAGAGGAAGGGGTCGAGGCAGCAGTATTCGCAGCCAGAGGCCAGTGCTCCCGGTGTCATCCAGCGGTCGTGTCTCCACCGACAACCCTGCCGTCATTGATTGGTTGGCTCGGTCGTCTTCCTCTTCCCAGGTCACCTCTGACACCTACAGCCAACGGTCGGTGGGTACGTCAGACACAACCGTTAGTTGGCATGGCCCGGGACCAAGCCCACTGAAATCACGTGTCCTCTACCTGCCCCTGTCCTTTGCTGTTCCCTCACCAAGCGAAGTATCGCATGCTGTGGGCTCAGCCCCACTGTACAGTGAGGAAGAGCTAACAGAGGGCGGTCAGGAACGGGGGGAGACATCGGCCTTTTCAGCAGCCAAGCGAACAAGTACTGGCGAGGAGAGTGGCTCGGTAGCCGGTCTAGAGACAGGTCTGTCTCCTGACCCAGACGCAGCCGAGGGGGCTAGTAGTGAGGCGGAGACCCTACTTGATGATGAGGAGGTTGATCGCACTTGGCAGCCTCGTCGTCATCAGGCAATTTCTTCCGCATCATCAGGAGAAGAGGGTGGCAGCTTGGCAGCGAGCAAAACAGTCGGTGGGTTGCCCAGGAGACAGCAGCAGGGTCGCATCAGTGTCAGTGGAGCCAAACGTCCACGGAGTAGAGCACCAGCTCCACTGCAGCCTACCACCACGGCCAGTAGTGGTGCCGGTGCGCACGGAGGAAGTAGCAGTCAGCCAGTGAAGAGTAGCGGGGGCAAAGTTTCCTACTCGGTGGTGTGGCAATTTTTCCTCAAGCCGCCCGAGGAAGTAAACGTAGCCGTATGTCGACTATGTGGCCAGAAATGCAAGCGTGGCCAGGGGGCCCATGTTGGGACTACAGCGTTGCGTCAGCATATGCAGCGTCACCATTCGGTGGCCTGGGAAAACCGTGATAAACATACGGCGGTTCTGCCTGCCCCAGCCCCCGCTCCATCACCCGCTCCGTTACTTGCTCCGTCACCCGACGTCGTCAATCGCCCTCTATCAGCCAGTCAAGGCTCCAACACCTCTGCTGAGGGGAGTTGTCGCTCATTGGCATCTTCCGCTCGTTCAGATGCTCCTTCTCCTGCTACTCCTCTTCTCGGATTCCGTCAACAGTCTTTCTTGGAATCCGTATCCAAGAGACAACAGTTTGCGAGCACGCACCCGACGGTGCAAAAGCTGAACGTCCTCCTGTCCAAGTTGCTGGTGCTGCAGTCCCTCCCTTTCCAACTGGTGGACTCAGCACCTTTCCGAGAAATGATGGCTTGTGCCGCGCCGCGGTGGAGAGTGCCAAGCCGTCATTTCTTTGCCCAAAAGGCAGTGCCAGCCCTGCATTCACATGTAGAAGAGATGGTGGGCCAGTCTTTGAGCATGTCGGTCTCTGCCAAAGTGCACGGCAGCGCCGACGTGTGGAGCTGTAACTACGGTCAGGGACAGTACATGTCATTTACGGCCCACTGGGTGAACGTGGTGCCGGCACAGCCGCACCAGCAACTTGGACAGGTCACGACGCTTTTGCCTCCACGTTTGCACGTCCTTGGTCCAGCAAGCATGTCCGCCTCTACCACCTCTTTTTCCGCCGTGTCCTCAGCCGCCACCCCCGTGCCAAGTCCCATTACCCGACCGGCATATCACATGTGCAGGGCGCAACGGTGTCACGCTGTGCTGCACCTGGTATGCCTTGGCGAACGTAGTCACACAGGGGAGGAACTGCTGAGTGTAATGAACAGAGAAATCGACAGATGGCTGTCTCCGCGCAAACTAAAAATCGGAACCATGTTGACTGACAACGGAAAGAACATGGTGTCTGCTCTGCGTCAAGGAAGGTTGTGCCATGCGCCATGCATGGCTCACGTGTTCAATCTGGTTGTCAAGCGGTTCCTAAAATCCACCATCCCACTGCAAGACATCCTTAAAATGTCACGTAAACTGTGCATGCATTTCAGCCATTCCTACACCGCAAAGAACACCCTCATTGAGCTGCAGCGGCAGAACGGAATTCCACAGCATCGCCTGATCTGCGACGTTGCAACAAGGTGGAATTCAACCCTACACATGTTAGACCGCCTTTACGAGCAGCGAAAGGCCATCACCGATTTCCTGATGTTACAAGCGGATAAAGGTACTCCCCTGTGTAACTTAGATGTCAGCCATTGGCAGCTCATGCGTGACACCTGCCGCTTGCTCAGGCCCTTTGAGGAGGCCACGCTATTCGTGAGTCGGCAGGACTATGGGATGAACGACGTCATTCCTCTGTTGCACGTCCTGGAACAAATGCTGTTAACAATGGCTGGTCAGGGTGCGGTAGACGTGGCGCACAGATCTCAACGCCACATGACCCCTGTGGGGGCAGGACAGGAAGAAGAGGAGGAGGTAGAGGAGGACATTTGTGCTCAGGAATTATTGAGTGAAATGGGTGGTTTTTCCACTCAGCGGACAGGAGTGGAGGAGCAGGAGCATCTGGTAGAGGAGGAGGAGGAGGAGACAGAGGACCCAGACGCACCGTGGCAGTATGCTGTGGAGATGGAGGCAGGGAGTCCCTCGCATTCCTTGGCACAAATGGCCCATAGCATGCTCGGTTGCTTGCGTAGCGACAGCCGAATAATAACCATCAGACAGAGGGATGACTTTTGGCTGTCCACCTTGTTGGACCCTCGCTACCGGTCCAAAATGGTGGCCTTTTTCACACCTGCTGAGAGGGAGGCCAAAATTACGTACTATAAAAACCACCTATGTAGTCAGTTGGTCTCTGCCTTTGTGCGCCAACGTCCATCCTCAGACACTGTGGGCCCTGTGCGCTCGCGTTCCGCTGGCATGGCAGCAGGGGAGGGGTGGGGTGGTAGGAGCAGTGGCAGCTCCACCAGCAGCGGCTGCCTCAGTCTGCAGTCGATGATGAGTAGCTTTCTTCACCAGCGCAGTGAGGAAACTACTAACCAGCCGCAGCAGCAGCAGCAGCATCAGGTGGACCTGGAGCAGGAGCTCAAACAACAGGCTTGGGCCTACTTGGACAGCACCCTGCCAACCGAGGTAGACAATCCCCTTGACTACTGGGCAACGAAACTTGACCTTTGGCCCCAACTAGCTGAATTTGCCCTTGAAAGGCTGTCATGCCCGGCCAGTAGCGTGGCATCGGAGCGCGTGTTTAGTGCGGCAGGAGGTATTGTAACTCCGCGGAGGACACGACTGTCCACCCAAAGTGTGGAGAGACTCACGTTTGTGAAAATGAATCAGGCGTGGATTAGTCTGGATTTCAAACCACCAGTTCCTGACACAACTGACTAAATCCGCCATGAATCATGCCTCAAACATGTGCCACTTTCAGGTCTCCTCACACTGCTGGTGTGTTGAATTTTTTGACATAGGGTGCTGGCAGATTACGGGCCTCCTATAGCTGCTGCCAGGCCCCTAATCTGCCATAGGCCCCTATATACCGCCTCCTCCTGCTGCTGCCAGGTCCAGAGTCTCTCATGGGTCCCTGTACGGCCTCCCATTGCTGCTGTCTCCATCGCCACACTCTGCTGCCATGTGCCACTTTCAGGTCTCTTCACACTGCTGGTGTGTTAAATTTTTTGACATAGGGTGCAGGCAGATTACGGGCCTCACATAGCTGCTGCCAGGCCCCTAATCTGCCATGGGCCCCTATATACCACCTCCTCCTGCTGCTGCCAGGTCCAGAGTCTCTCATGGGTCCCTGTACGGCCTCCCATTGCTGCTGTCTCCATCGCCACACTCTGCTGCCATGTGCCACTTTCAGGTCTCTTCACACTGCTGGTGTGTAAAATTTTTTGACATAGGGTGCTGCAAGATAACGGGCCTCACATAGCTGCTGCCAGGCCCCTAATCTGCCATGGTCCCCAATATACCGCCTCCTCATGCTGCTGCCAGGTCCAGAGTCTCTCATGGGTCCCTGTACGGCCTCCCATTGCTGCTGTCTCCATCGCCACACTCTGCTGCCATGTGCCACTTTCAGGTCTCTTCACACTGCTGGTGTGTTAAATTTTTTGACATAGGGTGCTGCAAGATAACGGGCCTCACATAGCTGCTGCCAGGCCCCTAATCTGCCATGGGCCCCTATATACCGCCTCCTCCTGCTGCTGCCAGGTCCAGAGTCTCTCATGGGTCCCTGTACGGCCTCCCATTGCTGCTGTCTCCATCGCCACACTCTGCTGCCATGTGCCACTTTCAGGTCTCTTCACACTGCTGGTGTGTTACATTTTTTGACATAGGGTGCAGGCAGATTACGGGCCTCACATAGCTGCTGCCAGGCCCCTAATCTGCCATGGGCCCCTATATACCACCTCCTCCTGCTGCTGCCAGGTCCAGAGTCTCTCATGGGTCCCTGTA
Organism: Staurois parvus; assembly: GCF_062004578.1. Taxonomy (NCBI): domain Eukaryota; kingdom Metazoa; phylum Chordata; class Amphibia; order Anura; family Ranidae; genus Staurois; species Staurois parvus. The sequence continues at coordinate 1,047,533 of NW_028318464.1, read as the reverse complement.
CGGCCTCCCATTGCTGCTGTCTCCATCGCCACACTCTGCTGCCATGTGCCACTTTCAGGTCTCTTCACACTGCTGGTGTGTTAAATTTTTTGACATAGGGTGCAGGCAGATTACGGGCCTCACATAGCTGCTGCCAGGCCCCTAATCTGCCATGGGCCCCTATATACCACCTCCTCCTGCTGCTGCCAGGTCCAGAGTCTCTCATGGGTCCCTGTACGGCCTCCCATTGCTGCTGTCTCCATCGCCACACTCTGCTGCCATGTGCCACTTTCAGGTCTCTTCACACTGCTGGTGTGTTAAATTTTTTGACATAGGGTGCTGCAAGATAACGGGCCTCACATAGCTGCTGCCAGGCCCCTAATCTGCCATGGGCCCCTATATACCGCCTCCTCATGCTGCTGCCAAGTCCAGAGTCTGTCATGGTCCCTGTACGGCCTCCCATTGCTGCTGTCTCCATCGCCACACTCTGCTGCCATGTGCCACTTTCAGGTCTCTTCACACTGCTGGTGTGTTAAATTTTTTGACATAGGGTGCTGCAAGATAACGGGCCTCACATAGCTGCTGCCAGGCCCCTAATCTGCCATGGGCCCCTATATACCGCCTCCTCATGCTGCTGCCAAGTCCAGAGTCTGTCATGGTCCCTGTACGGCCTCCCATTGCTGCTGTCTCCATCGCCACACTCTGCTGCCATGTGCCACTTTCAGGTCTCTTCACACTGCTGGTGTGTTAAATTTTTTGACATAGGGTGCAGGCAGATTACGGGCCTCACATAGCTGCTGCCAGGCCCCTAATCTGCCATGGGCCCCTATATACCACCTCCTCCTGCTGCTGCCAGGTCCAGAGTCTCTCATGGGTCCCTGTACGGCCTCCCATTGCTGCTGTCTCCATCGCCACACTCTGCTGCCATGTGCCACTTTCAGGTCTCTTCACACTGCTGGTGTGTAAAATTTTTTGACATAGGGTGCTGCAAGATAACGGGCCTCACATAGCTGCTGCCAGGCCCCTAATCTGCCATGGGCCCCTATATACCGCCTCCTCATGCTGCTGCCAAGTCCAGAGTCTGTCATGGTCCCTGTACGGCCTCCCATTGCTGCTGTCTCCATCGCCACACTCTGCTGCCATGTGCCACTTTCAGGTCTCTTCACACTGCTGGTGTGTTAAATTTTTTGACATAGGGTGCAGGCAGATTACGGGCCTCACATAGCTGCTGCCAGGCCCCTAATCTGCCATGGGCCCCTATATACCGCCTCCTCCTGCTGCTGCCAGGTCCAGAGTCTCTCATGGGTCCCTGTACGGCCTCCCATTGCTGCTGTCTCCATCGCCACACTCTGCTGCCATGTGCCACTTTCAGGTCTCTTCACACTGCTGGTGTGTTAAATTTTTTGACATAGGGTGCTGCAAGATAACGGGCCTCACATAGCTGCTGCCAGGCCCCTAATCTGCCATGGGCCCCTATATACCGCCTCCTCATGCTGCTGCCAAGTCCAGAGTCTGTCATGGTCCCTGTACGGCCTCCCATTGCTGCTGTCTCCATCGCCACACTCTGCTGCCATGTGCCACTTTCAGGTCTCTTCACACTGCTGGTGTGTTAAATTTTTTGACATAGGGTGCTGCAAGATAACGGGCCTCACATAGCTGCTGCCAGGCCCCTAATCTGCCATGGGCCCCTATATACCACCTCCTCCTGCTGCTGCCAGGTCCAGAGTCTCTCATGGGTCCCTGTACGGCCTCCCATTGCTGCTGTCTCCATCGCCACACTCTGCTGCCATGTGCCACTTTCAGGTCTCTTCACACTGCTGGTGTGTAAAATTTTTTGACATAGGGTGCTGCAAGATAACGGGCCTCACATAGCTGCTGCCAGGCCCCTAATCTGCCATGGGCCCCAATATACCGCCTCCTCATGCTGCTGCCAGGTCCAGAGTCTCTCATGGGTCCCTGTACGGCCTCCCATTGCTGCTGTCTCCATCGCCACACTCTGCTGCCATGTGCCACTTTCAGGTCTCTTCACACTGCTGGTGTGTTAAATTTTTTGACATAGGGTGCTGCAAGATAACGGGCCTCACATAGCTGCTGCCAGGCCCCTAATCTGCCATGGGCCCCTATATACCGCCTCCTCATGCTGCTGCCAAGTCCAGAGTCTGTCATGGTCCCTGTACGGCCTCCCATTGCTGCTGTCTCCATCGCCACACTCTGCTGCCATGTGCCACTTTCAGGTCTCTTCACACTGCTGGTGTGTTAAATTTTTTGACATAGGGTGCAGGCAGATTACGGGCCTCACATAGCTGCTGCCAGGCCCCTAATCTGCCATGGGCCCCTATATACCGCCTCCTCCTGCTGCTGCCAGGTCCAGAGTCTCTCATGGGTCCCTGTACGGCCTCCCATTGCTGCTGTCTCCATCGCCACACTCTGCTGCCATGTGCCACTTTCAGGTCTCTTCACACTGCTGGTGTGTTAAATTTTTTGACATAGGGTGCTGCAAGATAACGGGCCTCACATAGCTGCTGCCAGGCCCCTAATCTGCCATGGGCCCCTATATACCGCCTCCTCATGCTGCTGCCAAGTCCAGAGTCTGTCATGGTCCCTGTACGGCCTCCCATTGCTGCTGTCTCCATCGCCACACTCTGCTGCCATGTGCCACTTTCAGGTCTCTTCACACTGCTGGTGTGTTAAATTTTTTGACATAGGGTGCAGGCAGATTACGGGCCTCACATAGCTGCTGCCAGGCCCCTAATCTGCCATGGGCCCCTATATAACGCCTCCTCATGCTGCTGCCAAGTTCAGAGTCTGTCATGGGTCCCTGTACGGCCTCCCATTGCTGCTGTCTCCATCGCCACACTCTGCTGCCATGTGCCACTTTCAGGTCTCTTCACACTGCTGGTGTGTTAAATTTTTTGACATAGGGTGCTGCAAGATAACGGGCCTCACATAGCTGCTGCCAGGCCCCTAATCTGCCATGGGCCCCTATATACCACCTCCTCCTGCTGCTGCCAGGTCCAGAGTCTCTCATGGGTCCCTGTACGGCCTCCCATTGCTGCTGTCTCCATCGCCACACTCTGCTGCCATGTGCCACTTTCAGGTCTCTTCACACTGCTGGTGTGTAAAATTTTTTGACATAGGGTGCTGCAAGATAACGGGCCTCACATAGCTGCTGCCAGGCCCCTAATCTGCCATGGGCCCCAATATACCGCCTCCTCATGCTGCTGCCAGGTCCAGAGTCTCTCATGGGTCCCTGTACGGCCTCCCATTGCTGCTGTCTCCATCGCCACACTCTGCTGCCATGTGCCACTTTCAGGTCTCTTCACACTGCTGGTGTGTTAAATTTTTTGACATAGGGTGCTGCAAGATAACGGGCCTCACATAGCTGCTGCCAGGCCCCTAATCTGCCATGGGCCCCTATATACCGCCTCCTCATGCTGCTGCCAAGTCCAGAGTCTGTCATGGTCCCTGTACGGCCTCCCATTGCTGCTGTCTCCATCGCCACACTCTGCTGCCATGTGCCACTTTCAGGTCTCTTCACACTGCTGGTGTGTTAAATTTTTTGACATAGGGTGCAGGCAGATTACGGGCCTCACATAGCTGCTGCCAGGCCCCTAATCTGCCATGGGCCCCTATATACCGCCTCCTCCTGCTGCTGCCAGGTCCAGAGTCTCTCATGGGTCCCTGTACGGCCTCCCATTGCTGCTGTCTCCATCGCCACACTCTGCTGCCATGTGCCACTTTCAGGTCTCTTCACACTGCTGGTGTGTTAAATTTTTTGACATAGGGTGCTGCAAGATAACGGGCCTCACATAGCTGCTGCCAGGCCCCTAATCTGCCATGGGCCCCTATATACCGCCTCCTCATGCTGCTGCCAAGTCCAGAGTCTGTCATGGTCCCTGTACGGCCTCCCATTGCTGCTGTCTCCATCGCCACACTCTGCTGCCATGTGCCACTTTCAGGTCTCTTCACACTGCTGGTGTGTTAAATTTTTTGACATAGGGTGCAGGCAGATTACGGGCCTCACATAGCTGCTGCCAGGCCCCTAATCTGCCATGGGCCCCTATATAACGCCTCCTCATGCTGCTGCCAAGTTCAGAGTCTGTCATGGGTCCCTGTACGGCCTCCCATTGCTGCTGTCTCCATCGCCACACTCTGCCATGTGCCACTTTCAGGTCTCCTCACACTGCTGGTGTGTTGAATTTTTTGACATAGGGTGCTGGCAGATTACGGGCCTCCTATAGCTGCTGCCAGGCCCCTAATCTGCCATAAGCCCCTATATACCGCCTCCTCATGCTGCTGCCAAGTCCAGAGTCTGTCATGGGTCCCTGTACGGCCTCCCATTGCTGCTGTCTCCATCGCCACACTCTGCCATGTGCCACTTTCAGGTCTCCTCACACACTGCTGGTGTGTTGAATTTTTTGACATAGGGTGCTGGCAGATTACGGGCCTCCTATAGCTGCTGCCAGGCCCCTAATCTGCCGTAGGCCCCTATATACCGCCTCCTCATGCTGCTGCCAGGTCCAGAGTCTCTCATGGGTCCCTGTACGGCCTCCCATTGCTGCTGTCTCCATCGCCACACTCTGCCATGTGCCACTTTCAGGTCTCCTCACACTGCTGGTGTGTTCCATTTTTTGTCATAGGGTGCTGGCAGATTATGGGCCTCCCATAACTGCTGCCAGGCCCCTAATCTGCCATGGGCCCCTATACCGACTCCTCATGCTGTGACGTTGCAACAAGGTGGAATTCAACCCTACATATGTTAGACCGCCTTTACGAACAGCAAAAGGCCATCACAGATTTCCTGATGTTAAAAGCAGATAAAGGTACTCCCTGTGTAACTTAGATGTCAGCCATTGGCAGCTCATGCGTGACACCTGCGCTTGCTCAGGCCCTTTGAGGAGGCCACGCTATTCGTGAGTCGGCAGGACTATGGGATGAACGACGTCATTCCTCTGTTGCACGTCCTGGAACAAATGCTGTTAACAATGGCTGGTCAGGGTGCGGTAGACGTGGCGCACAGATCTCAACGCCACATGGCCCCTGTGGGGGCAGGACTGGAAGAAGAGGAGGAGGTAGAGGAGGACATTGGTGCTCAGGAATTATTGAGTGAAATGGGTGGTTTTTCCACTCAGCGGACAGGAGTGGAGGAGCAGGAGCATCTGGTAGAGGAGGAGGAAGAGGAGACAGAGGACCTAGACGCACCGTGGCAGTATGCTGTGGAGATGGAGGCAGGGAGTCCCTCGCATTCCTTGGCACAAATGGCCCATAGCATGCTCGGTTGCTTGCGTAGCGACAGCCGAATAATAACCATCAGACAGAGGGATGACTTTTGGCTGTCCACCTTGTTGGACCCTCGCTACCGTTCAAAAATGGTGGCCTTTTTCACACCTGCTGAGAGGGAGGCCAAAATAACGTACTATAAAAAACACCTATGTAGTCAGCTGGTCTCTGCCTGTCTGCGCCAACGTCCATCCTCAGACACTGTGGGCCCTGTGCGCTCGTGTTCCGCTGCCATGGCAGCAGGGGAGGGGTGGGGTGGTAGGAGCAGTGGCAGCTCCACCAGCAGCGGCTGCCTCAGTCTGCAGTCGATGATGAGTAGCTTTCTTCACCAGCGCAGTGAGGAAACTACTAACCAGCCGCAGCAGCAGCAGCAGCATCAGGTGGACCTGGAGCAGGACCTCAAACAACAGGCTTAGGCCTACTTGGACAGCACCCTGCCAACCGAGGTAGACAATCCCCTTGACTACTGGGCAACGAAACTTGACCTTTGGCCCCAACTAGCTGAATTTGCCCTTGAAAGGCTGTCATGCCCGGCCAGTAGCGTGGCATCGGAGCGCGTGTTTAGTGCGGCAGGAGGTATTGCAACTCCGCGGAGGACACGACTGTCCACCCAAAGTGTGGAGAGACTGACGTTTGTGAAAATGAATCAGGCGTGGATTAGTCTGGATTTCAAACCACCAGTTCCTGACACAACTGACTAAATCCGCCATGAATCATGCCCCAAACATGTGCCACTTTCAGGTCTCCTCACACTGCTGGTGTGTTCCATTTTTTGTCATAGGGTGCTGGCAGATTACGGGCCTCCCATAGCTGCTGCCAGGCCCCTAATCTGCCATGGGCCCCTATACCGCCTCCTCATGCTGCTGCCAAGTCCAGAGTCTCTCATGGGTCCCTGTACGGCCTCCCATTGCTGCTGCCTCCATCGCCACACTCTGCCATGTGCCACTTTCAGGTCTCCTCACACTGCTGGTGTGTTCCATTTTTTGTCATAGGGTGCTGGCAGATTACGGGCCTCCCATAGCTGCTGCCAGGCCCCTAATCTGCCATGGGCCCCTATACCGCCTCCTCATGCTGCTGCCAGGTCCAGAGTCTCTCATGGGTCCCTGTACGGCCTCCCATTGCTGCTGTCTCCATCGCCACACTCTGCCATGTGCCACTTTCAGGTCTCCTCACACTGCTGGTGGGTTCCATTTTTTGTCATAGGGTGCTGGCAGATTACGGGCCTCCCATAGCTGCTGCCAGGCCCGTAATCTGCCATGGGCCCCCGTACCGACTCCTCATGCTGCTGCCAGGCCCGTAATCTGTCATGGGCCACTGTTGTCGCTTGTTGGCATATTCCGCTCGTTCAGATGCTCCTTCTCCTGCTACTCCTCTTCACGGATTCCGTCAGCAGTCTTTCTTGGAATCCGTTTCCAAGAGACAACAGTTTGCGAGCACGCACCCGACGGTGCAGAAGCTGAACGTCCTCCTGTCCAAGTTGCTGCTGCCAGGCTCGTAATCTGTCATGCGCCCCTGTACCGCCTCCTCATGCTGCTGCCAGGTCCAGAGTGTGTCATGGGCCCCCGTACCGACTCCTCATGCTGCTGCCAGGCCCGTAATCTGTCATGGGCCCCTGTACCGCCTCCCCATGCTGCTGCCAGGTCCAGAGTGTGTCATGGGTCCCTGTACGGCCTCCCATTGCTGCTGCCAGGCCCGTAATCTGCCATGGGCCCCTGTACCGACTCCTCATGCTGCTGCCAGGCCCGTAATCTGTCATGGGCCCCTGTACCGCCTCCTCATGCTGCTGCCAGGTCCAGAGTGTGTCATGGGTCCCTGTACGGCCTCCCATTGCTGCTGTCTCTATCGCCACACTCTGCCATGTGCCACTTTCAGGTCTCCTCACACTGCTGGTGGTTTCCATTTTTGTCATAGGGTGCTGTATGGCCTCCCATTGCTGCTGCCTCCACCGCCACACTGTGGCTCCACACTCTGGTTTTGGCCCCGTGACTGCCCAAATGAGTGAAGTGTGCGGTGATTCTAAGATCGACGGCACTCATCTGCATGTCATACTGACTGACAGTATTATTTCTCTTCCCCAGCAGACTCCAAGGGCATTTAAATTAAAGGTACAGTGTTCTGCACTAATATTAAGTCTCTCTGAAGCCTAGAAACACCCTTTTTTAAGTTAAATTCACAGCGAATTTATTCGACTCGAATCGAATATTGTCCACGAATTCGCCGAATCAGTCGAATCGAATTTTTCATTTCTTCGCTCATCTCTAGTCGTGACGTCAGAGCCCCTCCCCTACGCGTTGCGTCACAGGGTCACGTGACTTCATCAGGGGGAATTTGATTGAAATTCCCCCTGATGAAGTCACGTGACCCTGTGACGCAACGCGTAGGGGAGGGGCTGTGACGTCACGACGTTGCATCGGAGAGGCTCGGCGACTCTGGCAGAGGCAGACAGAGGGGCAGAGGGAATCACCAGCTCTGCATATCTGCATAAGATAAGTGCCTCATATGCTTGTATCACCGCATCTGGTAGCAATAAATACGCTTATTCAAAAGGATAAGACACCATGGTCTTTTTTTTCTCCATCTGATCCATATACTCAACATTGAGGAAAGGTGGATATAAGAAGGAGGTGTCCCCAGGAGTGGAAATAGGAGATACTGATACCCCTTTCAAAAATCTATCTATGAGTGGCCACGTGGATGAATTAAGAGGAGATTATAGGAGGAGGATCTGAGCAGGTCTGCACATCCATCTGGAATACTGCATAAAGGAGCACTATCCCACCAGTCCTAGAAGGACTACAAGTCTATTTGCCTAAATTTATTTGGGCAAATATTAAGGTGAGCGCATATTGAGACTACACGGCACCTGGAAAGAGGGATTAAGGAGTTCACCTGCACATTGCACATTTTGCACAAAGATATATAAGACTGTTCATTTTTGTATGCACTTTTGCACAAAGATATAAAAGACTTTTTATTTAATCATGAAATTGGAATATGGCATTGATAATATTGTTTGAGCACTAATGGCACAATTTAGCATATTCATGATTTGATTTTTCATTCACTATATCACATTAATTAATTTATTGATTTTTATTATATTTATTATTAATTTATTTAGTTTATTGATGTTTATGAGTGATATAAAATACATTATTAAGTATTTATAGTAGGAGCGCGGCATTATAAATATGTCTAATCAATTTACATATACACAATTAAGTGAGTTTGTGAAAGTGCCAGCGCACCTAACACAACAGGTAGTTCACTACCACCTATTGCACATATTATACTGAACATCTGAGACATAGTGGCTCACAAGTATTCACTTTTTAATTATAAGGCTTGTATTGACTCTTGGTTTAAAGCTAAACTCTAGTCTTGCCACTAAATTGTAAATCTGTATGCCATGCCTTGCATACTGCTTTGTGCTTCTCATCTTCGGCGAATTGCTGTGGCAACCACTTTTCTTCCGCGTTCCCCATTGACATTCACTGCTCTGTAAGCCCCTCATTAGCAGCTGTAGATGCACGGGAGATAGGGACTTGTTGCCAACACAGCACCGGTGGTCATTACCAGTAGTGGTCTGTATAGTCATACAATCCATCCAATAATGGCTGCTTTATATGATGTGAGGATTTAGGAACATTCAAATCCCTTTTGTATATGTAATGAAAATTTTGTATTTGAATGTGATCATGTTTTGTGTACCTTTTCAAGCTGAACTCCACACAAGTACAAAATAACCAAATCAACGCAGTTTGTATATTTAATATGTCACTTTTTTAATGCAGTAAGTTTAAATACCTTCATTTGACCTGGAATCATCTTTGCTTTTCCCTGTACAGCAAAGCTCAGACTGGAACATGGAAAAGCAGCAGATGGAGCCAGTTAGTTATGCTACAGTGCAAGGAGCACCCTGATAGGAGGGAAGAACAAAGTGACTGACAGATGATCTCACCAGTCTGCTGCTACTTCTTTCACTGTCCAGTCTCAGGGTGGGTTAGGGAGGAGGCCTGTAAGTGATAGAGATCTGCAGAAGGAAAAGATCAGATTCTCTCTGCTGACAGATAGGACTGTGCATTATGGCAGAGCTGTTTAAACCTCAGAACTAAATTTACAGAAAGACAAATCCTTTGGCACTAAAACTGCTATTATATTTGTATTTCATCAGTGTATTCAGTGTATTTGTTTGCTTTGAAGTATAGCTTTAAATAATCATTCTATCATGAAATATCCACGTCTATTTTTTTTATTATTATAAACACGTATATATTATTGATAAAGGTAGAGGTTGTCAATCCTTCCATGTGGCTGTACTTACTGTTATGTTCAGAAAATTGCACACTAAGCTACAGGACTGTATGCAGAGTTAAGGAAAAAATGTTTGTCACTCATAGGAACGTAAGGGAGTTTTTAAAAATAATTTTTATTGCATTGTGTTTACGGCTATTCCATATAAATTGTTAAAACTAGTAAACCGAGTTCTAGCGGAGTAGGAAATGGTTGACTGTAAAAATGTAAACACAGCATTTTATTGTTTGCAGGTGGTGGATGCAAACATCTGTCGATGAATGAATGAATATTTCAACCATGATGGCCGACCAGCCTCCTCCATTGGAAGCCACAACTTTACTGAATGACGTACCACTCGTGCCACACATGGTGAATGGTGACAGTACTCAACAGGTAAAAGCGCAACTCTTGGCCTGTACCATGTAGCTCCATAGTTGCATGTGGGGTGAGAAAAGTTATTGCAGAAATTGGATTTCAGTGGCGGTGTTTACAAGTTCATGTTTGAATATTTTATTATTATTATAGAGTATTTATATAGCGCCAAAAGGTTTGCTCAGCGCTGTACATTATAGTGGGGGGACAGTACATGATACAATACAGTAACAAAACAATACATGAGGGGTTCGAGGGCCCTGCTCTTTTGAGCTTACAATATAGGAGATAGTTTAGGAGCTTATAAGAACTCAACATTTTTAAATCTAGTAAATTGAATATATCCATCAGAGTAGGTTTCTTGTTTTCGGGTGAACCCTGATGGCTGCTGCAGCGTAATTCACAAAAACAAACTTCTTTTTTGAAGACTCCACAATGGCTGGTCTGTAAAATCTAAGGATTTGGTCTTGTAAACTCTGAAGACTATGGAGTTCAGGTTATCTGATCATTTCATTCTGGAATCTGCATTTGGTCAAACGACTGAATACTGTAGATATGAAGCAATTGAAATGGTATATTCCATTAATCTGAGGGAGCATGAGATGTCTCTGTGTGGGGATTATATTTGGTGTTTGGCGTAATTAAGGAATTAGGATGACAGGTCCATGTCCACTCAGTTTATACAGAGCGGACAGGGACAGAGTCCGATCTGCTCTATGAGCGACAGGGTGCAAATAGACCGGCTGTCTGTTTACACCCGACTGCCCTCCAAATTGAAAGCGGAGCGGACTGAAGGTAGGCAGGTGTAAACGGACACAAGTGCATTTTACATCCACCAGTCCATAGGGATACATGGACCATACGATCAGGTCCACCTAAAAAACTAAAAGGCTGACTTGATTGCGCCCCCCATGTGAAAGGGGCTTAAGTGTTTCAGTACAATAAGTCTGCAGTGACCCATAGGATTCAGAAATCCTCTGTCTTCATTTTCTGATCAATCATAATGGTTCTTTTTACCACCTTAATAAGCAAGACTGATTTATGCTAAGGGTTGAATTGTCACATGTAGGGTCAATTTATTTTTTATAGACCAATTTGTGAAAAGCTGTTTATAATATTTCTACTTCACTGGAATAAATTTGCCATTTATTCTTCGCACTCTTGTTCAAACAAAGTGTATTCAATAGCTGGCCATAGACAGATGAAATTAAGCCATTTCTGTCTGTGTGTGTGTGGCCCTCTTGATTCAACAGAAGTCATTTGTTAGATGGATTTCTGTTGATTGGAGAATCTGCTGTCAGAATACAATGTCCTGTTGAGGGGGATTACTCCATCCACCTTGTTTTTGTGGATAGAGGAATCTGTACAATTTTTTTTTTTTTTTTAGCCCCCTGGCTGAAAAAAAAAAATATCAATGGCAAGCTTAAGTGTCACTCTTGTCTGTTTTATTGGGAATAATCTATTCTCAGAAATCAGCAAGCACTAGCAATACATCTGGCAGGCAGAGACCAAGTCGTATGTGCTTGGGCTGTTAGTGATATGTTGAGGACCAGGGCAGTGTTTCTGGCAAGAAAGAAACACCTTAACTTCTAATGTAGCTTGGTAAGACTGTTCTCTGTTCATGTGAGGTTTGACTTTCAGTGACTGGTCTACTTTAGGATGGGCAAAATTCAGCAGCTGTTCACAGCACTGTATTCAATTTTAGCAATCCCAACCCTTTAACTAGCATAACTGTATCCATCCTGAGCACATAAACTACTTGGAAGTGCATAAACGTGCAAGTATCTATACCTTTCCTTAGAATTAAAGTTAGCATTTCACTTAAATGGGGTGAGTCACAAAGTGTAATATGGCACCCATAGCTGGAGACTAAACAGCACTTTCACACTGCTTGTATTGGCTTTCCCTAGATTTTCCATGACTTCACCCTGCTAATTACATGTGGGTAGCAGCAGCCAGGAACAATGCCATAAATCTCCCTGTAACATGGCTGGAATTTATAACTCTTCTTCTGACTCTTCCATTCTTCCTCATCCCAATTTATAAAACTGGGATGGCTGATTGTACTAGCAAGTCTGAAATGAATTTCCACGCAAATAAACTTCCTACTGGCAGTCTGAATGGACAAATTACCTCTCTGCAACTGTGAAACAGATGTTTTCTTGTTTTGAAAGCCTTCAGTTGCGCAACATTGCAGCTGAAATAAGCTTCTAATTGTTGAGCGTTTCTCTGAAATACCCGCCAGTGACAGGATGGCCACACTCAGAAAGCAGCAGCTGTGCAAAATAGTACTGTTTATCTCCTGTTTTAAAGGAACAAGATCCCTTGGGCACATCAAAAAAAAAAAATCATATCTGATTTAGGTGTCGTGCACATTGGACATTCTTGATGCTGCTCTTAGAGGCATCTAAAGAAAGAAAATATTCCTGCGCCAATACAAAACTAATAATGATCTAAATTGCTGCTGTGCAATGTGAAAATGCAAACAGTGATATATATACAGTCATGGCCGAAATTGTTGGCACCCTTGATATTTCTCCAGGAAATCATGTATTTCTCACGAAACGTATTGCATTAACACATGTTTTGCTATACACATGTTTATTCCCTTTGTGTGTATTGGGACAAAACAAAAAAAGGGAGGAAAGAAAGCAAATTCGACATAATGTCACACAAACCTCCAAAAATGGGCTGGACAAAAGTATTGGCACCCTTTCACAACTGCGGATAAATAAGAATGTTACAAGCATGTGATGCTCCTGTAAACTCACCTGGGGCAAGTAACAGGTGTGGGCAATATAGAAATCACACCTGAAAGCAGATAAAAAGGAGAGACGTTCACTTAACCTTTGCATTGTGTGTCTGTCTGTGCCACACTAAGCATGGACAACAGAAAGAGGAGACGAGAACTGTCTGAGGACCTGAGAACCAAAATTGTGGCAAAATATCAACAATCTCAAGGTTACAAGTCCATCTCCAGAGAACTAGATTTGCCTTTGTCCACAGTGCGCAACATTATCAAGAAGTTTGCAACCCATGGCACTGTAGCTAATCTCCCTGGTCGTGGACGGATGAGGAAAATTGATGAAAGATTGCAACGCAGAATAGTCCGGATGGTGGATAAGCAGCCCCAAACATGTTCCAAAGACATTCAAGCTGTCCTGCAGGCTCAGGGAGCATCAGTGTCAGCGCGAACTATCCGTCGACATTTAAATGAAATGAAACGCTATGGCAGGAGACCCAGGAGGACCCCACTGCTGACACAGAGACATAAAAAAGCAAGACTACAGTTTGCCAAAATGTACTTGAGTAAGCCAAAAGCCTTCTGGGAAAACGTCTTGTGGACAGATGAGACCAAGATAGAGCTTTTCGGTAAAGCACATCATTCTACTGTTTACCGAAAACGGAATGAGGCCTACAAAGAACAAAACACAGTACCTACGGTAAAATATGGTGGAGGTTCAATGATGTTTTGGGGTTGTTTTGCTGCCTCTGGCACTGGGTGCCTTGACTGTGTGCAAGGCATCATGAAATCTGAGGATTACCAAAGGATTTTGGGTCGCACTGTAGGGCCCAGTGTCAGAAAGCTGGGTTTGCGTCCAAGATCCTGGGTCTTCCAGCAGGACAATGACCCCAAACATACGTCAAAAAGCACTCAGAAATGGATGGCAAAGAAGCGCTGGAGAGTTCTGAAGTGGCCAGCAATGAGCCCAGATCTAAATCCCATTGAACACCTGTGGAGAGATCTTAAAATTGCTGTTGGGAAAAGGTGTCCTTCCAATAAGAGAGACCTGGAGCTGTTTGCAAAGGAAGAGTGGTCCAAAATTCCGGGTGAGAGGTGTCAGAAGCTTATTGATGGTTATAGGAAGCGACTGATTTCAGTTATGTTTTCCAAAGGGTGTGCAACCAAATATTAAGTTAAGGGTGCCAATACTTTTGTCCAGCCCATTTTTGGGGTTTTGTGTGACATTATGTCATATTTGCTTTTCTGCCTCTGTTTTATATTTGTTCCAATACATACAAAGGGAATAAACATGTGTATAGCAAAACATGTGTTAATGCAATACCTTTTTTGTGTGAAATACTTGATTTTCAGGAAAAATATCAAGGGTGCCAACAATTTCGGCCATGACTGTAAATAAAACAGCGCAAAAATAGACCTCTAAACAAATATTAAGGCTCACAAATATGATGCTCATAAGTAAATCACAAATCATAAATGTCCACTCAAAATTAGTGAATATCCCATATAATAATTAATTTATCCTTCTCCAGAACCAAAATAATAAACACCAAAGGGCCGTGTGTGATGAAGACTGGAGATTCCAAACAATCTTTAGATAAAAAAAAAAGCTTCCACCTTTCACCCGTGCACACCAACATCAATTGCACTCACCAGATAATGGTGAATGAGAAGCCTTTAGGGATTTTTAGGGATCCTAAACCCTCTTTTCATCAGCTCTATAGTATCCTTACACCGCCAGGTTATGATCTTCTATCAGGTCCCCACCACAGCCCTATGAATCCGCTCCACCGTGTCACCAGGGAAAAAATCTTATATAGTGTTACTGAGCACAAGTCCTTGTGATGACACTTGTTGGGGTTGAAGCTGGTTCTCAGTTAAATCAGCATACCAGCGGTCTGAATGAAAAAAAAACAAAAAAACTGAGAGATCGCTGTACTAACACAAGCGATGTTAGTACGGTGATTCCCCCCACTGAGCTATTGTTTTCTGACAGGGGAACTGGACGCCTCCACTTCCCCAGAACACACTGGCTGCCGTTGCTGATCAAACGCTGGTTAACCAGCATGACCGGTCTCTGAAAGAGCTGGGCACACTGGCCATAAGTTGGCCAGTCCGTGCCGAACCGACCGGTTTCGGATGATTTTCGGCCTGTGTGTACCCAGCTTAAGGCAGGAAGCAACATTTTACTAAAAGAATAAAGGTATTTAAAACTCAACATTGGGCAGAAACATAAAAATCCCTTGCAGTTTAGCTGTGCCTGCACTGAAGGGGTTCATAGCTCATTATGTCTAGGGGAGAGGGGAACCAGTTTACTTGATCCTCCCCCAGCAGATAACACTCACCCAAGATATGATGGTGGACTGTCCTTCATTGTCCTAACCTCCAGAGCAGGGTCATGAACCCTGCTTTGGGTTCTGATGATGTCAGGACCCTAAAGTGTGGATGTGCAGAAGCTGCAAGGAGCAGAGAATTGGGTAAGTATATTTCCTTGTTAGGGAGCATTCACAGCTGCAAATGCACCCAACACTAATTACATGCAAGAACCCCCAGTGCAGCTTCCTGGTGATTAGCTGCGGGAGGCAGCCCCATTGAAAGCATTTGGAGGCTGCCGGCTCCTGCAGCTAATTGCGGCCACGCGTAAGTAATCACCGACAGTCTGTGTCCAAGGCTGATCACTCGCATGTGATTGCTACATAAGCAATTTATATGCGAATGGCCACAATTAGTTGTGGGAGTCGGCAGCCTCTTTGCTTTCAATAGGGTTGCCTCTAACAACTAATCGCTGGTTTAATCCCCCCCCCCCCCCCACACCCCATAGATGTTAAAGCTGGCCATACACGACTGTTGTTACCACCCAGTTCAACAAACTTTGATTGAAAAATCGAAGAAGCTGGGTGGAGAATTGTCATCCAAACAATGACTGATGGCAGCTCATTACAATAAAATGCAGATAGGTTAAGCTTTCATTGTTTGGGACACAGTGAACAGAATTCTTTTAATGTAAACTCTTTAATGTAAAATATTTGTTCCTGTCTTAAACCCTGAATTTCCTTAACAATAAACCTCTAGTATGGCTTTTAGCCTGCATTGTCTTAGCATTATTAGGAAAATAATGGAGTAAACCATTTTATATCGTGAACTGATGGTCATTTCTCTAGAATCTAGTGACCTGACATGTAACATAACCCATCAGGCTCGCCCATCAAAGGAAACCTGCACTGTAAGAAATATGTAGGCTGCAGCTGTTGACCTTTTCCTGAAAATTCTGCAGTTGAACTGGTTTATGAACATTCTAGAACTATTTAGATGGATGGCAAATGAATTGTGGCCTGGTCTTCAACTATGTGAGATTATTAAACAAGTGTTCTAATAATAAACTAACTGTGCTCTTTCATCTGTGTGCTACTGCTCCAGGTTAGTCTGCCACACAGTCCCTTTCACCTCCTGTGTATTCTGGTGCATGCACCGCTCATCCAGCCATTTGGAACAAATGCAGTAGGATCCAGTGGGCTGCACACTTGAAAACTGCATCCACTTGATTAATAATCTTTAAAAAGCCATATACAGCAGAAGTAGACCATTTGGGAGGAAGAAAACAGTCAGCGCGTTTCGCACTACTAGCGCTTATTCGTGACTTTGAGAACACAAAAGATACCTCTCTTTAAACAACTGGATCCCCAGCACA
The DNA here is from genome assembly GCF_062004578.1 of Staurois parvus. Classification (NCBI taxonomy): domain Eukaryota; kingdom Metazoa; phylum Chordata; class Amphibia; order Anura; family Ranidae; genus Staurois; species Staurois parvus. The sequence continues at coordinate 1,031,175 of NW_028318464.1, read as the reverse complement.
TTCAGTGGCAGCTGTCACTCATGGAGTTTGAAGATTATTAATAAAGTGGTGCATAGTGTGCAGTCCTTTGGATTCTGTTGTACTCTTATGTTTTTATTGAACACTTTTTGCTCAAATATTCACAGTCTGGGCTGAAAAATAGAACCTTTTTATTTAGTTACTAGCAGAACCTTCTAAAGGCATTGTATACTGTCACATTTTTTTGTTATATTCTCTGTTTGCCTTACCTTGTAATGATAGGCTCATATGTTGTGGCTGCAGTTTGTGGCGTCTTGCATAATTGATAACCCTGTGTCCATGTATTCTTTCATCTAGCTTGTCTCTATTTGCCAAAGAGACAAGACCACTTCCTGTTCCGGTTCGTGCAACATCCAATGCATACATTGTCATCTTCTCTGTGTTGCGTCTAACACAGCCTATAGTACAGAAAACCATCACACTCCTGTGTGTATAAGGCAGAAAATTGCACCATGATACCATATGACCAATATACATCTTGTGCAGGTGAAAGATTGGCCTTAACAGCAATAACCTCCACAAAATGTTTCCTTTGATCCCTGATTAGACATGTACAGTGGTTTGGAGCGCTCTTTTTCTTTTATTGATATTTGGGTTTTTTTGTTACATTAATTTTTATCTTCATGGGTTTACTGCTGCATTTCAAGATATCTATTTTGTTACATACCTTTGCTTTGGTTAATACTTTTTATTCTCTTAGTAAAATGTTGCTTCCTTCCTTAAGTTGGGTACACACAGGTAAAAAAATCTTCAAACGGTTGGTTTAGCAGGAACTGGTCAGTGTTTGGCCTGTGTGTACAGCTCTCTCTCTGACAGAAGCCAGTCTCATGATCAGCTTCTTTTGAATGGTCTTGCTGGAAAACCAGCATCCAACTGGCACCCGATCAGCACTGGTAGCCAGTATGTTTTGGCAGGGGGGCAGTCCCCCTCTCAGAGCGCATTCGTTTTTTGGATGGAATGTACCTTCACTAGCTGAGGATCTTTAAAGTGTAACTATAGGTAAAACAACTTTTTTTTTTTTTACCTTTTGGATAGAGTAAAATAATTCTTTCACTTCCTGTCCCAAAGAACAGGAAGAGAGGAAATCCCTCCAAAGTGAAGGAATGTTGGGGTGTCACCAAGGTCACCAGAACTAATGTCCCAATTGGAAAATGTTCCCTCTTACTGTCTGGTGTCAACCCAAAATTTCCGTGATCATGGTAAGCAGGACAAATAGTGAATCTCCCTATTGGGTGCACAGACAACAATATAATCTGACAGACATTCTAATCCCTCTCCACTCTATCCAAAACTGAAAAAAAAAAACATTTGCCTTTAGTCATCTGCTGTTGGACTGGAGTGCCAGTCCCTGATTCTGACATGAGTGTGGTAAGTGCTCTCCTTGCAGTATGGGACAAGGTAACCTTTTAACTCCTGATGATGACCCTAGCCACAAACCAGTCAAGGTACCCATGATGACCTGTGTCCACAGCCAAAAGTGCATAGGCATGTGAGCTTCACAACTGGATCTTGGATTAATGGAAGAAGGTGGCCTGACCTGATCACATATTTTTATATGACGTGGATGGCCTGGAACGTGTGCGTCACTTAACTGGGGAAGAAATGGCACTGGGATGCACTGTTGAAAGAAGGCAAGCCTGCGGAGACAGTGTTGATGCTTTGGCAATGTCCTTCAAGGAAACCTTGGGTCCTGCCATTCATGAAATATACCATCTACTTAAATATTGACCATGTACACCCCTTGATGGCATTAGCATCTTTCAGTAGGATAATGCGCCTAACCAAGCTGCAAAAATGGTGCAAGTATGGATCGTGGAACACCACAACTAGTTTGAGGTGTTGACTCCTCCCCCCCCAAATTCTCCAGCTCTGTCCATTGATGATCTGTGGGATGTGCTGGAAAAACAAGCCCGATCCATGGAGGCCCCAGCTCGCAACTTACAGGACTTATACGATCTGCTACTGGCAGCTTAGTGCCAGATATCACAGCATACTTTCAGAGGTCTAGTGGAGTCCATGACTCAATAGATCAGGGCTAGAGTTGGGAAGGTTTGGAAAAAAAATGAAAAATTGAGGAAAAAATGTTTACTTTTTCAAAGCCGTCTTGTTCCGGATAAATTGGGGAAAAAAGTTAGTGTGGAATATGTTTTTACAGTCATAAGTAAATATATCTGACATGGTATTCAAACTATATAACATGAAGACCTTAATGAAAGATTTCTGTGATTTTATGTAAGTCTGAAGACCAGCAAATCCTGGAATACAGTTCAAGTAACACTGTACTTCTCATGCAGTTCTCAAACAAGAGAAATGTGTATCTCTGCCACTAGGGAGCACTGCATGGGGAAAAGCTTCAGTTTAGTTTTTTTTTGTGGGATCCATCTTGTACCTTCTACAGTTGGGTGATTGTTGGGATACAGTAGATGTTTCTAACATCTCAGGCCTTAATACAGGTAAGAGGGTAAATTTATCTGACAAATTTACTTTTTTGACCTTTAAATAATCCTTAATGTTCTCACCATCACAGCATAATGTTTATCTATTGTCTGGTCAGTAAATTGGTTTCTTTTCCTCCTCTCAGTAAAACGGTGAGACCAACATCCAGAGTTTGGAAACATTCCCACAGTGCAATTTCTGCTGAGAGCAAAGCTTCTATTTGCAAATGTGAGAAAAAAAAATATTTTCCAAATGCTACAAGGATGGCAAAACACATCCTGGCATGCCAGAGGTGCCCTAAAGACATTAACAAATACTTTATAGAATGAAATGATGAGGACCATAATGAAAGTGCAAGTAGCTTTTCCTTCCATAGTTCTCATTCCAGAAACACTCTTTCTGCTGCTTCTGGATCAGCACAAAGTGTTTCTTACTCACGTGGAAGAAAAATTTATTTTAAAAATATTCTTCCCAAATATATTGACATATATTTGAGCATCTTCAAGTAAGGATGTGTTACAAACCACTGCCTCCCAAAGCTACACAATACCTTTTTTTATTGATAAAATGACACCTGAAAATCAGAACATTGATCAAGCTCTTGCAAGATCAGCATTGTCAGCTGAAAATGTATATTGGCAGGAAGCTTGTAAATTATTGTGAGGTAAGGTGATTACCTGATCTCATGTATAGGTAAAAAATGTTCTTAACCACTTGCCCACCAGGCACTTATACCCCCTTATTTACCAGGCCAATTTTCAGCTTTCAGCGCTGCCGCACTTTGACAATTGCGCGGTCATGCAACATTGTACCCATATGAAATTTTGATCATTTTTTTCTCACAAATAGAGCTTTCTTTTGGTGGTATTTAATCGCCACTGGGCACTTTACTTTTTGCGCTATAAATAAAAAAATTGCAAAAAATTTGAAAAAAAAAAAAAAAGTTTCTTTGTTTCTATTATAAAATTTTTCAAACAGGTAATTTTTCTCCTTCACTGATGTGCGTTGATGAGGCAGCACTGATGGGCACTGATAGGCGGCACTGATGGGCACTGATAGGCAGCACTAAAGAGCACTGATAGGCAGTACTAATGAGGTGGCACGGATAGGCGGCACTGATAGACAGCACTAATGAGGTGTCACGGATAGGCGGCACTAATATGCGGCACTGATAGGTGACACTGATGATGGGTACTGATAGACGGCACTGACTGGCATCACTGCTGGGCACTGACTGGCGGCACTGAATGGCACAACCGCTGGGCACTGACTGGTGGCACTGACTGGCAGCACTGCTGGGCTGCACTGGTGGGTGGGCACAGGTGGGTGGCACTGCTGGGCACAGGTAGGTGGCACTTCTGGGCACTGGTGTGTGACACTGCAGAGTGGCACAGGTGGGTGCACTGCTGGGCACAGGTGGGTGATCTGCTGGGCACAGGTGGGCGGAGCTAGTGGGCGCACTGCTGGGCACAGGTGGGCGGAACTTGCAGGTGGCACTGCTGGGCACTGATCATCAGTGCCCTGATGATCGGTGCCGATCCCCGCTCTGACAACTGCCGGTTCTCGGCAGTACTTTCCTCACGATCTGACAGCGTGAGGAAAGTGCAGCCGAGAACCGGCACTTGCATTTCCCTGTGATCAGCGTGTCATTGGACACCGCTGATCATGTGGTAAAAGGCCGTTGTGATTGGCCTTTTACCACATCACGTGATCAGCTGTGTCCTTAGGACACAGCGATCACGGAGATCGCCGGGTGCGCGCCCCCTGGAGCGCGCAGGAGAGCGCGTTCTGGGAGGACGTCATATGACGTCCACTCAGAACTGGCCGGCCGCAGTGCAGCCGTCATTCGGCTATCTGCGGTCGGCAACTAGTTAACATATACAGTCCTAGCTATTCCATTTGTAATAAAAAAATAAACTAAACTGGCTTTTCAAAATGTTATGTACTGAATAAGCTGTACTATGATAAGCTGTCTACTTATTGTATATGTTCTGCTTAATAGAAGCTCTGCAATCTTGCAAGTATTTACAGGCAAACTGCGACAGGTTGTACCTACGAATGCAGTTGCCACTTTTGCCACTGCTCCGTAGCACATTTTACCAATAACAACTCTATCAGCTGCATCCTCACGATCATCTCTAAAACCACTGGTATTACTTTCCCTGATGTGGTCAACACTAGTTTGAGGTTTAGCCTAAGCTAATACTTTTTTCCTGTCCATCTACCTTTCAATGACATCTGCTGTGTCCCCTGGAATGGGCTCCCTTTGACCTTCAGGGCCCCAATGCAGCTACCCAGACTATGTTTCCATCCCTAAAGTAGAGTGTTGCAGAAGGAGGCCATATATCTATCCTTTACAGACCTGTCAGAAAACATGAATTTTTTTACAGGAAAACATGTTAAAGTACGCAAGGCAGTCTATTGTCAGCATTTAAAAGGACTGTAGGTCTTGGTAGCCACTAGCTCTCTGGTATCTGTAAGCCATTTGCAAATCTAGGTCTAACTGCTGATGCCTGTAAATCTGCAGAAATAGTTGATTTTTTTGTGATGTAACACGGGCTCTTCCAAACAGCCTTTGTGTTTGCAGGTAATTGTGGTACAAGTCAACCCGGGGGAAACCTTTACAATACGCACAGAAGATGGTCACATTCAGTGTATCCCAGGTAAGGAAAACATTGTTTTATTGTCTTCCTGAAGATGTGGGGTTTTCCCTGTTCACTGAAGTAAATGAGAAATAGACACGCCACAAAACCTGTTATACAGCTTCCTGGAACTCTGAGGCTGCTGCTTATCAATGTGCTATATTCTGTTTGGTGCCGTGCTATATGTGATCTTAGTGACACTTAACCACTAATGGTTTTCTATGTAAAACCAAGCTTGTACAAAACATATTTACTATAATTTACTATAATTCTATAAGTTACTTCCAGGCAAGAGATGGGTGGGATTCCCCAAACCTAAAAAGTCACATGTGCTGCTTTGTCATTTTAAACACTTTTTTTTTTTAAATAATGAAGCAGTTGTGCTTATAAGGGTAAAGAGCTATGAGGTGCATCAAACCAAAGGAACAAATCAGAAAATTACTTTTCTGAAGTGTTATTTAAAGTGATTCTAAAGCTTTATTTTTTTAAAGAAAAAATAACAAACATGTCTATACTTACCTACTGTGTGCAGTGGTTTTGCACAGAGCAGCCTGGATCCTCCTCTTCTTGGGTCCCCCCCAGGCTCTCCTGGCCGCTCTCTCCTGTCAGGTGACCCCACAGCAAGCAACTTGCTATGGGGGTGGTTGCTGCTCTGTGTCCATTCACACATGGAACTGCAGCCCATCCCCTCTCTTCTCATTGGCTCACTGGCTGTGATTGACAGCAGTGGGACCCAATGGCTCCCACTTCTGTTTTAGCCAATAGGAAGAGGGAGCCCCAGGATATCTGAGACACCAGTGCACGTCGCTGGGTCAAGAGGGGTCTTACGTGAGTATTAGGGGGGGCTGGGGTTGATGCTGTACACAGGTGTTTTTATACCTTCATGCATAGAATGCACAAAGGTAAAAAAAACTTTGAGCCTTTAGAACCACTTTAAAGTAAATTTGTAAGATCAGAAACATTGATAATTTCTTTTTAAAAGTGCCAGATCCCACATTGTCATAATTTTGGCTAAACTTCTTTAGTCATTGACCTGAAACATTCAGTATATGCAGCCATTAACATCGGAAAAGTTTGGATCTCTCCTGCTTGAGTCAGGTCAGGGTCTCACTAGGTAGTAAAGCCTAGTCAATTGATAATTTTACTTGGAAAAAAAAAAGTCAAAATACTTAAGTATTAGCATAGCATTGCTTTGTTAAAGCGAAGTTCCATCTTAAAAAATTAAGTCAGCAGCTACAAAATCTAGCTGCTGACTTTTAAAATACAGCCTCTTACCTGTCCCTTGGTCCAGCGGTGTCTTCTCTCCCTGGTGCTGGCATCTTTAGTGTGGGCACCTGGCTGTGACAGCTTGCGGCTTCACAGCTGGGTGCCCACTGCGCATGCGCGAGAAGCACTGTGCTTTGTGACTGGCCCCATAGTCTTTTGGGACCTGTCACATGTCCCAAAAGACTGAGGAGGGTGGGTGGGGAGTTTGAGGACAGACAACTTCCGCTTTTGACCGCCTGGGCAATCACAGTGGAAATGGGAGCGGGTACCTGTCAAATTCGGGTACCCACTTCCCAAAGCTGCCAATCATTAATGGGGAGCGGGGGACAAAGCATTAAAGTGGAACCTCCCCTTTTGGGTGGATCTCCGCTTTAAGTAATTGCCATCTTTACTGCCCTACAGCCACCAGTTAGTTTTAATACTCTTTTGGAAAATGATATATATAAAATGTTTTGATAGCTGTTTGAATAGCCATTTTAAGGGATAGTAGCTGTGATGGACCATCTAGCACCCTGCCTGAGTGCCTCCGTCAGAGAGCTGCTTCCTCACCACTGGAAAAAAGGAGCAAGGTATCATAGCTGGGCTTTGCACTCAGGAGCTATACAGCACTAGCTTAGGTGCAAACAGGGACTCTTTATTAAGTAGAAATACAGGATTTTATACACTTCAGAAATAGGGACAGTCCCCACATGAACAATAAAAACAAATATTAAACATGGCGGTAACAAGGAAAAGTTGACACAAGACTAATCATGTCAGGAGGAATAGCAAGCGGACAGAAACAATTGGTTACCTAATTAACAATGGGAGAAAGAGACTTAACAGTAAGCACATAACATCTTAATAAACAGATTACAGCAGCATGAGGTTGTTTTGAGCTGATTATAATCTTCTGCATAGAGTCTCTGAGGGGGTTGAAGCAGTCAGTGCTGGTTTGGGCACAGAGGTCCTAAATCTTGTTTTGGCAATTTTTTTTTTTTTTCGGTTTAATAGTGACAGCTAGCGGGGGAAGAAGATCCCACATTAGCCATCAGTTGGGGGATGCGGGGGCCGGTCATAGTTACATGTTACACCCTGAATATGTGTGTAACATGTTACAAAAGGTGTACTTTGCCTTTAAAAAAAAAAAAGTACCTGTAAATTTTAAAATGTTTTGCCCTCACTTTATAAATTTGCCTTGTTTTTGCAATTCTCTCTTAACTCTATAGGTCCAGCACATGTTCCCATGATGTCCCCAAATGGTTCTATGCCTCCAATCTTTGTGCCACCTGGTTATGTATCTCAGGTATGATTTGTTTTTATTGTATATTGCTTTAAGTTTCTGACTTAAAAAGTGCTCTGGAGATCTTGATCTTTCAGATAAAATTCAGGGATCTGAGAAGCAGGCTCCCCCAACCTCTGTACACAATTTCTCTATGGATGGGGCATTTTATGTCCTATACAAAGAAAAAATCCTTGAAAAAAAACTTGCCCCTTTGGACAAAATAAATAAATATATCTGATTAGTGCATGTTATTAAGATTTTGGCGTCTTATAATATAATACATTTTAAGAATATTCTTTCTCCTCTGTCATTCCAGCATTTGTTTACATACTTTAAACTTTAATTAAAAAACTGTTATAGTTTCCCTTTAATTTTGCTAACTCATCAGCAGAAAGTTACGTGTATTTCATAATTTAAAATGACTGATGCTTCCCTGGATTTCCTTAAGCTAATAATGGCCCCTTGCTTGATACGCCATAATTAGTCCAGTCTGGGATATGGGATCCAAAACCGCTGTCTCGGTCATTTCTGTAGCTGCAAATAAAAAGGCAGCAGGTTGTCAGATCAAGATATTACCTGACAATGAATCATGCTTTTTTTCTTAAAGAGTCATGGGGGACATAGTGAGCTCCTTCACATAGTAACAAAGTGGTCTTAAACTAGGGACTCACATTTGTTATAATGTGGAGAACCCATTTAAGTAGAGAAAGTAATAAATTAGGATAAAATTATTAACAGAGTAGTAGACATCGCTAACCATTTCAAGCCAGTATGAAATGGCAAGTGGTAGTGTTCATTGCATCTATAGTATATAGTGTCTCCTTGGTATGTAGTGCAGAGGTATGGATTTTAATAAATGGCTATGAATTTATATCATCAGCTTTCATAAGTCAAAGGTTTCCCACAACTATGTGACTGTCAGCTATGGAATAATTTGCTGTTATGTCCCTCAGTGACAATTTTCAGCAAACATTTGGCATAAATAGCCATACCACATCCGTTATTCTTGTTTTGGGCTGAGAGGGAATTGCTGTGATAAAATTTTGAGGCCAAACAAAATATAAAGCAAGCAGGCTAAGATTAATGGCTAAGATTCAAGGCAAGAAGTCTTCTTTGGAAATACTGCAAAGAATAGTAAAGCCCATGGCAATTTAGTAACTCTGCTTTCATTAGTCTGCCCATCCAAACAAGGTGAAAGCTGTGTTGTTTGTCGTTTTTTAAATTGATTGCTCTTACACTGTAATGCCAAAAAGTGTTGAGACACCTGCCTTTACACGCACATAAACTTTTAATGGCATCCCAGTCTTAGTCCGTAGGGTTCAGTATTGAGTTGGCCCACCCTTTGCAGCTATACCAGCTTTAACTGCTCTGGGAAGGCTGTCTACAAGGTTTAGGAGTGTGTCTATGGGAATGTTGACCATTCTTCCAGAAGCACGCTTGTAAATTCAGGCACTGATGCCAGATGAGAAGGCCTGGCTTGCAGTCTTCACTATAATTCACCAAAGGTGTTGTATCGGGTTGAGGTCAGGACTCTGTGCAGGCCAGTCAAGTTCCTCCACCCCAAACACTCTCATCCATGTCTTTATGGACTTTGCTTTCTGTACTGGTGCGCAGTCATGTTGGAACAGAAAAGGGATCCTCCCCAAACTGTTCCTACAAAGTTGGGCACATGAAATTGTCCAAAATGTCTTGGTATGCTGACGCCTTAAGAGTTCCCTTCACTGGAACTAAGAGGCCAAACTGAACTCCTAGAAAACAACCACACACCATAATCAGAGTCAAGTGGTGGCGTACTTTACACCGCTGCATCCGGTGCTTTGCATTGAACTTAGTGATGTAAGGCTTGGATGCAGTTGCTCAGCCATGGAAACACATTCCATGAAGCTTTCTATGCACTGTTGTGCTAATCTGAAGGCCACACGAAGTTTGCAGGTCTTTAGGTATTGACTCTGCAGACAGTTGGCAACTTCTGCACATTGTGTGCTGGCCCCGCTCTGTCATTTTACGTGGACTACCACTTCGTGGCTGAGCTGCTGTTGTTCGCAGTTGCTTCCACTTTGTTATAATACCACTAGCAGTTGACCGTGGAATATCTAGCAACAAGGAAATTTCATGATGGTCTTATTGCACAGGTGGCAACCTATCACGGTACCACACTTGAATTTACTGAGCTCCTGAGAGCGACCCATTCTTTCACAAATGTTTGTAGAAGCAGTCTGCATGCCTAGGTGCTTGATTTTATACACTTGTGGCCATGGAGGTGATTATTAGAACACCTGAATCCAATGATTAGGAGGGGTTATATATATGAGAGAGATAGTGCTGCTGTTTTTTTTAGGACTATTCTAATTAAAATTTCTTCGTGACCACTTATAACCGACCAGATGTGTAAGTGTATTTCTAGGCAAAACACTTTTTTTTTTCTTTTTTTTTCCCCATCGTAGAGTGGGGGAGGGTTAAACTCAAGTTTTTTGGGTTTTTTTTGTCTTTTTCTTTCTTGAAAATGCTTTTGATTGAGGTTTAGAAAAGTAGGTAATACAAAACAGAGCCTTTGGGCATACCCCCCACTCGGAGGAACACAAAAACAAGGCAGTAGAAAGCACTGAGCAGACGCTGTTTTAATGTTTTTTGTTATTTGCAATAGTCAAACCATCACTAAAATACCCATCAAAGTGGAATGAGTCACCCAAGGAAAAGACAGTGCACCTCTTACACCCGTCACTGCATGCTACATTACAAAAAACCATACAATCTGGCATCAAAGAGGTTTGGCCACAAGAGAGGACATACCCTATGGACTCAAGTTTTTATTGCTCTCTGTATCCTCATTGGGGAGATTCCCCCCCTCTTTATTTGTACTGGTGACTATTTGCACCAAGAAACAAAGTGAAAAGATATCTAAAACTGTTGTCCTCCGGACAGGAGGTGAGGGTAAGGCTTCCAAGAGAGACACCTGTTTCAGGGACAACTGTCTAGGAGGGTAATCTTTTAGTTTTAGAGATTTCCTCCTCCAATTTCCTGTTGCATCCCTAGGATGGTCAGTGAAGGAAAATTCCCCAAGTGCTATACAGCAAAAAACCTGACAGGGGTTTTGACACTAATCTATCCAAACACACACATACACAGATATGTTTTTAATGTGCAAGCACTTTAACTTTCAAATTTCTTATTTGGAAATAGTAGTTGGCTCACAGGATATCTGGATTCCATGTCTCTTTTTCCTCTATAGTTTCTGTAATAAGACCCTGCTATTTGAACTATTTTTATCATGAAGTATAACATATTGTGGGCCATTACTCCAAAACGCATTGACTCCTGCTGCCTTCCTCCTGGGTAAATGCTCCTTTCACCTACCTCCACTCTTAACTCCAAAACGCATTGACTCCTGCTGCCTTCCTCCTGGGTAAATGCTCCTTTCACCTACCTCCACTCTTAACTCCAAAACGCATTGACTCCTGCTGCCTTCCTCCTGGGTAAATGCTCCTTTCACCTACCTCCACTCTTAACTCCAAAACGCATTGACTCCTGCTGCCTTCCTCCTGGGTAAATGCTCCTTTCACCTACCTCCACTCTTAACTCCAAAACGCATTGACTCCTGCTGCCTTCCTCCTGGGTAAATGCTCCTTTCACCTACCTCCACTCTTAACTCCAAAACGCATTGACTCCTGCTATATTCAGAACAAATGGTGTATTTATATTTTTGTATATGTTGACCAGTTCTCACCTTTAGCTGCACCCGTTTTACGATCGGTGTCTGTTTCCTGAGAGAATCATCCCCCACTCCTCATGTGATCTTTATCAGCTTCTAATTGGGGTGGAGTTGAATGCTCATTTGAGCATCTCCCTATAAATTTAGATCAGCTCATGGGGGAGATCTCTGATGGGGGGCACAGTCTCTGATGCTTCAGATTGAGTGCGGCTTCGAACGAGTGCATAGAAGAAGCAGTTAAACGCAGCAGTTGAACTAAAGCAGGAGAACCCAAGCAGCAGGAAGATACAACAACAGTTAGAAGCTCTACTGCATGCTGGAAGACTGCAAGCAAACACCCTGGGAAACCTCTTACATGCCTGAGACCCACTCTGTGTGCCTTTATATAATACGCCCCTCTTCTCATCATATTACTACCCTCTGTTCCCAAATCTCATTTCTCTACCCCTCTGCTCCACCCCACAACCTGTACATCTCCCCCTCACTGCTATCATCTCCCTACTACTGCTCTCTTCACCTCCCCAAAATGTCTCTTCCACTCCTCCTTCTCATTTTCCTCTCCTCCGTTCCCAAATTCCATTCACTATATCCCTCTGCCCCTCCCAAACATTTGTATATCGTGTCCTCACTGCTTCCCTCACCCCTCTATGGCACCCACCACCTCCTCCTATTACTCCACTCTCCCACTGACCCCAACACCTCCACTAGGAGTTTCTCACGCTCCTGCACATCCCGCTCCCATGCCACCTTTCTCACCCTTCTCCTCCTCCTAGCCGCGGGGGACATCTCCCCAAATCCTGGCCCTCCACCTCCCTCACCCGCTCAACACCCTCCCACTTCCACGTCCTACTGCAACCCCCGCAACTTAGTATCTGTCTCCCTGCTCCCTAAAATCTCTCCCCCGTTTTCATGTGCACTCCTGAACGCCCGTTCGGTGTGCAACAAGCTTACCGCCATCCACGACCTCTTTGTTTCCCGCTCCCTCAACCTCCTGGCGATCACGGAAACCTGGATCCAGCCCACTGACTCTACCTCCCCTGCTGCACTCTCCTATGGAGGTCTCACCTGGACCCACTCACCCAGGCCTAACGGTCGTAAAGGTGGTGGGGTTGGTCTGCTCCTGTCACCGCAGAGCACCTTCCGAGTCCTCCCAAACCCCCCCTCCCTATCCTTCTCCTCCTTCGAGGCCCACTGCGTCCGACTATTCTCCCCAACCCCCCTGAAGATTGCTGTGATATACCGGCCTCCTGGATCCATACCCCGCTTCCTGGATGACTTCTCCTCCTGGCTACCCTTCTTCCTCTCCTCTGAGCTACCCACCATAATTCTTGGGGATTTTAACATCCCTGTCAACCTCGACAACCCGGACACAGCCCGTCTCCTCCACCTAACCTCCTCCTTTGCACTTGCACAGTGCATACAATCCAGCACCCACTCCGACGGAAATATCCTTGATCTTGTCTTCTCCAACCGATGTGCTCCCCACAACCTCACTAACACCCCCTTCCCTCTCTCTGACCACAACCTGATCACCTTCTCTATCTCCTCGTCCTCCAACGCCTACCCCTCCAAATGTCACACTACTACCAGCCGTAACCTCCGCAACCTTAACCCTGCCTCCCTCCACTCTGCAGCTGATCAACTCCACGACCGCATCCTCCCCCTGTCCTGCCCCAACTTGGCTTTGACCGCCTACAACAATGCGCTCTCAACAGCCCTTGACTCACTAGCGCCTTTAACCACACGCAACACCAGACCCCGACCGCTCCAGCCCTGGCAGACTGATCACACCAAAACCCTCAAACGACAAAGTCGTGCCCTGGAGCGACTATGGCGCAAAACCAAATCCAAACAAGCCTTCACCCGCTACAAATCTGCCTTCCGCACCTACACCTCCTCCCTCCATGCTGCCAAACAGGCCTACTTCTTGACCCTCATCAAGGCCCTCTCCTCCAATCCTCGCCGACTCTTCTCTGCCTTCAACTCTCTACTCTCTCCACCCCCACCTCCACCCAGCACCTCACTCACTGCCCTTGAGATTGCCAATCACTTCAAAAACAAAATTGACACAATTCGCAAGAACATTGCCGCAACTCACACGCCCTCTAAACCTGTCCCCTCTCACACAGCTACCCCCTTATCCCCCCTCCCCCTCGACATAACCCGCAGGGACTTCGTCGCTGCTCAAACTCTCTCCAACCCCCTTCACCCTCACTCAGCTACCCCCTCATCACCCCTCTCCCACGGCCCCACCACTGCTCTGACCTCCTCTTCCACCCCACCCTACATTCCTCATACTGAAGCTCCCCCAACACTCCACACCTTTGACCTTACTACCATCGAGGAAGTCTCCAAGACCCTCTCTGATGCCCGCCTCACCACCTGCCCCCTCGACCCTATCCCCTCACAACTCCTACGACCTTCCTCCTCCTCCATCCTACGCTCCCTCACCCACATCTTCAATCTCTCCCTCTCCTCAGGCACTTTCCCCTCCCCTCTGAAACATGCACACATCACCCCCATACTTAAAAAGCCCTCCCTGGACCCCAATGACCCGAACAACCTCAGACCCATCTCCCTGCTCCCATTTACATCTAAACTCCTCGAGCGCCTAGTCTACACCTGCCTATGCTCTCACCTCAACGACAACAACCTCCTCGATCCCCTACAGTCCGGCTTCCGTCCCCTACACTCCACCGAAACTGCCTTACTCAAACTCTCCAACGACCTGCTAACCGCCAAAGCTAATGGACACTATTCAGTGCTCCTACTCCTTGACCTCTCTGCGGCCTTCGACACAGTCGACCACCCCCTCCTCCTCAAAAAACTACACTCCCTCGGCCTCAGAGATTCTGCTCTCTCCTGGATCTCATCCTACCTGTCACAACGCTCTTTCAGCGTTACCTATAATGCTACCACCTCCCCCTCACTCCCCCTCTCTGTTGGGGTCCCTCAAGGCTCTGTCCTCGGGCCCCTTCTCTTCTCCATCTATACCTCCTCCCTTGGCCAACTCATACACTCTCACGGCTTCAACTACCACCTCTATGCCGACGACACACAAATCTATCTCTCAACCCCCCACCTCACCCCCTTGGTCTCAGCCCGAATCACACACCTACTGGGCGACATATCAGACTGGATGTCGCTCCACTTCCTTAAATTGAACCTCTCCAAAACCGAGTTTCTTGTCTTCCCCCCAGCCCGGACACCACCCCCCATTGATTTCTCCGTCACATCCAACAACGCTACCATCAAACCCGCCCTGCAGGCCAGAGTACTGGGTGTCATTCTGGACTCCAACCTATCCTTCCAGCCCCAAGTCCAATCTTTAACAAACTCGTGCAGACTCCACCTCCGCAACATCGCCAAAATCCGCACGTTCCTAACCCCAGAAACCACTAAACAGCTCATCCACTCCCTCATCATATCACGACTCGACTACTGCAACTCCCTCCTCACTGGCCTGCCTCGCCGATGGCTATCCCCTCTTCAGTCCATCCTGAACACGGCTGCCAGACTCATTCACCTTTCCAACCGCTCTGTCTCCGCCACCCCCCTCTGCCAATCCCTCCACTGGCTTCCGATTGCGCAACGGATCAAATTCAAAATCCTAACGCTGACGTACAAAGCTGTCCACCATACTGCCCCGAACTACATCACTGACCTAATATCCAAGTACCGCCCAGCACGCACACTCCGCTCCTCACAAGACCTCCTTCTCTCTAGTTCCCTGGTCTCCTCCTCCCATGCCCGCCTCCAGGACTTCTCCAGGGTGTCACCCATCCTCTGGAACTCCCTGCCCCAACCCATCAGATTATCACCTACTCTCCTCTCCTTTAGGCGCACCCTGAAAACCCATCTCTTCAGGGAAGCCTACCCCACCCCCTGCTAACTTGCCTCCCTCCTCCACTCTTCCTACCACTCCATCCTCCACAGCTATCTCCTCCTGTGCCACCACCCCCTCCCTCCTAGATTGTAAGCTCGAAAGAGCAGGGCCCTTGATCCCCTCATGTTTTGCATTGTATTGGTATTGTTCTGTCACATGTTCTGTCTCCCTTTGTAATGTACAGCGCTGAGCGAACTATTGGCGCTTTATAAATACTGTATAATAATAATAATAATTTAAGGGTATTGTATAGCCTTTTAATGATGTCTCAACATGGCATACAGATTGGCCTAATTTTGTTGACTTTATAAAATACGAAAATGTAAAAATATTTTTTGTGCGTGGTGTTTACAATAATTCAAATAAAGAAGATCAAATGTTTGTAAATGTAAAAGTCACATAAAAATGTTGTTAGGGTAAATACTGAAATAACAGTTCAAAATATGTTCTTGCTGTAAGTACACTACAATATTCCTTTTTTTAAATCCTCATTTTGTTTTTATAAATTTACAGGTTGTGGAAGAAAATGGAGTGCGTAAGGTGTTGGTCTTGCCACATTCAACAGAGTTCCACCCGTCGTTACACCCCCCTCCGCCTCACGTGACACATTTTATGCACCACCACCCTGCTCTGCTTCCTCACCCTCCACATCATGTCTTCCCACCAGTGGCAAGTACTGGAGAGCTACCACCACAGTTTATACACCAGCACCCCCCACCCCCACCGCACATTTTCCAAGAACAAGGTACGTATTGTTGGGTTTCTTCTTTGACTTGTGGTAGGGCATTTTCTGTTGAAGCGTAACCTCACCTTTTATTATGTTCTGCCTTTATCATTTGCATCTTATTTTTAATGTGTCTGTCGTATTTAGTTACCTGCGTTTCCTGTTTTTGTTATGGGTGACCTGTGTAATAAATGATACAGCACATCTTGTGGATAAGGCCCTGTCCACATTATCACGTTAGCAGAAAAGAGCGTTTCTGCTATGCAACATTGACATAGTGTTTTTCACATGTTTGTCACTTAAAAAAAAAAAGAAGCTCTTGCTCCTTTTCAGGCAACAAGCTTCAAGAATGTTTTTTCGAGGAGCAGTACCCCTTCAGCAGTGAGTTGTGCTTACAAACACAGCTTCTATGTGTGTGCAGAACACACTGACAGCGAAAGTCACTGAAGCCTAACTAAACAGTTCAACTCACATCCGCCTCAGGAAAAGCATTGGTACACACAAGATGGATCAAACCAGGGACTCCTTTTTTATAGGACTACTGTCTTAGGTTTCTATTATACATGGATGACCCCTCTGGCATGGAGCTTCTACTGTGCTCATTACAGATAATCTGTAGCGATATGTGAATCCCTCGTTGAATGTTAAATGTTTATTACATATCACAGGCCCCTCATGATGGGAGCTCCCAATGTACACAGTTAGGTCCTTATATATTTGGACACAGGCACAATTTTAGTTTTTTCAGATATTTACCAAAATCTATTCAAGCTATAGTTATATAATGGATATGGGCTGAAAGTGCACACTCCCAGGTTTAATTTGATAGTATATGCATCCAAATTGGAGGAAGGGTTTAGGAATTACACTTCTTAAGAGTAGCCATCCCCCCTTTTTCACTAGAGCAAAAGTAATTGGACAATTGAATCAAAAGCTGTTTCATGGCCAGCTGTGGGTTACTCATTCATTATTTCTTCATCAATTAAGCAGGTAAAAGGTCTGGAGTTGATTCTAATGTGGTATTTGGAATCTATTGCTGTGAACCTATATCATACGTTCAAAGGAACTGTCCATGAAAGTGAAACAGGCCATTGTAAGACTTTAAAAACAAAACAAATCCATCAGAGAGCTAGCAGCAACATTAGGAGTGGCCAAATTTATCAACAGTTTGGTACATTCTGAGGGAAGAACGCACTGGTGAGCTCAGCAACATAAAAAGGCATAGACGTCCACAGAAGACAACAGTGGTGGATGATCACAGGATCCTCTCTGTG
Source organism: Staurois parvus (assembly GCF_062004578.1). NCBI lineage: Eukaryota > Metazoa > Chordata > Amphibia > Anura > Ranidae > Staurois > Staurois parvus. Next base: position 1,013,956 of record NW_028318464.1, on the reverse strand, counting down.
GTAAAGGATAACCCATTCACAACACCTAGACAAGTGAAGGACACTCTGCAGGAGGTGCGTGTATCCTTGTCAAAGTCTTCAATCAAGAGAAGACTTCACGAGAGCAAAAACAGGGTTCATCACAAGGTGCAAACCATTCATAAACATGAAGAATAGAAAAGCCAGATTAGACTTTGCCAAAAAACATCAAAAAAAGCCAGACCAGTTCTGGAAAACCATTCTTTGGACGGATAAATGTTATATGTACCAGAAAGACGGGAAGAAAAATTGTGGAGAAGGCTTGGAACAGCTTATGATCCAAAGCACACAACGTCATCTGTAAAACATGGTGGTGGCAGTGTGATGGCATTGGCATGCATGGTTTCTAGTGGCACTGTGTCATTGGTGATTATTGATGATGTGACAGAAGACAAGCAGCCAAATTAATTCTGCAGTGTTTAGAGATATACTGTCAGCCCAGATTCAGCAAAATGCAGCAAAGTTGATTGGACGGCGCTTCACAGTACACATGGACAATGATCCAAAACACACTGCAAAAGCAATCCAGGAGCTTTTGAAGGAAAAGAAGTGGAATATTCTGCAATGGCCGAGTCAATCATCTGATCTCAATCCAATTGAGCATGCATTTTACTTGCTGAAGGCAAAATTAAAGGCAGAAAGACCCACAAAGAACTGAAGACAGCTGCAGCTAGAGCCTGGCAAAGCATCAGAAAGGAGGAAACTCAGTCTTTGGTACTTTCCATGGGTTCCAGACTTCAGGCAGTCATTGCCAGTAAAAAAGTTCTCAACAAAATATAAAAAATTAACATTTTATTTATGATTATATTCAGTTACTTTTGGTCCCTTGAAAAAGTGATGGCTGCTCTTAAGAGCTGTAATTCCTCAACCCTTCCTCCAGTTTGAATATACATGCCCTCAAATTAAACCTGAGAGAGTGCACTTTCAGCCCATATCCATTATATAACTATAGCTTGAATATGTTTTGGTAAATACCTGAAAAAAACTAAAATTGTGCCTGTGTCCAAATATATGTGGACCTAAATGTATGTGCCTGCACATACCTTCAGATATTTTCCTGAATTTATTGGGAGCTTTGATCATGAGGAATTTCTGATATGTAAATGTTAACTGTTCCCTGTATTGAAGAGGGCTTACCTGCCCCTCTTGTGCATTGCATTTGGTCCCTCACTATGATGTGTGGGATTGCTCTCTAGTACGTTAGTGTGGAATTGGCTTTGCTATGCAAGTTCATATTCAGCCTGTTTGCCTTTGCACTGTAAGTGGAGATGCAAAAAAAAAAATCTCCGTTCTGCACTCATTTCACCCCTGGAGAAACAGATGACAAACTGCTTGAATTAGGCAGTCCCTGTATAATCCATGCCCTGTGATTCCAGATAGCCATTTCTAGAAAGCATAATTTTCCTCTATAAAGACCACTGACATATTTGTTCTCTTGTGTTTCAGCAATTTAAAAATTGTTTTAAAAGTACAGTAATCTTAAAAAAAACAAAAAAACATTTTTTTAACTTGCATTTTTTTTTAAGAGGACACTTGTGAAGAATTAGATGGATTTATGAAGACTGGAAAAGTTGCTGTTGCCTGGCAACAATTCAGCTTTCTTACATGATAGGTTCACCTTTTAACAAAAAATAATAAATGCACTTTTTTTGCAGGTGAAAAATCGCTGGTGCCATGCAAATTCCCCCTGACCTGTCAGTATATCATACATCACGTATGAGCAAATAGATATTACTCACAGGAAAGCTCAATGAACTACCATAGCATTGTGGAGCGCTGTAGTAGTTCATTGAAAACTACAAGCTGATAACTGCAAGGGCTGCTGGGATTTGTAGTTTTCCCATTCACAGATTGCTGTGAATGAATGACGCTGGCTGGCAAAGCCCTGCACGGCCATGTTTTTTAATTTTAATTTATTTTAATTTTGACAGCTAGTGAATGGGGGAGAAGATCCCCCACTAGCTGTCGCAGTGGACAATGGGGGGTGGGGGGGGCGTTCGGACCATAACATGTTACACCCTGAATATGGGTGTAACATTTAACATGTTACGAAAGGTGAACTTATTCTTTAAGTCATCCCCCCAAGCTCCAAAGTTACATTGATTTACCTCTTAAAATATAATCGCAGTTGTGTTTCATGAGTGTCAATTACATTTAATTATTAATATGAACTTATTTTTTTTCCTTTCAGAACCTCGGTCCCACGGTAGAATGAATTTTCCTCCAAGGGATGAGAGAAGCATGAAAATTAAAAGGCTAAAAGAGCGACAGATTAGCTCTCACAATAACAGCAAACTGCACAGTCCACCTTCCTCTCCGCACAAAGCACACATTGCTGCCAACTCACACATGCAGAATGGATACTCGAAAGGACAGCACCTTACAGGAGGACCCATAAAATTGAAGCAAACTTCACGAACACGGAGCAGTCCTCCAGCAGAGAATGACAGCACTGGTATGTTCTATAGTACAGCCCATATGTGATCTATTAGAGCTCTGCCAAACATAAAATCGGGAACTACTAACTTACTTTGTGTGTATACTTTGTTATGTAATACAATTGCTGCTCCCTGTGGAAGAGGCGCAAAGTGCATTCAGATTAGCACTCAAAGTGTTAAGCACTAATAGCAAACAATCAGAACAATGACAAAAGAACTCTTTCTTTACTGTCTTGTTAAGCCAGAAACACTTTCAGTAGCCCATTCAAGTCTTGCAAGGCACCAGCATTGATTTACAAATACAGGCAATACCTTCGCAATCCATGTCACTGTCATTTCTGCCAGTTAATTTACTACAGATTCCACTTTGGACTTTTGTGATCTGCGCTGCAGTGCAGATAGGCTTGCAGCCCAAGCAGTATTTTATTTTTGTTGACATTTCAACATTTGTTGAAAAGCCTAGTGTCTACTTGCAATCCCCTTCAGAAAACCAACAGTGTTCTCACCTCTCTCCTCCATGGACATCATCACACCAAGAGAGGTTGGCCTAATTACCAATGAACATTGGTGGAGCTGTAAACGTAGATGTAAACAAATGGTTGCAAGTCTTCACCAAATTGAAGATTCTTGGCCTGGAAGGGATTTAAACTTTGTAGGCTCATTAGAATTTAAATATTCATTTCATTATATTTCTCAAATTCTGGGTTTTAGAAATAAGTATATGAAGACTAAGATATGGTTACCAGTGAACAGAGAAGTAATTTTTTTTATGTTTCTTAGTTATCAAAGGTGAATTTTGAGTTATGGTTAGAAACAGGTGTTCCTTAGTAGGGAATGGTTACGATTCCTATAATTTTTTTTTTTTGTCTGTGTGGTTTGTGGTTGTAAACGCTCAAGGTTTTTTTTTTTTTTTGTTTTTTTTGCCTTCAATCCAATGATGTGCATGAGTGCCTCGGCTCTCCGGGGGGCTCTCCGGGAGACTCCCCCTCCTCATTGGCTCAGATAGCAGTGGGAGATAATGAGGGGAGAGGGTGGCCGGGGCCGAGCTTGGCTTCGTGTGTGTGAATGGACATGCAGAGCAGCAGCACAGGACTGAGCCTGCTTCTGTGCCCACACAGCAAGCTGCTTGCTCTGGGGGCACTCGGCAAGAGGGAGGGGCTAGAAGCACCCTCGGGACCCAAGAAGAGGAGGATTGTGGCCTCTGTGCAAAACCACAGAGAAAGTAAGTATGACATGTTGGTGTTTGTCTTTTTAAAGTGCCTTTAAATATCACTTTAACTTCCTGGCCAATGTTGTCACTTGAACGTTCTGTAAAGGGAAATCTCCCCAATGGGACACAGTGAAAAATACCCGACAAGGTTTATAACTGTATCCATACTTTATCCAGAAAATAAAATATTACAACATTTTTACTAGAGGTGTGTCATTAGTCTAGTTTATAACCACCTGACTTGGTCTTCGTGCTACTTATGAACCTATTTTTGTTTGTGTCCGTTACACAATTGTTTCTGGTAAATGAACTCTTATGTACCTCACTGTGATTGCACAGCACTTGGCAACACTAATCCAGGATGTTGAACAGGACATTGTCACAGCCATCGTGGAGGCCCATAAGGAAGTGTGGAATGAGATTTTCAGGATGAGTTATTACTCATGTTGAGCAATACTTACTGTTACATCTCTCCTGTTCACCGATGATGGCTCTGAACATTGGAAGATTATGCAAATTCTGATTCCCTGCAGACTAGAGAGTAACATCTGTGCTTATTACCCGTACACTGACTGTTAAATCAATACCAGTTGGTGGTTTCCTAAAAGCCAGAGATCAAAATAAAGTCACAAAACAATCTGTGCCAGAAGGCATATTGTGCATGCATGTGGTTAAAGTATATTTTTGTGATCTTGGTTTTGTCTTTCTTAGATGGAGAAGCAGAGCCAAAAAAGCTTCAAGAATTAAACCCCAGCATGAGCAAGCCTGTGGTAAATATATTCTTAATTTGTATTCAGGAGAAATCACACCTGTCACCTTTTGTGGAATCAAAGCCACTTTGGGCAAGGAACTTATGTTCTTGATAAGCTATTGTACCATTAAACTAGGCACATAGCACCTTATTCATCTTTTTTATTTAATCCAGAATTTCAGATGGATTCCAAACCTTGCTAATCCATTTTCTTTAGACTATATCTGATGTAGAGTGAAGTTAACCTAGAAACCAATTGGGATCATTGTTTATCCATCACATATGGGTTCATTATCTGATTTTGATTGAACCCTGATCATTAGCGTCTTGACTGTCATAATGGCTCAGTGTAGTAAAAGGAGTAATCTAGAGTTCCAACTAGAATAAGTATTCATTTTTATTAATTGTTTCATTAGCTAACTAGAATCCAGTGCATTCGGGGGTTACAGAGGATCCCTTTATCAGGGCTGAGAGATGCACCTATAAAAAATAATAAAAAGGGATCTAAATACAACTTGTGATTACAACCCTCAGTATGTATTGGTATTATGTGAAGAATGACATCTCAATAGTGGTATTAAGTGTGCATATACCACAATATGCATACACGTTATAGAAGCATCACTATAAAAGCAATACAAACAGTAGTTGTTTTTGACATTCCGATACCAGCTTACTTGAAAAATCTTTTTATGTTGTGAATGCTTTCGATCTGCTGGCCATCTCTTTCCAAATTCTTTGGATGCTTTGCAGCTTCTTGTCTGCTGTTTACTTTCAATTTCTAAAGACTGCATGTCCCATGGTACCTTGCTGCCTGCAATCAGTGATTTCTGTACTGACTTTGAACTGTTCTTCTCAGCACCTCTGTAGTTCAGAAAGCAGGCTCTGTGAAATGTGTGACATATCAGTGTCAATGTGTGGTTTACACACTTGAAGATCATTCAGGTTAAAAGGAGTAGGCTAGAAATTGAAATGTAATGTGGAAATTAGTATATGATTTAAAATTTTGACCATAGATATTCTTTATTCTGTACACTCTAGTGTACGAGAGTGCACCCTGACTGTCTTAAAGACATCCATTCACCTGACCATTATTAAAGTGTTACTACATCCACAACAGTAATAGCAATCTGTATGTGCAGTATAGCATGATTGTTATACTTACTGTGGAACCTAAGGGCTCAATCCTACGAATTGTGTAAAAAAGGATGTTTGATCCTGTGTTCTCTAATCCTCACCTTCTTCCACAGTCCCCAAATCATTTCTTGATAGAACAGAACCTCAGGACAAGCTGCACATGCTCAGTTTGCTGTGTGTTGCTGGAAATGTTTTTATTCTTGGAGAGTGCATGTGATCAGCACAGGGCCAATCAACACTGTCCAGACAGAGGGTCAGGGGTCCTTCAGCCTCATAGGGGAGAATGAAAACTCCTGCAAGCTTTAACCAGTACTCTGCTGAACACTGATAGAAATCACAAAAATGCTCTAACTGCTGATGAGAAAAGATATTTAGCAGTTTATACTTACTAAAATAATTGCATTTTCATGTTCTGTTTACTGTGGGAGACCAGATATAGTGAATGCAGGGTCCTGGGTTTAGTAACACTTTAAGGCTGTAAAATGAAGCATGGTCACTCACCTTACTTACCTAAATCCCAGGGCTCTTCTACTTGTATCCTTCCTTTTTTTTCTTGCAGCTTGACCTTGCTGTGCATGGCTCCACTTGTACAGCTACATCATCAATTCACAGATCTACTTCACAGGTAGATGGAAAAGTCCCATCTGTGACTGCAGTAGAGGGACTCTTTGATCTCAAAAGCACAGAAGTGTGGTGATGTCACCGCACTTGTAGTTCACTGTTTACTACCTCTAGCCCAATAGAGGAAGGTCTGTGCTTTCATATGGGTTTGTGCATTGCATCTGTGATGAACTGTTTGCGGTTACAATGCTCTAGTACTGAAATGTTATAAATGTAGTTTACTGTGGGTACACTGCCTTTTATGGATTCATCTTGTGTACTGGTAACCCCTGGCTTCTATGTTTTTTAGAAAAAAAATTGATATTTCCTCTACCAGTTTAAAGCTTTGCGGTGGATGGCAATAAGTTACAATTGATGTTGTATTTTGAGAACTATATGACGTTAACACATGTAATGACAGTATTCTGGCCATGCAGAAAAGGGACCAAGTTTGTACAAGCTATAACTGCTATCGGTGCTTACATCAATTTACCTTTTGTATAGTAAAACTTATTTATAAAAATGTGGCGGCAACTTTTTACGCACCTTTATTCTTTTTGCTGGATTGCTTGGTGCGGATGTGAAAGTGAAGAAAACTATGTAGATAGGCATGTGAAATTAAGAGGGAATTTATACGTGACATATTTTCATAGCATATATTAAACTTATTGTTCGTCCGTACACAGGATTTTTTGCGATAATGATTATGTAAAGTTGACATCTCTACCTTGTGTGTAGCCTGGTTCAGTGGATCCTGTCCCAGACAGAACACAATTTAGGACAAGCTATGTAGGGATGCGCTAGCACCTTACAGTGCCATTTCTTAGCTGATATTTATGAAATCTATAGTCAACAATACTAAATTTACACAGGCTCTCAAGTATATTAACAAGAATATCGTGTTAATGTACCGTACTATGCACGGTAAATCAGTGTATAATTTAAACTGCAGCTTTCCTGACATTATTTGAAATATTTGCCTGCTACAAGGGTCTGGTTCTTTCTCTGTGCTTCATGGGGGTATTTAAGGACACAAGTTCAGTCCAGTGGCATGACTTCATCTCATTAACAATGCATACTTCAGTGGCACCTCCTGAATAATCTAATAATATGGCAATTCTTTTCGGTTTCCCACTCTTATCAAGAGCCCTCTGCCCTGGATTATTTTTTTTTCCATTAACAAATATATTTTTTTTAGTTTATAATGACCATCAGCACCTTGTTATTGGTTCACTGTGATGCCATTAGAAATTCATTGCAAACTTTGAAATATATGTTTAAAAGTGTAAATGGTAGTTGAAACAAAAATATAGCTGCCCATTTTAAAAGAAAATAAAGTACACACTTTAAACCCTCTCTGGAAACCCTTTGTTAATGCACAGTGTATCATAGACAGTTGCTATTTATTTTTATTATGATTATTATTGTTTAAGAAAATGTTTTTTTTCTTTTCATTTTTTTTTTTTTGCTTTGCAAATCTGCTAATCCTATCCAGCCTCTTTGCAGCCACCTTTTGTCTGCTTGCTGCTGCTCCTGTGGCAGCCATATGTCCTTGCTCAGGCCAATCTTTCTGATAGTGAAAACAGGGAAATGTGCCAGCGCATTAGGCATTGGCACAGCTTCTTATAATCTTTACCAGTGGACCATGTTACAGGGCAACAATTTAGAAGAGCAATTGCGAGAACGGGTAGAGCTTGTTCACCTCGTAACAAAGTGCCTGAACAGGATAATTATTTTAATGGAAGTTGCAGATTTAAAAAGATTGAAAATTACTTTTGAGATTCCAACATGTTAAAGTGGTTCAAAAGGCTCAGTTAAAAAAATATATATTTTTCTATTTTAATTTTATCGCCCCCTCAAACACCTTATGCCTACCCGAGTCCTATCTCGATCCAGTGCTGTGCCCATCTGTAGCAGCTTAGCTCTTTTTGTCAGCTCACAGAAGCAGCAGTGGGAGTCACTTGTTCCTACTGCTGTCAATAAAATCCTGTGAGCAGACAGACCAACTCTGGATTGAGCCCATAGGTGCACCCCATGGGAAACTGCTTCTTTTGAGGGTGCACTAAGAGGAGGAGGAGCCTGGAGCACCAGCAGGGGACCCAAGAAAGGGGAGGTTCAGAGCTGCTGTGTGCAATACAATTTTTGTTATTTAAAAAACAAAATAGCTTTTTCAAATGCTTCAAAGCTGAATTAAACTTGATTTTTTTTTTTTGTCTTTTTTTAAACTGACAGTTTTTATAATAGAAGAGACCCCAGTGGTCTTTTCTGTCATAAATGGTTCTCCCTCCTTGCCTGTCAGCTGTAATCTACATTTACGACACTACTTTGACTGTGATGAAGTGATTCCAGTGCTCATGCGAGGGAGCGACCTCATTGATGCCGGCCATCAAGCAGCTGAACAGACTGAACCCAGAAGGAAGATCGGACAAAAATGGAAGCACCTGGGACCAGCTGGAATGCTGACACTGCAGCGCTGGAGGGCTTCCTTTGACAGGTCTGTTTGCCATAATGTGCAGCAGTGCCCCCAACCCCCTCAATACTTACCTGACCCTCAATGCGATCTAGCGATATGAATGATGGCCTCACATGTCCTGGGTCTCTGCCTCCTTATTGGCTGAGACAGCAAGTGGGAGCCATTGGCTCCCACTGCTGTCAATCACAGCCAGTCAGCTAATGAGGAGAGAGGGGGCGGTGAGAGAATGGACACACAGATCAGCGGGCGCCCCCATAGCAAGCTGCTTACTGTGGGGGCACCCGACAGACAGGAGGAGCCAGGAGAGCCTGCGGGGGACCCGAGAAGAGGAGGATCCAGGCTGCTCTGTGCAAAACCACTGCAAACAGCAGGTAAGTATAGACATGCTTGTTATTTTGCAAAAAAAATAAATAAATAAATTTTAGAATCGCTTTAATGATTCAAATCAGAAAGGTTGTTTTTTTATTTTTACCTCTTAGGTCTCCAGCTTGGAAGCAAGGTCTGCTTTATTATCATGGAGTGTCCAGATTGCTTCAGAAAACAGAGAAAGTCCCACTACACTCTTACCAAGAAGATTTGTGTATGAGGTGATTGTGTCCAACAATGGCAAAAATGGGAAGTTCAAGCCTGCCTACTCGTGAGTACATGCTTCATCTTATAGCTGCTTGTTCATAACTGTTATAGAGAGGTGATGATTTCAATGCACAGAGGACTTTTCCAATTTTCGCAATGCCTACAGAACCATTAAGAATGAAGAAAGCATAACAATAAGGAAGCAGATGTATATAGTGGGTTTTTTTTTTTTTAAGGCTATCAAAAAGTTATTGTAAAAGTTAGTGAGTAAGTGGAGTAAGGAAATCCTAGTTGTGTTTGTAAAGGTATACTTATCTTATTGTGTTTTTCTTACCTTGTAAAATAGTGGCTGTGTCTAAACTGCATTAAGCATGCAGTCCCTTGCTGCCACGAAGTGTTGGTAAAAGAAATGTTCCTATAAAGAATATGATTTAGTGTATAAATAGTATCATAAAAATAGAATTCTAAGTTTACAGAATGTAGTGGTCACTTTTTCATATGTACCACTGCAATTATTATTATCTTTATTATATTAGATGGAATTTGTAATAGCAGACATAGCCCGATTGGCCCTCATCTTTTGTTTCATCAGTTTTTATAACACTAGGGAGTTGATATAGAACGCCCCTCAGTTTTATCTTAAACTCCCTTAATCCCGCAAGATAATGCTCACTTGATTGCCCAGCTGCCTGTCAACAATGTTCTGGGGTCTGGACCTGTGCATGGACTATACGGCATCAAATAGCTGAGCATTTATGTCACAGATATCTCTTGGAATCAGGGACAGCAGAGTGTGAAGCCGGCCATAGATGGAGTGATTTCCTTTCCAGCAGCCAAGGGTCGCAGGAAAAAAAATAGCTTGATTCCCCCATCCACACAGTGCTGAAGGGGGAATCCCTCCCACGGAGTCATTGTTGTGTTCTCCTGGTGGGAGCAGCTGTCCCAATAATCGCATACAAAATCTGGTAGGCTGGTTGCAGCCAAATTATTGATCAACTTGGATACATTTAGCCTGCCCATACATGGTTCAAATCTCAGCCTGTTCATCAGGGAGATTTGAACTGTCTATGGCTGGCTTAAGACTGGTGGTAGTGTGCTGTGGATAAAACCAGGTAAATGAACACAGCGACCATTAGTGCTTTAAGTATAGCTGTAGAGGTTTAAAAACAAGCTACACCCCAATGTTTCACCTCCAAGAACTACATTGCTAGTATTAGTTTTTGATAGAGTAAGAGAAGGGGTTAGAACCTCCAAGTTTTTTCTGCTCCTTTTTGGGGAGATTTCTCCTCACCTCCTATTCTTGAGAATGTTGTCACCAAGACAAGACGTGAGAGGTAATTTTCAAAAGTGACCCAGCAGGGTTTTTTTGTTTTTTTTCTTTAAGTAGAAAAGGGGAAGATAGTGCACCACATTTGTTTCAATTCACAATCTCCTCATAAATAAAACCATAAATTTTGAGAACATAAAGTGACAGTCCAAAGAAATGTGTAACAGAATTGTGATAATGAATGTCCAATCCAGTATATATTGTGTTAACATCCAGCAGTAATCAACACCGTGCTTGAATTGTGGTCCCACTCCCTGCTTACCTTGACCATTGACCTATAAATTATAATAGGCCAAAAACGCTTTATAAGGAAAATGTGTCTCCAAATTTCTGATCCGTGACGCGTTCCTTCCACGTATTATGCCTCTTTAAACTCCAGATCCATGCAAAATAAAATAAAAAATTACCATAGTGCAACACCATTTTGTATAACCAAAAATTAAACATGCTACAATATTAATATTATATGTATTACTCCACTGTGCCGACTACATTGTGGTGTTTCCCATCACCAGGTAGGTGCACCATGCACTCACCTTCTTCCCTGACCTAACAGTATCATCCCTAAGCGTGTATGACCTAATTCTGCTTATCCGCTGCCAGTCCTTATTAGCTACTTCATTCGTTCTGGCCCTTTAAGGAAACATAGTCTCGGATATCCAGTTGGATTAAGGTGTATATGATCAAAGATAAAAGGAATAGATCATAGTGCAACCCCATAAAATGTAAACACTTTTATTCAAGTAAAAAGATGAACTCACAAAGTTAATGAATCAAAAGTAATATCATAGCCATCAATCAAAATGGTTCCTCACCTCGTCAGGGTTTGAGCATGACCGGAAGTGACATCACTAGGCTCCACCTCATTTACCATTTGTAATTATCAACAATTGCTTTCCATTAGGGAAGTTTCCTTCACTGTATTATTTTTTTGTGATTTGTTTCTCTCTGATGAAGCCTAACCAGCAATGACAATCTGAATAAAGATTATGGTGGTAGCGGAGTATCTTGTGACATCTATGTGCTGTTCCTATGTGCAGGTCCAAATTCCATCCAGTGTCAATAGCTAGCTTCACATGCATATTGTAAGTTGTAAAACTAAGTCCTGCTAGGTTGGCCCCTTTTGCAGGTATAGCTATGTAGAACATTAAAACTAAGTGCCTACACTAATTATAATCCACTGTCTCGCCCTGTTCTGTACATGCTCAGTTGCTGTCTATTTTTAGGCACTATGCCTAAAATCAGAGCCACTAGAGGCAGATCTGCTGACAGCCTAAAGATTTACTGCTGCTCAGGGGCTCTGCACTTCAGCAAAATGGCAGCCTCTGGCAAGAAGAGACTGGAACAATTCTGGAGGCAATTTGCAGCACACACTAATTTTGGTAGCATAATTAACGTGAAGTGTATGTTCCTTGCTAAAGAACATGATTTTTTATCAAGTTATGAGTAAAGTTCCACTTTTAAGGATAGGTTCACCTTTGGGAACATGTTGCAGGTTTCACCTATTTTTAGTGTGGAGCAGGTAACATGTTCTCACTCCTGCAGCGGGCCAGGGATCTTCTCCATGCACCCACTGTCACAATTTGAAAAGGATGCAGCAGCTTGGGGATTCGCTCACACGGCTGTGTCATTCTTTCACAGAAATCTGTAAATGAATGAACTGCAAGTACCAACAGCCTTTGCAGCTGATGGCTTGTAGTCCTCAAAGAACTGCCAGGGCACTAGTGAGCACACTTAGTAGTTAATTGAGTCTGCCTGTCCTTGTGTAACTGCCTGCCCCTACGAGGTATGAGCAGACAGATACAATGACAGACTGCAGGAGCCTGAGATTGCACCCACGATCTGATAATCAGATAGAAAGTTTTACTTGCTTCTAATAAAAGCAAAATATATTAAATGCAAATTTCCCCCCCCCCCCCCCCCCCCGCATAAAAATGGCATTTATTATTGTTGTTTTGGAAAGGTTAACTTATCCTCTAATAACTTTTTGTTTGCTAGTCCTGTAAAATGAAGGAAAGTGTATGTATTGTATGCACAGGGAGGATATTTATTATTGCTGTATTAGTCAATAAATATGTATTTATTTTTATATAGAGGAGCAACTTCGACATGTACACTGACTGACCTTCGACCAGCAACAGACTATCATGTCAGGTATGCACCCTGCTAAATTGACAGGTGCTATATTAAAAATAAAGCTTGAAATACTCTTGTATTGAAAAACAGATTTTTTAGACTATATTTAATTTTATACAACACTTTACATGTGCATCATTCCTTCCTCAGAGGATTGTGCAGTGTGATATCTTTACCATAACTGTGTAAGCACTCACACTGGAGCCAGTTTGGTTAGAAGTTTATTAAACTACCAATGTGTTTCCAGTTGTTGGAGGAACCAGACCACCTGGAGGATGGCACAAACAAGAACATACAATTTCCCTTTTTTAACCATATTGGTCACCTTGCTGCCCAGCTACTTAGTTAGACCATGACTGAGTGACCTGTTTGCAATTTTCGAATAATAAAGGTTTTCCATTTTCTGCAAACAAGGACTATGTCCGGTACAGCAAACACCAGCCCTATCTATGGATATTTTCACACACTATTTATTTCAGAGATGATGGTTTACTTCATTAATGTTTTTTTTTTCCTTTAGAGTATCTGCAACATGTCTGCCTTTAGAGGGATCCATTTCTGAGCTAGTGAGTTTTACTACCGAAAGCTGTGAGCCAGATTCGCCAGCACCACCAAAACTTATCACCCGAACCCGAAATTGCCTAAATCTGCAGTGGAAGGTACGTATACACCTCTGCTAATTGTTTCCTGCTCTCATAATGATGCCGGATTATATTAGCTTTTACCCATGTTAAAGTTTTTAAATGTAATCATTTTAAATTCTATATCCTCAGTGGAAGGTAACACATCTGTTAATAATCCTGTGCCCCTTTAACAATTCTAGGTTTAGTTATTAATGTGGAATCCCTTATTTTTTTACAAGCTTTGGCTAAAAAATGGATTGACTCCCTGACAGACCTTTTACATCTATTTTGGTTCTGTGTTCTCCTACTGTGACAGCAAACATTTTTCTGAGAGTGGTATTTCCTGGTCCTGCCTGTAGTGCATATTTACTGCATTTCATTGGATACCTCACTAGAGAGGACACACAAGATTTCAGCTTCTGTATAAGAAGGAGATTTGCTGCAGAGTTTTGGCTATCACATTTCGACTGTAGGTTTGGGAGATCTTCCAGGGTCATGGTTAGCGGTAAAGTCCCATTGTGTGATTAAACCCTGCTTTGTCTAAAATTACACTGTAACATTTGACCATACAGCATTTACCAAAATGTGAAATACATTTTGTTTTACAGGCTTCGAATGACAATGGATCAAAAATAAATGGCTTTCTCTTGGAATGGGATGAGGTATTGATTCATGTTTAATTATGGTGTTCTGTAACAGGCAGGCTGTGATTCTAATAACCCTTTTTTGCAGACTATAACAGTAGTTTAAAGATTTTTTTTTTAATATCTATAAAGCACCCCTGCATGAAGCACAGGTTGCATTTTTCCGGACATTACAACATAACTCCAATATACTTTTCAGTTGATGTCCCATTACCAGAAAAATAACTTATGGAGTTTTCGCTCTTGACTTCATCAGCATTTTTTGTTGAATCTTTTCCACAACTGTAATTCTTCACAGTAAGTGACATTGCTTCAGTAATTGCATACACTGACATGTTTTTCTCCTTTAAAGGGTAAACAAGGGCCATTTAAAGAATGCTACTTTGGTCACCTTAAACAATACAAGTTAACAAAGCTGTTGCCTTCTACAAGATATGCCTTCAGAATAGCTGCCAAAAATGATATTGGAATGAGGTAAGCTAAATTTGTAACAAGCCTTACTGTATCTGTTTGTTGAACTTAAAGTGACACTAAGCTCTGGCATATATGTATTATTCAATAAAGTACCCTCTATTGCTCTCAGCAATTCCTTTTTTCTTTTCTTATTACCCTCCATGGTCTTATTGTGAGTCAGAACGTAGGCATGCTATCTTGCGTGTTTTCAGCATGGACTAGGGCATGGGTGTTCAACCGGTGGCCCTCTAGCTGTCATGGAACTACAAGTCCCATCATGCCTTTGCCTTTGGGAGTCATTCTTGTAAATGTCAGCCTTGCAATGCCTCATGGAACATGTAGTCCCACAACGGCTGGAGGGCCACAGGTTGAACACCCATGGACTAGGGGCTATGGGGTTTGTAATGTTCATACAGCAGTGCACTTCGCTGCACATGACTACGCCCAACAGGCAAGGTACACATGTATTCTCATCAAAAGAAATGTGTACTAAGATTTAGGCTGCATTGCTGATCTTCTGAAAATGCTAGTAGCATGGCTGCCATGCTAATCCTCCAGTTTCAATAGGACCTGAGTGACAGACACAGCCACTATGCTGATTAGGTATTCTGTCCCTTGCTGCATGCTTTTTCCAGATCAGTATCAATGCCTGAGACTACCAAGTAAATAGTATGAACACCTGAATTTGACTCGGTATCCACCTCTAGTAATTTTACTGTTTCCTTTATTGGCCCAAAATGTAACAGTGAGATTCCCTTCTGCCGTGGAAAATAGCAGTTAAAATCTGTAAGCTTCATTCTGATTGGTGGCTTTATTAATGAGTTTGACAATTTACAGCAATATTTTTATACATGAGCACTCTTGACACATTACTTAAGTACAAGTACATAAGAGAACGAGAGTTTGTGGTTACATGTAACTATAAAACATCAGTCTGAAGAAACCTGTGACTTTGAACTTAAACTCTTGTTTGAAACTGTAAAAAAATACTTAAAATAGACAAAGGTCACTGGTTTCAGTTGTTCAGTGGTTTTGTATCAAACAATTTTTTGCAAAATTTAAATCAGAACTAAAGGCAGAACAAAAGATATTGCCAGCAGGCTTAAGCTGACCATAAATGAATCAAATCTTAGCTGATTCAGCAGGGACCATCAGAGATTCAATTGATCTTTGGGCAGGCTGGGTGTGCCCAAAGCAATCGATTGATCGCCTTGGGTACAACCAGCGTGTTGAATTTTTTACAGGCACTAGCAGTAATTATTGTGTTCTGCTGGATGGGAGGGCTCCTCAATGGCAGAACACAATAGCATTACTGAAGGCATTCCACCATCAACGCTGACTGTGTTGATGGGGGGAAAGGACAAATTTTTCTTTCCTTCCACCCGTGCTGGAAGGAAAGAAAAGCACATGATCTATAGGCTGCATTATTCTTTTGGCAATAGACTTTAAATGTCTGTTAATAAATGCATTCCCTTTTCTCCCAGTAAATTAAGAATTTCAACAGTTCTTGTGTCTAATGCACCGTGCAATGTATTTGGCATCTGTAAGATGCAAAAGAGTAGAACCTAATGCAGGATAATTCAAATCCCCACTACACACTGCAAGAGTTGTATCATTACTGGCTACAGCATGATTGGAAAAGGAAGACTGTGGCAACTGAAGAAGCAAATATGGTACTGTGGAGAGACTCCAGAAATGTTTCCATAATGTGCAAGTATGATTGCAAATTATGGCAAGTGCTCCTGTCGAACATACTATGGTGCACAACATACCTGGAAATTTTTCGTGCCTGGAGACGTTACTTCAGTATTATCTGACACAATCGCATGTTTTGTTTTTGTTTTTTTCCTCAAACGTATGAGCACTCTCTCTTTCAAAAAAATGAATGCTGATGTACGGTCGTTTAACATATATCTGAATAAAGATATTGGTAATAAGGCTATCAGCTGCAGTTTTGTGATTAGTTTGAGTTCTCTGAACAAAACATACTCACGTTACATCATTACATTACATTTATTTTTCAGTGGATTTAGTGAAACGGTGGTCTACTACACAGCAGGGAGTGTTCCACCTGCCCCACTACCACCAAGGCTCAGACAAGCGGGTATCACTTGGCTTTGTTTAGAATGGAGTCCACCCAGTGATATGACCTCAGATGAGACACTAACGTATATCCTTGAAATGGAAGAGGAGGGGTCGGTATGTAATGTTGTAAACGTTTTTGTTTCTTTGTTTCTTTTAGCTTACAATTTAACAGCTTCTCAGTAATGAGTTTGTCACCAAAAAAGAACTGCCACCATTTTCCATTGATGTTGTGTTATTGGTCAGCTGGTGGTGGATATTTATTTATAATTAAGTTGATCATTTTTGGGAAATCATTCTAAACTAAAATCTAAGAGCGGAAATTTAGAAGAGTATATATATTCTTTGTTTCAGGGTTATGGCTTTAAACCTAGACAAAACAGTGAAGATCTTATATGCACTTTAAAAAATCTGAGAAGAAATACTTCATATAAGTTTAGGGTAAGTCATTACCTCATTTTGATGTGATTGAATAACTTTATTTGTCTGTTTTTTTACCTTCATGTTAATGGCTCTTATGTTTTAAATCAGAGCTTTGTTTTGTTCTTGAAGTTGGGCTGATTCCCTTTTTTGTGTTGCCAGTTTATAAATGAAGGGGTTCTATTTGGTTGAATGCCCTTGCCAATCCAAACAGTTCTTGTTTTCCATTGTCCTTAACATGTTTACTTAGCATTCACTACCGTTCTTCTGATATATTTGAAAAATATAGGCTTTATAGAAACTGTGATCACTTTTTTTTTTTTCTTTCCTTTTTTTTTTTTTTTACTGCAGTTATGTTATTTCATGTGTGCTATGAAGGATTTTGTTAGGTCACCTGTCAACATATTAAAGTGGTTCTAAAGGCAGAAGTTTTTTTTACCTTGATGCATTCTTGTTCCATGTAATTCTTACACGCCACTGGATTCTGTTGCTTTCTTATTTGTTTCTCCTCAACTTGGAGTTTAAATGTAGAGCCCTCTACCTTTTAAGCCCTGTGTTAGGGCAAAATGTATTAAATTCTGACATGCGAGGGTGCATAGCTTGCTTCTGTACCTGTTTCTAATGACAGTTATTTTACAAGTTTGCATGAAATAAATTCCAAATGTGTCCCAATATAGAGCAATAGTACAGCTTTCTAAAAGTATGCCTTTAGTTCTTAAGCTCCAGTCAAATCAGTGTGCCTAGGCCTTAGAAGAGCATCTTAAGGAAATGTGAGATGTTAGGAGAGAGAAAAATAGAGAAAAATAGGTGAAACCTGCAACATGTTCCCAAAGGTGAACCTATCCTTAAAAGTGGAACTTTACTCATAACTTGATAAAAAATCATGTTCTTTAGCAAGGAACATACACTTCACGTTAATTATGCTACCAAAATTAGTGTGTGCTGCAAATTGCCTCCAGCATTGTTCCAGTCTCTTCTTGCCAGAGGCTGCCATTTTGTTGAAGTGCAGAGCCCCTGAGCAGCAGTAAATCTTTAGGCTGTCAGCAGATCTGCCTCTAGTGGCTCTGATTTTAGGTATAGTGCCTAAAAATAGACAGCAACTGAGCATGTACAGAACAGGGTGAGACAGTGGATTATAATTAGTGTAGGCACTTAGTTTTAATGTTCTACATAGCTATACCTGCAAAAAGGGCCAACCTAGCATTTGATTAGACTTCACCAAACCCCCCCCCCCCCCCCCCCACAGCGATCACTTACTGGAACTGTTGAAACACACACACACACCTATATATATATTGCTTTGTGTCTTGCAGGTATTTGCAGTAAACAGTGAAGGAAAAAGTAGTCCTAGTGATATAGTAGAATATACAACATCTCCTGATAAGCCAGGTCCTCCATGCAAACCGAATACAAAGGGAAAGATCCATGCACACAGTATCAAAGTTATATGGGGTAAGTCAAACTTTTGGAGGTTTTTTTTTCCCTCTTTCTCACTTAAAATTAACTGGTGCTTGCCTATGTAGGGCAGACAACATGCACATTTAATGATGGCCCCTGCAGCTGCTTATACTTGCTTTCATTTGTACTTCTTCCACTCAGTGCGAGCATTTGAGCTAGAAGAGATTTGACACTTACCCAGGACCCTTTCTCTGCCCCTGTGTGAGAATGCTGGATGCCTAACCAACCACTTTCAAGCACCAGTGCTGTCCCTTGGGAGGAAGAGGAAGTCACGAGCCAGACACTCGTTTACACAGAAATACAGTGTACTTCACTGGGCAAACCAGACTGGGAATAAAATGAACCTGTCACCTTTCTCTGTGTGATCCATTCACCAAAGCATATTGCATGAGTTATTTAGAAGATCTGACACATTCTTCCTAAATATCTCATGAGTTGATGAAAATGTCAATTCACTATCACTAAGCAAAAAAAAAACCGTTTGGGTAAATACCTCATAATATGGTGTTTAAAGTCAATTCAGTAAAGCAAATAAATGCATGAGATAAGTAGTGGTCCAGGCATGTGGTATTTAAAGTAGAACTATAGGGAGAATTTTTTTTTTAAATATTGGATAGAGGAAGGGAGGGTTATAACCCCTGTCAGATTTTATTTCACCATCTGTGTCCCATTGTGGGGATTTTCCTTCACTTCCTGTCCAATAGCCAAACAACAAGTGAGAGGAAATCCCTGCAAATTAAGGTAATTCCTTGGAGACCCCAAGGTCACCAGAACTAGAGTCCCTGTTGGAAGATTTCCTTTCTATTTCTTTTCTGGGGACTATCCAGAATATTGGATTTTCTTTCACTTTCAATGATATGGTGAACAGGACATATGGAGAGGGTAGATCTCCTTAACAGGGGCACAGACATTAAA
Source organism: Staurois parvus (assembly GCF_062004578.1). NCBI lineage: Eukaryota > Metazoa > Chordata > Amphibia > Anura > Ranidae > Staurois > Staurois parvus. The sequence continues at coordinate 994,698 of NW_028318464.1, read as the reverse complement.
AAAAATAGGTGTTCTAATCCCAATCCACTCTGTCCAAAACTAAGAAAAGAAAGTTTTGCCTTTAGTTATAGTTTAAGGAATGTTAAAATATAGTAGCCAATTTGGACTAGTCTCTACCTTTTTGTATTAGTTCGCTCAACAGTAATGCATAAAAACCTAAATATGGAAGAACACAGAAACACTGGGGTTGAGTTACTAAAAGCAAATAGATTGTGCACTTTGCAAGTTGCTGCGGAGCTTATGAAATGAGGTAAAACTTCACTTTGCAAAGAATACCCAATCCCATGCAAGGAAAATAAAAACAAAAAAAAATTAATTTTTTGCTTGCAACTGCAAAGTGCTCAGTCTATGTGGCTTTTATAAATCAACCCCATAACATGTAGTGAATTATGTCAGGTTTCTCCTGTCATTTTTGCCAGATTTTCAGAGACAATTTTGTGTACATACAAGCATATATATAATTTGCTGCAAACAAAAACTCAACACTCCAAACATGATACAGTGTACATGCATATCACAATGGCCTCATCAGAACATGTAATTTGTAGTGGGGATACTTTACTTTTTCAAAATTTTATTTTTAGAGCTCTTTGGCTCAAATATTCGCAAGACAAAATGGGATGAGGAATAGACAAGTATTCTTACAAAGGTGTGGAACTTGAGCTGTTAGGAGAGGGTGTCCTCAGTTTGAAGGTTTTACAGATGGATACCACAGTCACACTTTCAAGAACATCAGAGAATGACAAAAGGCCATTCTCTAACAAGAAAAAACAGACATGTCCAAAGATATAGTTAGGTCCATATATATTTGGACACAGGCACAATTTTCATACTTTTGGCTCTGTATGCCACCAGAATAAATTAAAGTGAAACAATCCAAAAAAATTTGAAGTGCAGACTTTCAGCTCTAATTCAAAGGGTTGAACATAAATATCAAGTACAAATTTTATTAACTGCAACCATTTTTATACGCAGTCCCTCCATTTTCAGGGACTCAAATGTAATTGGATAAAGGAATATAATCATAAAATTTCATTTTTAATATTTTGATAAAAATCCTTTACTGGCAATGACTGCCTGAAGTCTGGAACCCATGGACATTACCAAAGACTGGGCTTCCTCCTTTCTGATGCTTTGCAGGCTCTAACTGCAGCTGTCTTCAATTGTTCTTTGTGGGTCTTTCTGCCTTTATTTTTGCCTTCAGCAAGTGAAATGCATGCTTAATTGGGTTGAGATCAGGTGATTGACTTGGCCATTGCAGAATATTCCACTTCTTTTCCTTCAAAAGTTCCTGGGTTGCTTTTGCAGTGTGTTTTCGTCCATCTGTACTGTGAAGCGCCGTCCAGTCAACTTTGCTGCATTTGGCTGAATCTGGGCTGACAGTATATCTCTAAACACTGCAGAATTCATCTGGCTGCTTCTGTCAATCATCAGTGAACACCATTGTCCCAGTGCCACTGGAAGCCAAGCATGCCCATGCCATCAAACTGCCTCCACCATGTTTTACAGATGATGTTGTGTGGTTTGGATCATGAGCTGCTCCAAGCCTTCTCCACACTTTTTTCTTCCCTTCATTCTGGTACAGATTACTCTTGGTTTCATCCGTCCAAAGAATGGTTTTCCAGAACTGGTCTGGCTTTCTTAGATGTTTTTTTAACAAAGTCTAATCTGGCTTTTCTATTCTTCAGGCTTATGAATGGTTTTCACTTTGTTGTGAACCCTCTGTATTTGCTCTCGTGAAGTCTTCTCTTGATTGTAGATTTTGACAGTGATACGCCCACCTCCTGGAGAGTGTCTTCACTTGTCTGGATGTTGCGAATGTGTTCTTTTTTACCATAGAGAAGATCCTGCGATCATCCACCACTGTTGCCTTCTGTGGATGTCATGCCTTTTTATGTTGCTGAGCTCAGCAGTGCGTTCTTCTTTCCTCAGAATGTACCAAGCTGTTGATTTGGCCACTCTTAATGTTGCTACTATCTGATGGATTTGTTTCGTTTTTGGAGCCTTACAATGGCCTGATTCACTTGCATGGACAGCTCCTTTGAATGCATGATGTAGGTTCACAGCAATAGATTCCAAATGCAAATACCACACACAGATTCAACTCCAGACCTTTTACCTGCTTAATTGATGAAGAAATAACGAAGGAGTAACCCACACTTGGCCATGAAACAGCTTTTGATTCAATTGTCCAATTACTTTTGGTCCCTTGAAAAAAAGGGAGGGGTGGCTACTCTTAAGAGCTGTAATTCCTAAACCCCAATAAACGAAAACCCCTTTTCCTTTGGATTTTAAAGGCAACCATGTAACCAACTATATATATTTTTATAAAAACATCTTTATTACATTATTCCAACCTCTTCAAGGACAAAAAAAGTCAGTAAATTATGAGCAAAGCTTTTCACATACATTACTTTACATGTCCATGTTTTTCACAAAAAATCTTTCCTGTAGCACAGTTAGTTTCCAGAACTATACATATGTATTCATATTGTCAAATTCTATGAAGTGGTATCCCCAGCTAATACATATACAAAACATGTCCACAATGACACAATTTGTTAGCTCTTAACAGTTGATTAGGCCGGAGCCTCCAACGCGTTTCAAAGCTTTTTTTCAATAGCTCCTTCCTCAGGGATATTATACCACTCTGCAATACAAGGTTCTTATCACAAACATATTACAACGAATGATCGTGAACTATTTCCCAATAAGAAAATTTCTTACATATACCTAACTCTGTTAGATAAGAAGGCCATCTCCTGCAGCCATGGACCGATAGAGAATTGCCGCCAGTGCCCCAATGGAATATACACAAGGACCTCTGAAACCTCAATGCCCACTGTTGTAAAAAGGAGGAGGGGAAATTATATTACACATCAAGTTTTAGATAGAATAAATAATATATCTCCTGAGTAATGAACTCATTTATTAATATATGGCATAAATCAATATTAGAATTTATAAATAATATTCCTCTTCATTGAGGGGACTATATATCTCAATATTCAGTATTACCTCAAGAATAGTTTTTCCCTCCATATTATTCAAAATAGAAAGCAAATCCAAAAGATGATTACATTTAGTGAGCCATCCATGGTTAGCATCTAAACATCTCCAATCCGCTCGCAAGAGCTGTCTCCACTTTTGATGTTTATACTGCAAATGAATGTTTAACTGCTTGCTGTCCAGCCACTGTGGAAAAACGGCCACAAGGTGGCACTGCTGGGCAAAATCACGTTTTAAAACGTCATTTTGCAAAACAGGTAGGGGGCGCGCGCCCTACCTGACCCGCCGATCGGTGGACAATTTTTATTCAAGCGTGCCACTATTTAGACATTTGTACAATCTTGGAACTGGTGCATGTGGCAAAGTGTGACCTAATGTGTGCCCACGATTAGAAGTGAGTGGATGCAGGGCGTTCTATTCTAATGGTGGGCGTACCACACACTTTTTCTGGCAGCGATTTCTTCTCTTTTTTTCATTCCGTCCACAGGCTGCATACAAAAAAAAAAAAGAACACAGCATATACACCCAACAAGGACCAGCGATGTACTGGTACATCACTGGACTTTTAATGGTTATACCAGGATGATGCCTACAGCTTCAGGCATCATCCTGGTATCGTTTTTTTCAGCCGGCAATCGGCTTTCATGTAAAAGCAATCCTAGTGGCTAAGTAGCTGCAGGATTGCTTTTGGAAGCAGCGGGATATGATACCCCCCCCCCGCTGCCTTCCACTCCCTTCTCGGGCAGTCCTGTGCCATCAGGGGAACCTGAGAATGCAGCCGGTGTTTCTGCCAGCTGACCATAGAGCTGCTGGAGACCAGAGTGGTGCCAATCATCTCTATAGTCTAAGAATTCGGAAGCTACAAGCATTTCATCACTTTAGTTTCTCAGGATATAAATAGCGCCATTTGTAAATTGGGAAAGCATCTGATCACACCGATCTTGGTTTGATTAGATAATGTAAGGGCAGAGGAGATATCTAGAGTCTGATAGACCCCAGATTTCTCAAACAAGAATATATGACCTTGCCCATTGAAGTTATAGGGGATATTTGCATTTCCTGTGATAGCATTAAAAGTGATTTAAAAAAAAAAAAAAAAAGTACAGTGTAAAAAAAAAAAAAAAAAAAAAAATCAAAATAACTTAAAAAAAAAAAAACACAAAAAACTTGCCCCTCCCATGCATGCACACCTGTGTGCACAAGCGTTGACCCTGTGTCGGTATGTAAACAGCGGTTGCACCATACATGTGAGGTATCGCCATGAACGTCAGATCAAGGGCAGTAATTCTAACACTAGACCTCCTCTGTAAATCGAAAATGGTAGCTTTTAAAGGCCTTTAAAGCGTTGCCTATGGATATTAAAAATGTATGCATTTTATCGCCATTGCACGGGGCATGCACAGTTTTAAAGCATGTCATGTTTGGTATCTATTTACTCAGCATACCATTATCTTTTATATCTTACTAAATAATTGGCCAATATATTGTGTTTTTGTGCATTAACCATTAGCCGCCCGGCCAATGGCCGTTTGGCGGCTTGAAATGTGCTCCTGTATTCCGGGTGCACGCCATTTGGCATGCTCCCGCACATGCGCAGTTTGCGCGGTTGCAGAGCGACGCAGCAGTGCGATCTGTCACCGCCTGTGCACCTCGGACACGGCCGATGACAGATCCGAGTACCGGCTCCCGTTGCCGGCACCATGTGACCTGCTGTGACCAATCACAGCAGGTCACATGACAGTTGTATACAATGGATGGCTTCAATCATGATGCCATCCATTGTATACTAGTGCCTAGCTGTGAATGGGCACAGCTAATCACATGCACATGTCATGTGATTAGCTGTGACCAAATCACAGCTAAGCACAAAAAAAAAAAAAAAAAAAAGCTGAATGAATCGATTTCATTCAGGTAAATGCTTGCTTATAGCAAAGTAATTCTTTGCTATAAGCAAATTGTGTAAAAAAAAAAAAAAAATACTGATCACTTCCCCAAAGTAGTACAATGTTACTATGGTAACATTGTACTATTTTGGTCATAGTAAAATATGAAAAAAAAATCTTAAAAAAAATAAAAAAAAATGTAATAAAAAATTAAATATAATAAAAAAAATAAAAAAAAATTTAAAAAAAAAATTTTTTTTTTCATACTGTCACCAGTCAGTGTCGCTGTTCACCGCCATGCCAGTTATATGATGACGCTGTACTGCACTGGTGACAGTATGTAAAAAAAAAATAGTGAAAATAATTTTTTTAATTTTTTCATATTCCGAAAAATTATGACAAAAAAATACAACTTCAAAAAACTCGCCATGCCTCTTATGAAGTACGTCGGACTGTCTACTCTGCAAAAAGGGGTCATTTGGGGGATATCTGTACTGTTCTGTTGGACCTCAAGATATTAGATTGGCTGTCAGTACTTCAGGATTGATCAATATTCAGATCTATACCATAGTTTGTGAACTCTATAACTTTCCTACAAACTAAACAATACATCCTAATTTGGGTTATTTTCACCAAAGACATGTAGCAGAATACATCTCGGCCTAAATTTATGAAGAACAATTATTTATTTGTAAACTTTTATAACAGAAACAAAGAAAAATTTGTTTTTTTTTCAAAATTGTTGGTCTTTTTTTGTTAATTTAGCAAAAAATAAAAACCCCAGCGGTGATTAAATAACACCAAAAGAAAGCTCTAGTTGTGTGAAGAAAATGATAAAATGTTAGTTTGGGTACAATGTTGTATGACCGCGCAATTGTTATTCAAAGTGTGAGAGCGCTGAAACCTGAAAAATGGCCTGGGCAGGAAGGTGTAAAATTGCACGGTATTGAAACGGTTAAAAGTAAAAAGTGTATTTTTTTTTTTTTTTTTTAATTGCTTTTGAAAAATCGCTGCGCGAGTACTATGTGCCATACAAAATTGTAGTACCCACCATTTTATTCACTAGGGTGTTTGCTTTAAAAAATATATAATGTTTGGGGGTTTAAATTAATTTCCTAGCAAAAAATACAGATTTTTTTTTTTATGTGAACAAAAAGTGTCAGAAAAGGCTTGGTCTTCAGGTGGTTAGAAGAGTGAGTGATGTGAGGCATAAACTTCTAATTCTGGGCATAAAATTTTTTTTCTTCAAAAAATTTTTTATTTATAGCGCCAAAAATAAAAAGTGCACAGGTGATCAAATACCACCAAAAGAAAGCTCTATTTGTGTGAAAAAAAGGACATAAATTTCATTTATGTACCGTATTGCATGACCGCGCAATTGTCCGCTAAACTAGTGCAGAGCTGTATAGCAAAAACTGGCGTAAATTGCAGTATCTATACCATAGTTTGTAGACGCTATAACTTTCACACAAAGCAATCAATATACACTCATTGGGATTTTTTTTTTTACCAAAAACATGCAGCAGAATACATTTTGGCCTAAATTTATAACTAACTTTGAGTTAACTATATATTTTTTTATAGCCGAAAGTAAAAAATCGCTTTTCTTCAAAATTTTCGTTTTTTTTTTATTTATAGCGTGAAAAATAAAAAGTGCACAGGTGAAACAAATACCACCGAAAGAAAGCTCTATTTGTGTGAAAAAAAAGGACGTAAATTTAATTTGGGTGCAGCATTGCATGACCGCGCAATTATCAGTTGAATTAGTGCAGCGCCGGGTAGCAAAAAGAGGCCTGGTCATTAAGGGGGGTAAATCCTCAGGAGTGCAAGTGGTTAAAAGGCATTTCTTTATATAAGGCTAGCTTGGTTTATATTCCCAGGGGGCGTAAACTACAGGTTCTCCCAATGAGTCTCCTCTAAGGGAGAAAAATGGCGCCTGCCCAGAGGACCTGGACCTAACTGTAGCAATGACTTTTCCAAATATCACAGCAAAAATTACTTTAAAGTGTGGCTAAATACAAAACCTGTTTTAAATTTGGATAGAGTAATGGAGGGTTTTTTGGGTTTTTTTTTGTCCCATTGTCAACCCAAAATGTAGGAATTTCTTTTCCTTTCACTTTCAGTGATAAGCAGAAACGGTAGAATGAATCTCACTAATGGGGGGGGAGCACAGACAGCAATATGAACTTTCAGGTGTTCTAATTCTTCTCCACTGTATCCATCCCACTGGATATCATGTCATGAGTTAAAATACTGAACAGTTTCATGAGATAAATACCGCACATTTTGATTAAATACCTCATGCCTTATTTCAGTAGCATTTTTTGTAAATTATTTGAAAAATGCTAGGAGTTTTTACCTTGGATCTTTAAGAGGAGAACAACTTTTTATGAATTGAACCCTGTAAAGGCACAAGTACAGAATTATTTGAAAATTTTCGTCCAGTGACTTCTATTATATGTGGAAGATGCAAGCAGCACCATACCATAAGCCAGCCTTTCTCAACCTTTTCAACATAGAGGAACCCTTGAAATAACTTTCTGGTCTTAGGGGACCCCTGCTAAAGGTTACTATATCTACAACTCATGATACATTAGTGTCATTAGAGCTCATTGCTCAGGGAACCCATAGCAACCTCTGGAAGAACCCTAGTTGAGAAACGCTGCCATACGCCATGCAAAGGCAAGCAAGTTTGCTTTCTACATGTTATGTCATTATCCTATATTAATAATGTGACAGGGAGACCATTTTCTTTCTCAAGTGGCTACGAAAGAGGGTGGATATCCACCAAAAACTCATAATTTGGGAAGAAAACTGACAACCCCCATTTCAATTTTTTTCCTTTCAGATGCTCCAAAGGATAATGGTGGTTCAGAAATTGTTAAATATTTCCTTGAATTTGCAGAAAGTACAAGTGGTGAGTAGCCTGTGAATTTTATACTTGCGTGATACTAAAGCTTTTTTTTTTTTTTTTTTTTTTAATAAAATAACAAACAATGTCATACTTACATGCTCTGTGCAGTAGATTGACACACAGCTGCCCGGTCCTCTTCTTTTCTGGTTCGCAGTCCACGTTCCTGGCTCCTCCACCTCTTGCAGTGCCCCCAGAGAAAGCTGCTTGATCTTTGGGCACTGCTTCCGAGCTTCTGCTCTGTGTGTCCATAAAACACAGCTGCCCCCCACTCCTCTCTCCTCATTGGCTCACTGGCTGTGATTGATCCCGCTGCTGTCTCAGCCAATGTGAAGGGAGAGTCCCCATACAGTCCAGGCTATTGTGAACATCGCTGGATCAGAGGGTGCTAAGTTAAGAATTGTAGGGGGGGAAGGTAAAAAACCTTGAGCCTCTACAACCACCGTTAAAACATGGTGCTTTTTAGCAAGAATGTTTTTCCAATTCTATATCTTCTGTCTCTGATCTTCTAAATATTTATGGCTGTCTCAACTACTATACATACAGGTGAAACTCAAAAAATTAGAATATCATGCAAAAGATCATTTATTTCAGTAATGCAACTTAAAAGGTGAAACTAATATACGAGATAGACTCATTACATGCAAAGCAAGATAGTTCAAGCTGTGATTTGTCATAATTGTGATGATTATGGCTTACAGCTCATGAAAACCCCAAATCCACAATCTCAGAAAATTAGAATATTGTGAAAAGGTGCAATATTCTAGACTCAAAGTGTCCCACTCTGATCAGCTAATTAAGCCATAACACCTGCAAAGGGTTCCTGAGCCTTTAAATTGTCTCTCAGTCTGGTTCAATAGGAATCAGAATCATGGGAAAGACTGACCTGACAGTTGTGCAGAAAACCATCATTGACACCCTCCATAAGGAGGGAAATCCTCAAAAGGTAATTGCAAAAGAAGTTGGATGTTCCCAAAGTGCTGTATCAAAGCACATTAATAGAACGTTGTGGAAGGGAAAAGTGTGGAAGAAAAAGGTGCACAAGCAGCAGGGATGACTGCAGCCTGGAGAGGATTGTCAGGAAAAGGCCATTCAAAAGTGTTGGGGACTGTCACAAGGAGTGGACTGAGGCTGGAGTCAGTGCATCAAGAGCCACCACACACAGACGGATCCTGGACATGGGCTTCAAGTGTCGTATTCCTCTTGTCAAGCTGCTCCTGAACAACAAACAATGTCAGAAGCATCTTACCTGAGCTAAAGAAAAACAGACCTGGTCTGTTTCTAAGTGGTCCAAAGTCCTCTTTTCTGATGAGAGCAACTTTTGCATCTCATTTGGAAACGAAGGACCCAGAGTATGGAGGAAGAATGGAGAGGCACACACTGCAAGATGCTTGAAGTCCAGTGTGAAGTTTCCACAGTCTGTGATTTGGGGAGCCATGTCATCTGCTGGTGTTGGTCCACTGTGCTTCATTAAGTCCAGGGTCAATGCAGCCGTCTACCAGGAGATTTTGGAGCACTTCTTGCTTCCTTCCGCAGACGAGCTTTTTGGGGATGCTGACTTCATTTTCCAGCGGACTTGGCACCTGCCCACACTGCCAAAAGCACCAAAACCTGGTTAATGACTGTGGGATTACTGTGCTTGATTGGTCAGCAAACTCGCCTGACCTGAACCCCATAGAGAATCTATGGGGCATTGCGAAGAGAAAGATGAGACATGAGACCGAACAATGCAGAAGAGCTGAAGGCCGCTATTGAAGCATCCTGGTCTTCCATAACATCTCAGCAGTGCCACAGGCTGATAGCTTCCATGCCACGCCGCATTGAGGCAGTAATTGCTGCAAAAGGGGCCCAAACCAAGTACTGAGTACATATGCATGCTTATACTTTTCAGAGGTCCGATATTGTTCTATGTACAATCCTTGTTTTATTGATTGCATGTAATAGTCTAATTTTCTGAGATTTTGGATTTGGGGTTTTCATGAGCTGTAAGCCATAATCATCACAATTATGACAAATCACGGCTTGAATTATCTTGCTTTGCATATAATGAGTCTATCTCATATATTAGTTTCACCTTTTAAGTTGCATTACTGAAATGAACTTTTGCACGATATTCTAATTTTTCGAGTTTCACCTGTAAAGGCATTATGATCATTCATTGTTTAGTATTAGTGATTCAGTAGTTCACTGGATTATTTTTTCCCTTTAACAGGTAGCAAATGGGATTTGGTTTACAGTGGGTCTTATAGAGAACATATATGCGATCATCTCAAGCCTGGTACTATCTATAGATTCCGAGTGTCCTGTGCCAACATTGTAGGCTCAAGTCAAGTAAGTGGATCAAAGTATTCCAACAAAATGAACCTTTTTTAAAAATATTATTAGAGATATTGCAAGTGTTTACGTGGCCTACTGTGTATTTTAAAAAAACTATGGTCATACTGACCTTTGTGATTCTTACAGCTAGTCTGTTTTTTAATAGCTGGAAGTCTTCTTCCCATATGTGAAATATTCCAAGATGGGGCAAAGATATATTCCATATCAATTTAGATGTTACAGAAAGCACCTTTTGAGACTGTTACATATGCATTGCTCAAAAACATTTAAGGAACACTTTAATCACAGTATAGCATCAAGTCAATTAAACTCCTGGAATATTGATCTGGTCAGTTTAGTTGCAGAGGGGGTTGTTAATCAGTTTCAGCTGCTCTGGTGTTAATGAAATTAACACCAGGTGCACTAGATGGACAACAATGAGATGACCCCCAAAACATGAATGGCTTTACAGGCGCAGGCCAGTGACATTTTTTTCTCCTACTCTTGTTTTATGACTGTTTTTCACTAGTTTTGCATTTGGCTAGAGTCAGTGTCACTACTGGTAGCATGAGGTGATACCTGGACCCTGCAGAGGTTGTGCAGGCAGTCCAACTCCTGCAGGATAGTACATCAATACGTGCCATTTCCAAAAGGTTTGATGTGTCTGCCAGCACAGTCTCAAGTATGGAGGAGATTCCAGGAGACAGGCAGTTACTCTTGGAGAGCTGGATAGGGCCGTGGAAGGTGCTTAACTCTTTAGCAGGACCGGTATCTGCTCCTTTGTGCAAGGAGGAACATGATGAGCACTACCAGAACCCTAAAAAATGACCACCAGCAGGCCACTAGTGTGAATGTCACTGACCAAACAATCAGAAACTGAATTAATGAGGGTGGCCTGAGGACCCTACGTCCTCTAGTGGGCCCTGTGCTCACTGCACAACACCATAGATCTCAATTGGCATTTGCCATTGAAAACCAAAATTGGCAGGTTCACCTTGAGGCCTGTGCTTTTCACAGATGAGAGCAGGTTCACCTTGAGCACATGTGATAGACGTGAAAGGGTCTGGAGAAGCCATAGAGAACGTTATGCTGCCTGTAACATTATTCAGCATGACATTTTGATGGTGTGATGGTGGGTCAGTGGTGGTCTGGGGAGGCATATCCGTGGAGGGAAGCACAGATCTCTACATTCTGTACAATGGCACCCTGACTGCCGTTAGGTATCGGGATGAATTCCTTGTACCATTGTCAAACCCCACGCTGGTGCAGTGGGTCCTGGGTTCCTCCTGGTGCACGACAATGCCTAGCCTTATGTGGCAAGAGTATGTAGGCAGTTCCTGGAGGATGAAGAAATTGATACCATTGAATGGCCCCCACGCTCGTCTGACCTAAATCCAATAGAACACCTCTGGGATATCATGTTTCGGTCTATCCGACGCCGCCAGGTTGCACGTAAACCTGTCCAGGAGCTCAGTGATGCCCTGGTCCAGATCTGGGAGGAAATACCCTAGAACACATCTGTTGTATCATTAGGAGTATGCCCCGACATTGTCAGGCATGTATACAAGCACGTGGGGGCCATACAAACTACTGAGTACCATTTTGAGTTGCTGCATTGTAATTTCAGCAAAATGGACTAGCCTGCTGCATCACTTTTTCACTTTGATTTTCAGGATGTCTTTGAATTTAGGCCTCTGTAGGTTACAAATTTTAATTTCCATCAAATGATAGGTCATCCTTACGTCCCTGACACATTACCCAGTCCATATCAGTAGAGTAGTCCAGTAATTTTTCCCCCATTGAAATCGGATTTGGTTTCAAAGTGTTCCTTTAATATTCTTAAGCAGTGTACATATTATAGATCTGTGCAGGTCCTAAAAAGGCTTTCTTCTATGTCGGCTCATATAACTTATCAGAAAAATGGTTACTCTGGAATGTAATTAAAGAAAACCATTGCAGAGATAAATATGGAGACATCCATTGCTGATTCCTTATTATTCAAATGCTAGTTACCTGGCTGTCATGCTTTAACTCTTGATTTAGTAGTTTTATGAACCAGAATTCAGTAAGAAGCCTCTGAGTTTACTGTTGCTTAGCTGACATGCAAACTTGTTGGAAACCAAAGAGTTGGCAAGAGAGCAAGGTACAATTTCAGGAGGAGGTCATCGGTGGCATCCCCAAATTTCCTTTAAAGTGCCAGGCCACCCAAAAGTGATGTTTTGGTTATGTACTTTTGAGAGCATGATGACCTGAACCTGCTAATTGCTTCTTATAAGGCTTTACCAGTCCAACCAATCTCCTAGCCATAGTAAAGAACCATGTTCATGTTTTGGGTCTTATTTTACTCTTTGCAAACACAGGATTTGCCAGCAACATCTACCAGCCAGCCTACAAAACAACCAATTTGGCCCTGTCTAACAGTTTGCTTTTAAAACAGAGGGTTTTGTTTGCACACATTTGCAAATACATGTGTAAGCCACAGTCCTGCGTCAAGGGTCCTCTGTATACTGTGGACCTAGCTCTAAAATTTACAGAGCCTCCATAGTAGGAGCACATATAACAGTGTTAAGGGTAGTTGTGCCTGGAGGAGCCCATCCCTCCTTAAATGTACAGGGACACAGATTACGCCCAGTTATTCTAAAATGACAGCAAAGGCACCCAGTGCGTCCCTGCATTCAAACTGGCCAACTACGCAAAAAATGTAACTGTCACAACCTATAAACCAGCCTTAGCAGTAAGGTGCACGCTTTACATGTTTCAGCTTTTACGCTGTTGCATTCTTCATTTTATAAAGAGTGTGGACCCTCTAATGGCCGTAGCAGGTGTATAGACCCTGGAAGCCAAGCAGAGATATCTCACAAGTAGAGTCCCTCAAACAGAAGAAACTCTGACTGTAAAACAGTTAGAATTTACCCTAATCTGAGGCATGCTGTTCTGTATGTTGTACAGGGCAGGCAAGTTATAGGAAAGATCCCCTTGGACATAGTAAAAGAGCTTGTGTATAAAAATAAAACGGTTCTTTAAGACTTATTAACAAAGGAATGCTGAGCAGTTTAAGAATCTGGTCATCATTTTAGGTGGTTGAAAGGTATACTGTGCTTTCGTCAGAAAAATCTGCAAAGATGAAATACAACAAGATTAAATCACTTGCAGTATCAGAGACACATGCCAGATTTTTTATGTTTAATTTATGCCTTCCTTGATGGAGTCCTGCAATGTATAATGATCCCCTTTTACTGTAACAAGTATGCTAGACTCTCCCTTTCCTGCTATAATATCCAGATCACTGTTACCCCTGGATATAAAAAAAACCCTCACCAATTAATGTAAAAGGGTAGAATTTAAATATGTATTTTTAAATGCTAACTCGTGTACCTGAATTTGACTTGATATCAGTCTTTTGTTATCCTCTGCACTACAACACTCTAGGGGGTGGCACTAGGGGCCATTTGGGTGTGCTGCAATCACATGTGATGACAGGAGAAGAGAGATGGGTTCATCAGTCTACTGTTCTTTCACTTTTAGACTGGCTGGTATACAGGCAGAGGGCAATAGAAAAAGGTCAAGTCACTAATAAGGCTCTGCTGTCTGGCAGAGCCTTTTAATTTTAGAACTGGATGGACTGAAATGCAAATCCTTTAGCAAGTAAAGCAGTCACCATATATAAAGCTGATTACTTGGAGTTAAGCTTTACTAACTGTATATTATGGCAGGCAGTGATGACTTTGTTATGAAAGTTTTTAATTACAGGTTGTATGGAGAAAGTATGCCATACACAATTATGGTCTGTTCATTTCTTTATAGGTTTCTGATACATTAACAGTGCAAACAGCCATTGTCCCACCAGGTCCATGTCAACCACCTCGGTTAGCTAGCAAAGCCAAACCCAAGGAATTACACATACAATGGGGTAAGTTTTTTCGTTCTTGGTTTTTTTTAGCTTTTTTTACACTAATTTTTTTTATCCTGGTGAAGTGGGCTTTAATGGATCAGGACTTGGAACTATGCTTGTTGTTTTTGGTTGATACATGTAGGCATGTATCACATAATCATATGCGGCTGTAGTCATGACTGTGCACAAAAATGTTCTGTACTCTATACTACATTGTGAACACTGACAATCACACTGAAGGGAGTGAAAACACGTTGATTTCCAGCTGCTGAACTCTCTCAGTTGACTTGTCACAACAATGTTTAAGTCCTACCAAGCTTCAGTTTCTTGCCAATGTTCCAGGGAAATCGATACCTTCTGTCCTCAGAGAGAAGCAACCTCTACTTTATAGCAAGAGAAAGAAGCAGGGCCAGACAGTAATGCGTTCTGCTCTGGGCTCTGCTGAAGGCACTTTCCTGGACACCTGTGTGTAACGTTTGATTTAGCTGCAGTGCGATTTACAGGTCCAGGGCCGTGGTTCATGTCTGGGGGAACAGGCCCTAAGGACTGCTTGGGGAGTGTGCAACCAAGAGGGTGAAGGTTATCTGAATGGGGCATGTTCCCCAGATAAGGAAACTTGAGGTTTTCCTTAAGGGGGTAATGATTGTAGAAGTGAAGATTCTTTATGCACTGGATTAATGCATGATATTTATGAGTATATTTTAGCTTCTGTTTAATAAATGTGATTCTAATGGGTTACTTGCACTATGAGATTTCTACGTTCTTTCCCTTAAATACTACTGGTGTATATGACTGACCGGATTGACTGGGAATCGTAAGATCTAAAGGAGTCAACACCCATATGTATGGAAAAAAGCGTTTTTTGACCTGATAGATTTTGGCTCATTGTGTGGAAGTAAATGGCTGCATTGAGCACAGAGTGGCAGTGTTGCATAAGGAGATTGGGAGCACTATTCACATTTTATTTACAAGGATATTGCACAGCTGACACTTTTTATTAGATACTAGAATTTATGTTTCTTATCCTACTGAGAGGATAATAGGACTCTTTAAACACTTATTTTGGATTGGGTTGTAATTTTTGATGTTTTATATAAAATAATTTTACTGGTGTTAATGTCCACTGCATGTTAGGAGATATATATATATATATATATATATATATATCTATATATCTATCTATCTTTTTTTTTTTATAAATTTAGTTAGATTTTAGTTGCACAGCACTTGTATGATTATATACACTGTTTGATGTGGCAACACAGGTAGGCGCTTGCAGCAACTAGATACACAATATTTTTTGTGTAGCTTTTTAGTTATTGTTTTTGTGAACATATATTTGTTATACCTCTATTTTTTTACACCATTTTTGGCAAGTGTGGGATTATTTGGGTTTAGTATACTTAAAGATACCAGCACCTGATAAATGTTTAGTATAGAGATTGGGTGGGGGACCTTATCTAGAATATACAAAACATATTGCCCAGCAATATCTTTTGAAAAAAAGGGCCATCTCAGTAATAGACATGGCCATTTCTGGCCTTAACCAGACTCTATCCCTGTAAAGGACTACCCATTGTTTAAAGACACTGTGGATGAAGGGCTGCAAGCCTTTTTCAAGGCCTTGTTTTCCCACTCGTGTGTCCTGTGTTGCAGCCTGCCATTGCTGTCATGTCCCTCTGCCAGACCTTCGGCATCAGGTCAAGTAATGTGTCTTGGATTCCTGCATCTATCCTAACTGATCCTTCTGTTCTTCAGCAACTGCAACTCGTGCCTTTGGCCCTACTATCCTGTGTTGATGGGCTAGCGGATAATATATGCCAAATCTCCAGAATGTGCCTCCTTTCGGTACACATGCAGAGGAACCTTTTGCTAAATTGTTGGTCTTCAGAGCATTCGTGCAGGAAACTCCACTAATGTATGCCTTTTGGTAGTCTCTTTGGTGAATACCTTAAACCACTTTATAAAGGATGTTACTGGGGGGAGGGAGTGTACCCTTTTTTCCTCAGCAAAAGAAAATCAAAACCTCAATCTAAAAAACCCTCTACTTCGGAGGCTCAAAGATCCTTTTTGTTTCTCCGAGTCCGCCTAGGCAAAGCCTGGATCTCTATTCCACTGTACGTCCTGAACCCCCACATCCTCCAGATTAGCAAACAAGTCCCTCACGAAGGTTCAGGTGGGTTCAAAAATTCTGGAAATCTGTGCTGCAACCGTCTCATCACTTGGAGAATCTAGACATAATCCTGGATACAGCCCTATCTAAGGTTTTTGTTCCACAGGATAAACTCCAGACTTTCCGTTCCCTTGTTTGGACTCTACATTCTGGGACCCAACCAATTCCCTTTGCAGTTACATGAGGGATTCTGGCCTTAATGGTGGCCACTTTTGAAGTAGTTCCTTATGTCTAATTTCACTCCAGACCTTTGCAATTTAACATACTGCCAGTGTGAGACATGCTGAGGTCTCTGGACCATTGCGTATGCTGGATCAACAAAACCAGGCTTGCCCTGGTTTGGAGGATCTCATGTCCAACACTGGAGTTGGGTAAAAATCCTTCCATCTACTGGTCTGGGGGGGTTCTTAGGACAAATGCCAACCTGTCAGACTGGTGAACAGTCCTGGATACTCTTTAAGTGCAAGGGACTTGGATGGCAGAAAAAGCTTGTATCTAGATCGGTGTTTTGTAAATCTGAGAAATTTGATTATCCCTTCAGCGCTGGACCTCATGGTCCTTGTGTTGCCTTCACAGGCTAATTGAATTGAAGTTACTTATATGGGACATGTAGTGAACCACTGCCATCTAGTGGCAAACATGAATGGCAGGTCTCCTCTGCATCTGTAAGCTCTCAGACAGGAAATGACTCTTGGTTTAGGAAGCTCGTCAGCCATTTTAGACTTCTATTAACTGTTGATGCAGTGTGCTTGCTTCTCTCCCAAGGGGCTTGAGACATCATCACCTGTAAGTGCCTTTCTTCTGTGTCATCTGTCATTTATGTTACACTAGTTATTCTATGTATACTGATATGCTGTTATTGTATTGTGTTTCAGTTTCACCTATAAAATAAAGTTGGATTCTTTGGTAGACAACACAAGCAGTGGGTTTCTGTTTGCTGGAGATTCTGACAAGGGTTTAGCTGTCCGTTTAGAGCCACACATAGTCAGTGTTTTGAGAACGGAACAGTCCTCATCTGCCTGCATCAAGTCTTGGACTCCCATTCTGAACCACAGATGACAGTTTGGTGTGCAGCTAAACATTTTTAGCCATGATAGTAGTAGATTATTTTAAGGTTATCCACAAAAGCTAAAGACTTTTTTCTGAGAAAATTGTTACACTTTTAAAATATACGTGACTGTATCTGATAAAGAAAATACAGCATTGAGGAACAGGAAATTATGGCCTGAAGTGTAATTGTAGCTCCAAGGCGGCAATGTAACCAGAGAAAACGTATTTACTGGAAGAAAGTTGGATTTCTGCAATGTGATAACACCTTCTGCGCTTATTACAGAACTGTGGCACATAAACTGTGACACACTGTGTTACATAAAGCCTTTATCTAGAAGTTCACTATAGGAAATGAAGACACTCCCAGAACCTCAGGTTTAACAGTTTTTGACTAGGACCTTTACAGATTATGTTGTATGCCCAGTCTCTGAATATTGTACTTTTTATGTAATGGTACTCTGTCTTACTGTGAACAGACAAGTGATGAACTAAGCTAAATAACTCTAATTATCTTATTATAGAGCCTCCAAGTTTGGATGGTGGGTCAGCAGTCACCTCTTACACTATAGAGATGGCAAAGTCTGAACAAGAAGACCGTGGTGCTGTGTACCAAGGCCCGGACCTAGAATGCACAGTCAGCAATCTGCTGCCTGGGCAGACTTATTGTTTTTGGGTAAAAGCTGCAAATAAAGCTGGGGTAAGATTTGTAAAAAAAAAAAAAAGACTGTACACCACCTTGATCTCTGTGATAATTTATTAGTTGTTTTTCTTTGTAGAATGGGCCCTATTCTGAAGCAACAGCCTTCAATACAGCTCCAGGGCCTCCAGAGAGGTGTAAAGTACCGTTATTAATCTGCAAGAGTGCAAGTTGTGTGTTGGCAAGTTGGGAGGTGAGTCTGCGTCTTGGCTTGACATTACATACACTTAAATCCAAATGTTTATTTAATATTTAATCCTCCCCCATACCTTTTCCTGTAATTAGTGAGAATGGCTCTCCAATTCTGTAAAAGGATTCACAGTATTTATCTCAAAGTTATTGCAGCTCACAGTAAAAAAAATATAAAAAAAAGAAAGAAAAAAAAGAGACTACAGCTTTAGACAAATTGATGATATAAAAATGGAATTTCTAATGATCTTCACATTTTAAATTACCACAGTAGAGAAGAATTCCAAGTATTGACATTTGGTCCAGCTTGGAGCAAAGTAACTATTCATATACCATACCTGACCAGTGCCCCTAGAAGCTGAAGTAGAATCTGCTACCACAGTGATCTCCACTTGCTTCCAAGTCCTGTGCCAAGTGGCTGCCCTGCTGCATTCTGAACACAGGTGGTCAGGCACTTGGCGCAGGCACCACTTAGAATGCTTGGCATTTTCTGAATGAATACAAAGCATTCTGATTGGATGAGGTGGAGGGGAAATTACATCAAGTGCCACCGTAGAAGCTGGAAACAAGTGGAGATCACTGGAGTAGTGGTGTCGGCTTCAGTGATTTTCAGCTTACAGGAGCATTGGTCGGGTATGGTATATGCGTAGTTACATTAGTCCAAGCTGGACTAATGTAATTATGTATACCTGGAATTCATCACATTGTCCTTCTGTTGGGCTAAAATATTCAGATGACTTGTAACTTTGTTGTTTAAAGCTTTGAGGAATACCAGCACTTGGAACAATCCAATCCACCTATGTATTCTAATTTTAGGGAAGTACATTCCTGCAAAAGACATATTTTGAGTCATAAAACTGCTCATGGGATTAGGCTGGAGAGAAAGATGTTTCTGTAAACATACACAGATTGAAGTAGCAGATCCTGCAGGCTAATAGGATAAATCCCATCTGCTCCTTGAAGGAATTTGTGGGCTGTTTCCTTGCTTGGTTTACTGCATTGTGAACTTGAAAGCCGCATATGGTTTTGCTAAATCGATCCTGTTCATGGATTTATTTTAAGCAATATATATAATATTTTACTATACAGATATTTCCAGTGTATCCTTCTAAACAGATTATACTGTAAACACCCTTTTCAAATATTAAGAGGTTTAATGGAAACCCCTTATTGAGAGAATTGTGCTGACTGCTTTTGTTGACCTCTTGTGAAAATGCTAGTTCCCTGGCTGCCATGCTGACTAGAAGCTTCAATACTAACCTGAGAAAATTAAAAAAAATAAATGTCCACACTTCTTGGCTGTATGCTTTTTCTAAGTCAGCAACTCCAAAATGGGTGTCATTGACAACCAAGAAACTCATTTTCACAAGGATGTAGACAATGACAGTCTGCACTTTCTTTTTTTAAACCTAGGTTTCCTTTGATAAGCTTTTTTCTAGTGTGACCACTGCTGACTGCCACAATACATTTACTGGGGGCGTGCGGCACCTACAGGCACAATCACATACTTGTACGTGATTGTGCCTGTATGGGCTTAGGAGGTTGCGGCACAAGTATGTTATTGAAAACAAAAAAAAAAACATTTTAGAAAATGTTTAAAAATTTAATAAAACAAGTTTAAAAAAAAAGTTGTTTTTTCTTTTTTTAACATACTATCCCGTTAGAATTGCTGATCAACGCCACACCATATGTGAAGAAAAACTTAAATTTCTTCATTTTCTAAAAAATGTGAAAAAAAAAATTACAACATCAAATTCTCCATGCCTCTTACTAAATACATGACTTTTTCATAAAGGGATCATTTTGAGGGTATTTGTACTGTCCTTGCATTTTAAGGGCCTCAAAAAATAAGAGATGCTGTCAGTACATCAGAATTGATAAATTTTCAAATATAAATACCATAGTTTGTAGTCGCTATAACTTTCACACAAACCAATTAATATACACTTGCTTGTTTTTTTTTTTTTATGCCAAAGACTTGTAGTAGAATACATTTTGGCCTAATTTAGAAAGGAATTTTTTTAAGTATGTTTTTTATAATTCATTTTACAATTAATTACCACCAAAAGAAAGCTCTATTTGTGTGAAAAAAATGTACTTGTGTACAGTGTTGCATGACGTAATTGCTAATTAAAGTTGCACAGTGCTGAATAGCAAAAGATGGCCTGGTCATGAAGGGGGTAAAATCTTCCGGAGCTTAAGTAGTAAAAATGAACCTGTGGTTTGCCTAACTGCCTCACTCCTCTGTAGCACTTATTTTAATTCCCCCACCACTTCATTTGGCCGGTGAGTTTGCAGAGGAGAAGCTGCACTAAAGACCCTCTCCCCACATGTGACAGTGGCTGTCTGACTGCCCAGTCGTTAGGTACCAGTGTTGTTACCTGAAAGGAAGGGGGTTAGGTCACATGCTCCCCATATCAAAAAGTACTATTCTCTTATTCAGGCAGCCAGAGAAAAAATAGTGGGTGGGGAGCAAAGGTAAAGTAATTGTGTAGCTAAGGATGGGACAGTTAAGTAAACCTGTTACTTTACCCTACATAGGGAAATCACAGGTTTGCTTTAAAGAGTCTTTTAAGCACTTCGGCTCTAGAGCAATGTTTTTCATTTTTTGCACACATGTAAAAATCTGCATTTTTAGCGCTAAAACTATTTAAAACCCCCAGAACATTTATTTTCTGAAAGCAGAGGAAATGTACAATAAAAAGATAGCTGTTGCAATTTTTGTCACACAGTATTTGATCAGCTCTTTAATAAACACATATTTTCAGGAAAAACTATAAAAATATAATGAATTTTAGTGCAAACACACAATATTATACCCAGTTTTTATAAATATATAAACAGTGAGGTTTTGTCAAGTAAATACATACTAAACCTGTGAAGTCTTAACATTGCATGCACCCATGATATCGTGAAAAACTACTGTACCAAAAAAGTGAGGATTTATAAACCTTCACATCTCATCATTTTAGTGTCAGCTGTGAGCTCTGGTGCTAGAATTCTTGTTCTCGTTCGATCATTAGTGGCAATACCTCATGTGTGGTGCAGTCATGGTTTACATACATGTTGCACCCTGGGTGTGTGTTTACATTTACAGCTGTGTGCAGGGCAGCAGGGGTTATGTTTAATGTCTTTGTTTTATTTTTAATATGTTTTATTGTAATTTAATTTTTTTACTTAAATTTTTTTTTTAACATTATTACTATCACAAAGAGTTAACAAACCCCCCTCTCATGGCATTGGGCAGGTGACACATTTGCATATCCTCCATCCCAGTTCAAAAAATGGTGCCCAAGCCATTTTTTTTTCTTTAACTGGGAATGGAGGACATGCACACGTGTTTGTAAATGGCACATGGCCCTATTTGTACGCTTGCATACACCTTGGGGATTTCTATCTACATTTAATATGTGGGCCAATTAAATTATGGGTGCAAGATAACTTCAAAATCTGTTGGTATTCTGAGGAACTTTAGGGCTTTTCTCAGTTGTGAGTCTTGTTTATTGAATATATGAGAATCTTTCAGTAGAAAGACATAATTTGCATACAGAGAGTCATTGAGGTATTGTACAGATTATGGGCACGGATCCTGAGGATGCGAGTTCCTTGCAAAATGCATAGATTCTAAACACCAAATACTACACAATGACCATATACCGAAGATCAATGGCCTTTTTTTTTAGTTTTTGTGATATTATACAGGATTTATATAGCAGTTATATCATTTTAACTATTGTGAAAATCAAAGTGTGTTCTTTTATCTTCTATGTGTGATATCTCAGTGGAACATATTAAGTCCCACTTCTGCCCATTCTGGATAGAAGAGGGTTTCCTTACTTATATTGTAATTTAGGGATGGTGTCCACTGAGAAATATATTTGCGTATAGAGAGCACTCCTACGTTATATTTTTAGACATATTTGTGAAGCTTATTTCATTTCTAATTCTTTCCTTGTATACACAGGTTCCTAGATGTAATGGAGCAGAAATAACTGAATACCGACTGGAGTGGGGATGCATGGAAGGTTGTATGCAAGTACTTTATACTGGTTCGTCTTCAAGCTATGAAATCAAAGGACTTTCAGCAGCTACAACGTATTACTGTCGAGTTCAGGTTTGCAGCATAGCTCCAGTTTAATAACCTGCTTTTGCTAGATATGTGGTTACTACATTTTAGTACAAAATATGAAGGTTTGTTATGGTTTCTCTTTTAGGCTGGCAACATAGCAGGTAGTGGACTGTTTGGTGACACTGCAGTTATTACTACACCACCATCAATACCTTCTGCAGTGGCTGACCTGCAGGTTGTTGACGAAGAGCTCCTGGAAACTCCTCTTCCCTCCTCATCAGAGTGCCTTGCTCTTCAGTGGACAGAGCCATGCTGCAATGGGTCAGATATTACAGGATACACTATAGAGTATGGGGAGAAGCAGCAGATCACAGTGGATAATGTTACTAACTGTATCCTCACTAATCTTATCCCTGACCGCACTTACAGGTAATTTCCTATGGAATACTTGGAAATGACAGATTTTTCTTTTTATGCCATTAATTGTCATTTATTTTACAATGCACAAAGAGAACTTTTCATTTCTGATTTGCCAAATAGATATGTTTCGCATTTTCTAAGTGAATTATTTATTATATACATTTCAGAAAAAAAACTTTTTTTTTTTTCAATCACTAAGGTTCTGTTCATTGCAGAGAGGTCATTTTGAGCATTCTTTTAGATGTGTGGATAAACTAGACAGATAAACTCACTAGAGTACAACAAACTTTCTGTTGCCCAACCAAGGTTCACTTGTCTTCCCCGTGTACTTTTCTTTTCGCGCACTGCCACTAGGAGCAAAGTGAAATAAATACCTGAAACTTTCGGTATGTATGAGCACATGAATTACTCCCTGTCTCCCATGTGTCAATGCTAGATGCTTTGCGATTGTCATATGTGGCCAAGAGAGGAGACCATGGCACCAATTTGGTGCTTATGTGGGGCCTTTTTTGTAATTTTTAATCCTCTAGACCAGGGGTCTCCTAACTTTTCAAACAAAGGGCCAGTTTATGGTCCTTCAGACTACGAGGGGCGGAGTGTGGTCAGTGGGGGTAGAAAATGTTTAGAGCCCAGCATCAGTGAGAATAAACATGGCCTCAGGGATGGTGGTCAGTAGGATGAAGACTAGTGCCCCATCATTGGTATTGGTAAACATACGTTTTATCAACAGTGCCCCTTCTTTGGTGTCATTGGGAGGAATACTGGTTCATATCATTTGGAGGAATAGTTTCCTAAGGGCTGGATAAAGACTAGCAAAGGGCCACATCCGGCTCTCAAGCCGCAGTTTGGAGACCCCTGATTTAGACTTAACAGAGCAGCTTAGGAGTAAGGAATGGTGAGTATATACTGCTGGGCTGGGAGGAACTAAGTAAACCTTTTAATTTGCCTGACATAGGCACAGTACATTTTGCTTTGAAGTGTACCTAAAACCAAAACCTTTTTTTTAGTCTAGAATAGTGTAAAGAAGGGTTGAATCCCTTGTCAAGTTATTTGTTGCTGTCTGTGTACCATTGGGAAATTACCTTTTTACTTCCTGTCATAGGCATGCAAGAAAATGTGAGAGGAAATCTACCAAAGGGAGGGGATTTCCCTTTTTAGACAGTTGTCTCTGAAACACGTATCCTCTTTGGAATATTTCCCCTTACCTCTTGGTCTGATGACAACTCTAAAATTTAGCATTTTCCCTCACATTTTTCAGTAACAATGCTCACCAGTACAACTAGAGGGATGACTCCCAGTAAGGACATAGACAGCAATAAAACTTGGGTAATGGGAAAGCGAGAAGCACTTGGCTACTTCATGCGTTGTCGTTTGAAAGCACTTGGAGTATAGTAGGCAGCTCTTCAGTCTCGGGGACCCTTTAGAGGTAGTTCCTGTGAAATCATAGAAGGAGTTTGGAAGACAAAAGTGCAACTCCCCAGTAAAGGTCCAGAGAAAACTTAATTTGTGTTTTGAAAAGATGTTCCAAGAGATTTTGGGGGCTAATGGGAGCTCCCTTCAACGGGGCTGGAAAAATAGAGAATTAGGATCTGGACAGGGCTGAGAAATCTGTAAGACAATTTGTCACTGAGTATTGTATTTATTGCCTTTTACAAATCTAGGTTGACTGATAAACCTGAACCATCATATCAAAGTTTTTTCTGTGGACGTAGTGGAGTGACCTTTTTGTCCTCCAAGCTTCTTCACTAGTAAAAAATGTAACAGGAGTTCTTATCTGTCTTCATTCTGCAAAACTCTGTACAATTTTTTAGTTTTTAAAAGACAGGTTCAGATTAAAAAAACAATTCAACAAAGGAAATTTTGTAATTATTATTATTATACAGTATTAGCGAGGGAGACAGAACATGAGACAATACAGTACAATACAATACACAGGGGTTCGAGGGCCCTGCTCTTTCGAGCTTACAATCTAGGAGGGAGGGGATAGTGGTACAGGAGGAAGTGGCTGTGGGAGATGGAGTGGTAGGAGGAATGGAGGAGATTGGTTGTTAGGTGAGGGTGGAGTAGGCTTCCCTGAAGAGATGGGTTTTTATGGTGCGCGTGAAGGTGAGGAGGGTAGGTGACAGTCTGATGGATTGGGGTAGGGAGTTCCAGAGGATGGTGGAAGTCCTGGAGAAGTCCTGCAGTCGGGTGTGGGAGGAGGAGACCAGGGAGCTGGAGAGTAGGAGGTCCTGTGAGGAGCGAAGGGCATGGGTAGGGTAGTATTTGGGTATCAGGTCAGTTAGGTAGTTTGGGGCAGCGTTGTGAATGGCTTTGTATGTCAGAGTTAGTAAATTGAATTTAATGCGTTGGGCAATCGGGAGCCAGTGAAGAGATTGGCAGAGGGGGGTGGCAGATGTGGAGCGGTTGGTGAGGTGGATGAATCTAGCCGCTGAGTTCAGGATAGACTGGAGTGGGGATAGCATTTGTTTGGGTAGGCTAGTGAGAAGGGAGTTGCAGTAGTCCAGGCGTGAGATAATGAGGGAGTGTACGAGTTGTTTAGTAGGGTCTGGGGTGAGGAGCGTGTGAGTCTTGGAGATGTTGCGGAAGTGGAGCCTGCATGACTGTTATAGTGATTGGACATAAGGTTGGAAGGAAAAGTATGAGTCCAGGGTGACACCCAGAACTTTGGCGTGTGGGGTGGGATTGAGGGTGGCGTTGCTAGTCGTGATGGAGAGGATGGGGGGGAAAACTAGGATCTTGGTTTTGGATAGGTTTAACTTGAGGAAATGGAGCGACATCCAGTCTATGTCATTCAGGAGGTGGGCGATGCGGGCGGAGAGTGAGGGGGTGAGGTGAGGGGTGGAGAGGTAAATTTGTGTGTCGTCGGCATAGAGGTGATAGTTGAAGCCGTGGGAGTGTATCAGTTTGCCAAGGGAGGAGGTGTAGATGGAGAAAAGGAGGGGTCCGAGGACAGAGCCTTGGGGGACTCCAACAGAGAGGGGTGGTGGCAGCGTTGTAGGTGACGCTGAAGGTGCGTTGCGATAGGTAGGAGGAGAACCAGGAGAGAGCAGCGTCCCTGATGCCAAAGGAGTGCAGTTTAGTAAGGAGGAGGGGGTGATCGACTGTGTCGAAGGCCGCCGAGAGGTCGAGGAGCAGGAGGACTGAGTAGTGGCAATTAGCTTTGGCGGTTAGCAGGTTGTTAGTGATTTTAAATAGGGCGGTTTCGGTGGAGTGTAGGGGACGGAAGCCAGATTGTAGTGGGTCAAGGAGGTTGTTGTCAGTGAGGTGGGCGCTTAGGCGGTTGTAGGCTAAGCGCTCAAGGAGCTTGGAAGTGAATGGCAGCAGGGAGATGGGTCTAAGGTTGTTTAGGTCAGTGGGATCAAGGGAGGGTTTTTTGAGTATGGGGGTGATGTGTGCGTGCTTTAGGGGGGAGGGGAATGTGCCAGTAGAGAGGGAGAGATTGAAGATGTGGGTGAGGGAGCGAATGATTGAGGAGGAGGGTGACTGGAATGTCTGTAAGTATTGTTCAGTTTCACAGTGTGATAAGGTTGTCATTTATTATACTATAACTGCATTACATTTTTTTTTCCCCTCCATAGAATACGAATCCAGGCCATAAACTTATTAGGAGTTGGTCCTTTCAGCTCCTATATTAAAGCCAAAACAAAACCTCCACCTCCAAACCCTCCTCACCTGGAATGTGTGGTCTTCAGTCACCAGAGCCTTAAACTTAAATGGGGGGATGGATCTTGCAAAGCTTTAGCTACAGAAACATCACTGTACAATCTACAAATGGAAGACAAACTCAGTAGGTGAGTCAAATGGCTGAGCTTTGCAGCTGACTAATGTGTACTTCATCCCTCTCATTTGTCTGCCATTAGCAGGGTATGTTTGCATGGTTACTGTTTAAGAAAACCACATAACCAGGCTTCAGTGATAGCCACAGCTAATGGACTACAAATCAACTAATTAATCTTGCAACAGTCCAGTCATGTTTGCTTATTACTTCCAGTATGTTTCATTTGTTCTTTTTCAAATTAGAGGTCAGCTTGCAAGTTCATAAGCAGTTTACTTTTTCTATAGAGCATTTACAGAGTGAGAAAAAGTCACGAACAACTGATATGGTGGCCTTTAATTACACTATAGACTTTGGCCCTGAGGTCTCCTTTATGAAAGTTCCTGCTACAGGCTCACTAACGGGTGCTTTTTCTTTAAGTTAAAACAGTTCTTCGCCCTGTTTGAAAAAATTAATCAGTCGCTACAAATAGTGTAGCTGCTGACATTGAACTAAAAAAAGGGCAATTGCCTGTCCAGAGGTTCAGAGCCAGCCTCACCCAAACCGGTTTTTCGCCGGCCTTCGTGCTCATGGAGAATCCCCATGGATGTACTCCAAGGGATGGTTTATGAAAAACAGAGCTGTTGCTGTAGGTGTATAGATGTATAAACTATAACTGAATGACAGTAGGACCAGTATTAATTCAATGAAAGCTGCAGATTTGGAAATGAGACTTTTGAATTTACATTAACATGTTAATATTTAAATGGGATTTTATTAACTTGGTTTACATAATTTTTATGCATGCAAATGAAAGCAGGAATTCTGTTGGAGCTCTTAGTCCTGCCCTTCAAATTATTGGATTGCTGTACACACCGATTTAAATATTAAATATACTTGTGTTGTGAACTGTAATAAACTACTTTGTATTATGCATTGTGTTCTTTTTTCAGGTTTTATACAATCTACAATGGTCCCTGCCATACATACAAGGTGCAAAGACTGAATGAATCCACTACATATAATTTCAGAATACAGGCATATAATGAATCTGGAGATGGGCCATTTTCCGAAGTTTTCAGTTTTGCCACAACCAAATCTCTTCCTCCAGCATTAAAAGGTATTTGCTGTAGAGTGTTATAAAGGTTATTACCAAGTAAAAAGTATTTGAAGTATGAAATGATTTTTAATTATCTAATGTGCAACTCCCAAGGATGGGTTTACATACCTCTAGTAATCTGAAAATGTATATTGCACTATTTGTATAAAATATTAAAGGCTTTTCTGTACGCAGTTTGTATACAGAGCATCCCTACAAATCTTTCCTAGGCATCTTCCACACTTCAGGTTTGGGGCAGTGAACCTTTTGTCTTTGGTGCTATAATGGCCATGGTTACTACACAAATGTGAGGATACTGAGTTGAAATTTTTCTTTTTACAAAAACGTGGACGGATCATTTACATATACCTGCAGAGCAAATGCTATGAAACATGCAACACATATCACTTTCCTTCAAGGCTAGAGAATTATTTTTTCTCAGTTGCAGTTCAGTAGCACTTACAGGTCTTGTCCATCCTCTAGTCTGTGACTGGACAGTGAAGGTAGTAGTAGCATAAAGATGAGCTCATATTTCTGTCACTCTGCTTTCTCCTTCTATCAGTATGTTCCTTATAAATGTTTTAATATAGTCGGAGCTGCATTAATTTACCGTATTTTTCGCTCCATAAGACGCGCCTAGGTTTTAGAGGAGAAAGACCAGAAACATAATATTCTGAACCAATGGACTGCAGACACAGTACAGGAGATGACCAGAGACTGCGGACACAGTACAGGGGATGACCAGAGACTGCGGACACAGTACAGGGGAAGACCAGAGACTGCGGACACAGTACAGGAGATGACCAGAGACTGCGGACACAGTGCAAGGGATGACCAGAGAATGCGGACACGGTGCAGGGGATGACCAGAAACTGCGGACACAGTGCAGGGGATGACCAGAAACTGCGGACACAGTGCAGGGGATGACCAGAGACTGCGGACACAGTGCAGGGGATGACCAGAGACTGCGGACCTTTGGGGAGGAAGGGGGAATGGGTACCTGAATTTGACAGGTACCCGCTCCCACTTCCGCGGAGTTGTCCTTCCTTCTTCCCGCGGCGGCTTCTGTGACAGCCGGGTGCCTACTGCGCATGCGCGAGAAGAGCTGCGCTTTGTGAATGGCCCGGAGCCTTCTGGGACCTGTCGTGTCCCAGAAGACGCCGGACCATTCACAAAACGTAGCGCTTCTCACGCATGTGCAGTAGGCACCCGGCTGTCACAGAAGCCACCGCAGGAAGACTGCAGTGCTGGAGCGAGGAACAGGTAAGGTCCCGCAGGAGAGAACAGCTGAGCGGCCGGCACCGATATTCTGACATGGTGGCGGCAGAAATACTGGACCGGCCGCTTTACATTCTCTCCATAAGACGCACTGACATTTTCCTCCCTTTTTTGGGGGGAAAAAAGTGCGTTTTGTGGAGCGAAAAATACGGTATATTGCTTTTATCTGAAGTTTAGCTTTAACACCCCTCCCTATTTTATCCAAAAGACAGGCATTAAAACTGTGACTGGTCAAACTCCAAAAGCATTAACTGAGCAATACTGAACACTACCAAAATTCAGAAGTGGAATTTGATTTCCTAGGAAATCCACATAGTTAAGAAAGTTAAATTAGATTGCGACCATTATCTTATGCTTATAGGCAGATATCAAATCTTGCTTTGTATGGATGATGGTCTGTTTTTGCATACCCACAATGTTTTTCTGAGAACGCTTTATAATCTTGTTTTACAGCACCCAGAATACAGCAGATTGACAGCAATTCTTGTGAAGTATCTTGGGAACCTTTGCAGCCAATGAGGGGAGATGCAATTGTTTACATCCTTCAGCTCACCAATGGAAAGGAGGTTGATCAGGTACCTGTCTGATAGTTCCTTTAATACACATACAGTGAAGGAAATAAGTATTTGATGCCCTGCTGATTTTGAATGTTTGCCCACTCACAAAGAAATGATCAGTCTAAAAATCGAATGGTAGGTGTATTGTAACACTGAGAGACAGAATAGCAAAAAAATTTAAAAAAAAATGCATGTCTAACAAATTCTGCACTGATTTGCATGTTCATGAGGGAAATAAGTATTTGATCCCCTATTATTTCACAGGATTTCTGGCTACCAGGTGTCTTTCATACAGGTAACAAGCTGAGATTAGAAGCAGTCTCTTAAAGGGAGTGCTGCTAATCTCATTTTGTTACCTGTTTAAAAGACACCTGTCCACAGGAGCAATCAAACAATCAGATTCCAAACTCTCCACCATGGCAAAGACCAAAGAGCTGTCCAAGGATGTCAGGGACAAGATTGTAGACCTACAAAATGATGGACTAGGCTAAAAAACTATCACCAAGCAGCTTGGGGAGAAGGTGACAACAGTTGGTGCAATCATTTGCAAATGGAAGAAATGCAAAACAAATCTCAGTCTCCCTAGGTCTGGTGCACCATGCAATATATCACTTCGTGGAGTGTCAATGATCATGAGAACAGTGAGGAATCATCCCAGAACTACACGTGAGGATCTTGTCAATGATCTCCAGACAGCTGGGACCACAGTCACCAAGAAAACAATTAGTAGCAAACTACGCCGACAAGGATTGAAATCTTGCAGTGCCTGCAAGGTCCCTCTGCTCAAGAAAGCACATGTCCAGGCCCATCTGAAGTTTGCCACTGAACATCTGAATGATGCAGAGGAGGACTGGTGGAAAGTGTTGTGGTCAGATGAGACCAAAATCGAGCTCTTTGGCATCAACTCCACTCGCCATGTTTGGAGGATGAATGCTGCCTATGACCCCAAGAATACCATCCCAACTGTCAAACATGGTGGTGGATACATGCTGGAACACCCATCCACAACCCATTTCCATTGCCCTGGCTGAGGGAAGAAGGTTCTTACCAAAGATTTGACGGTACACTGCCCGTCCATCGCCCCTTTGATGCGGTGCAGTTGTCTCGTCCCCTTAGCAGAAAAACACTTCCAAAGCATAATGACAATGACCCAAAACACACGGCCAAGGCAACAAAGAAATGGCTCAAAAAGAAACACATTAAGGTCCTGGAGTGGCCTAGCCAGTCTCCAGGCCTAGCCGATTGAAAATCTGTGGAGGGAGCTGAAAGTTTGAGTTGCCAAACATCAGCCACCAAATCTTAATGACTTGGAGAGGATCTACCAAGAGGAGTGGGCCAAAATCCCTCCTGAGATGTGTGCAAACCTGGTGGCCAACTACAGGAAACGTCTGACCTCTGTAATTGCCAATAAGGGATTTGCCACCAAGTACTAAGTCATGTTTTGTGAAGGAGTTCAAATGCTTATTTCCCTCATGAACATGCAAATCTGTGCATAATTTGTTAGACATGCATTGCTTTTGCATTTTTTTGTTGCTATTCTGTCTCTCAGTGTTACAATACACCTAACATTTGATTTTTAGACTGATCATTTCTTTGTGAGTGGGCAAACATTCAAAATCAGCAGGGGATCGAATACCTATTTCCTTCACTGTATATCATAAACTTTATAATGAATGCATGCCAAGTTGACCAGTAAAAGTGACATCTGAGGGAAACACTTATACTGAGAAAGTGCTTATAAAGATAACCATACATTTGTGTGGTTTAAACATTTTTCCTCAAAATAAAAAAAACCTGCAATTGCAAGGTTTGACGTGCATGTATTTGTTCTTTAACCACTTGCCCTCCTGAGGTTTTACCCCCCTTCATGACCAGACAAATTTTTGTGTTAGGGCACTGCATTACTTTAACTGACAATTGCGCGGTCATGCAACGCTGCACCCAAATGAAATTGACATCCTTTTTTTTCCCCACAAATTGAGCTTTCTTTCTGTGCTATTTGATCGCCTGTGTGTTTTTTTATTTTTTGGGATATAAAAAAAAAAAGTCCGATAATTTTGAGAAAGAGACAATATTTCTGACTTATTAAATATGTCCAGTAAAAAAATTTAGAAAATCAAATTTGGTAATTGTACGCTAAAATGTATTCTGCTACATGTCTTTGCTAAAAAAAAATCCCAATACGTGTAAACTGGTTTGCATGAATGTTATAATGTTTACAAATGGTGGTGTATATACTGGGATTTTTTTTTATTTTTTTTTTTCACTGTCACACTGCTGTGGATGGCTGTGCTGTGCACAGCCATCCACAGCAGTGTGCCCGAGCTGACAGGGAGGAGGACTGTTAGTAAACAAAACAGTCCTCCTTACCATCAGAGATCCTTGGAAATCACTGGGCACCAATGAGTAATTACCGGCCGGGGCCTGGTGATTGGCAGACGCAAAACTGCGAATCATGTATATATACATGATTTTGCGCACCGCTGCCACCCTGTAGCGGTATTTCAAAATTGTGTGTCTTACTAAAATTCCCTGTCTGCAGAGTGGTAAAACTCCTGTGATTTCACTGCAGAACAAAAAGTATTTCCACTCTGTTATAGAGAAAGGAAAAAAAAAGTGGATAACTAATGGGTCTACTGGTAGTTAACAGATAATATAACTGTAATTACTGTGTGAATATTAGTGTCAAACTGATATATATATATTTTTTTAATATGTTAAAAAAATTATAGAATTCACAGGATTTCCTATTACATAGACAATTACCAAGTTATCTAATTGCTGAAGACAAGTGCAATGAGAGACCTTATTATTATAGACTGTTTGCAGGAATGCATGCAAAATAATATAGAAAAGCCCCATGTAATTAGAGTATCATCGGTAACAAACTAAAAGCCTAAACCAAAAGGCAGACTGAATCTTAGAAGTCATTTTTGCTTTTGCCCATGGTTGCAGTTTAAAGACGCCATTCAAAAGATTATGAAATTACTATAGTTTGTGTTGTTATTTTGTAATGTTTCTAGTGACATTTCTTTCTTGTTTAATCAGGTATACAAAGGAACAGACACCTCGTACTCTTTCACAAACTTTCAAACAAACTGTGAATACCGTTTTCGAGTTTGTGCTGCACGGCAGTACCAGGACACCCACGGATTGCAAGAATTGTGCGGTCCCTACAGCCCAAACTCCACATTTTCATCTCAAAGACAAGAGCTAGATTTGCCTTGTGCTAACACTGCGTCAGATGCCATGAAAATCAAGAAGAAGCCTCTCAGCGATGAGCAGTTTGCCTTTTTGCTTCTCCTCGTGTTTGCACTTGTTGCATTCCTCTTTGCCATCATCATCCAGTACTTTGTAATTAAGTAGATTTTAAGTGCCGTGCTCCAGAGATTACCCTTACAGATTTTTTTCAATATTTATGTTTAATTATTCTAATTAAATTTATAGATGGAAATGATTGTATTATATATAAGTGCATTTCCATTCTTGCTGCTCACTCATTAAGAGGCTGGATTAGTAGAATCCTCCTGTATGTGGAACATAAAACATCATGCAACTCTTAGAGAGGGAACTGTACAATCCTGTGTTCTAGAGCCATGGTGTTAAATGCCTTAAAACACACTCAAAGGTCAAGACGGTGCTCCTCGCTTATGTAATGGACCATTTGCTTTAAAAGCATGTCCCTTTTCAAATGTTCAGCTTTGCATGGCATTGCCTACAAAAAAAAGGATCAAGTTTGTTACTTAAGCGTCCATGTCTGTATTTATGCTGACCTGTGGCCTTAGTGGAGAAGCGCTAAATCAAACTGCACCTTTATAAAACAGACATGGTAGCATTTACAGGTATTTAAAGTGTTGGATGAAGAGCATTATGGTATACCATTAATTAATTTTGCTTGGCAAATATTCTGCATTGCACAGCTTTTAATCCACTTCTTTTCTTCATGGTCTTTCTGAAAATAAATTAAATTACTGATAATTTTGTAAAGGACAAGTAAACCTAACATAAATTTGCATTCAGGTAAAAGTTTTTCATGCTACTCCGATATGTAAAAGGTGTCATTGCTGCATGTATTTTGAGACAGTTGGCATTGCTTGTGGTGTTCAGCCTGTTCTGTGTTTTCAGCCATTTTGGGTAAAAAGGCTCACCAGAAGTTTCTTGCTGTACCTTACAGTGAAATGGCAAATAGAAAGTCACCAGTGTGTAGAACTACAACTTCAGGTTTTTTTGTTTCTTGTTCTTTTTTATGTTCGAGTCTATTAACAATATTGCTCTTTAAAAAAGTGACCTATAATGCAAATTAGTTCACCATTTAAGCAATCAGCATTTAAAATCAATTTTTGTTAAGCTGATCTATTTAAGTTGGGGAGTCAGTGAATCTATTTTATTGTATTAAATTGAAGGGAATTTAGTAGAAGCTCAGTTGGAAATTATGCTTTTGTTTCTTGCTCAAAGAATTCCTTTAACCTATGTTTCGTTTTTAAACTCTTGCAAATGTATAGTAACGCAGGAGTCTACTTTGTGTTCGCTAATTCAGAAGCAAAGTGAGTGATAACTTACACTTTGAAAACAAAATACAGATGTTCTCTTGCGAATGCAGTGTTGCCAAGCCCTCTTGCTAACTGGCCTCCTCCACTTTAGTGTCTTTCTGTGGCTGTTGTCAGTGTAAAATTTATAGTTGTGAAGAGCATTCGGGAAGACTGTTACGAAGCACTGTGATTATTTTTATTGAATAATGAGGTGTGGAGTTGTAGGGCTTGTTCACACTTCTGCACTGTAAGCTGCATGCAGTTTCATTGCGGGTCTAACAGGACTTTGTACATGCATTGTAGCATGTTTATTTTAATTAGCATTGGAGGAGGTTTTACACTTTTTTTTCTTTAACTTAAATGAGAAGTTTTATGTTCATGTTGTGGATGCATGATACAAGCATTGTATGTAAGCATTCATTTTTCTGGGCTTAATTGCAACCCCTTAGCATGATCTGACTAAAGCATATACAGTTGACAGCGTTGCAGTGCTGTGATCTACCTCCATTCACTTCAGTTTATTTTTGTAGTGCCC
Source organism: Staurois parvus (assembly GCF_062004578.1). NCBI lineage: Eukaryota > Metazoa > Chordata > Amphibia > Anura > Ranidae > Staurois > Staurois parvus. The sequence goes on along the minus strand of NW_028318464.1, from coordinate 960,334 downwards.
TCTGGCTTACGTGCTGTGGAGGCATGCATGAACTGCAGGATCCGCACAAGTGTGAACAGGTGAAAGCAAGCGTTTAGTACTGGGATTGCTGGCTTTATTCAGCTTATGTAGTCTGCCACAAGTAATGTATCAAGAAAGGTATAATATGTCCTAGTTAAATGGTATAGTCATTTTTTTTCTTTCTTGTGTGCAAATAGCCAATATGATTTAGCTTCACTTCTTGTGCTAGAAATTCCACAGGAAATGAGAGAATCCCTCTTAAGTTGAGGGAAGTTCCCCTTGTAGATGTCACCCATACATCTGTCCCCACGGGATGACATCTCTAAAATGTTGGATTTCCCCTCCCTGTTTGTCTTGATGACAGTTGTAACAAAGCGGACACAGATGGCAATAAAAACTTGACAGAAGGTCTATTGCTTCACCAGTCAAACGAAAATAAAAGGTTTTGTCATTACATACACTTTAATTACATTTGCTGTCAGTATCTAAAGCAAGGTTGAGCAACTAATGGTTTCAGAGATGGACAAATCCCAGGAGTCTTCTAATAAAAAAGAAAAAAAATTACTGTTCACTTCTAAAATTTTGTAGTCTTTTTTTACTATTATTAGTGAAAGCAAGTGTTCTATAGCATCATAAAATGCATTTTGGCTTCTAGATTTAGTTGACTGTAACAGCTATCTAACAGGTTAACAAGGGTTTCACTTACCTGCATGTGACTCTTCAGAGTCTGACAGAAGTCTTTGGTGCATTCTGGGGTTTGCCAGTAGGATATCATAAGCAATAAGCATGGTTGCTCACATCCTTATGGATAAAGATGATCGCAGGGTAATGCAGACATTTTATAAGGAGCTTTATAAGGAGCTTCTTGAAGAAAATCTATATATGTGACAAACTGAAAGTGTAGGTAGTCATACATGGTGTCTATAAAGGATTTAGTTCAGTACGCTTGTGTAGGTATCCAGTCTTTTAGTACCTTCTGTTGTCGATACTTCACTGTTAATTGAAGAGCCCAAACTGTGTTGTAATCAAATGTCCGTTTTATAGGCTAATATTCTAAGGCTCATTCACACTTGCAAGAACCTGTGCAGCAGGCATACTCTGTAATCTATTCAGTGCTCTAGAATGTTATGTATTAAAATTTAAATCAGCCTGCTTTTGTGACTTTTGCAAATGCAACTGTTATAATCCCTGCAGGACTCGGCTTTACAGTAAGGAAACAGGCACATTGTCTTAGATAATTTGACAGTAATAACATGAAAAAAAAAACTTTAATACTCACCCTAACCACAAAAACTACAACTACCTTTTATTTAACATTTTTCACATGGTTTACTAACAAAGTTGTGTATGCCTTTAAAAGAAATCTTTAGCTCAACATGGGGATTGCCCCCTTTTCAAATAATTTTTTTGGCTAGAGCTTTGGATACTTAGAATGGTTTGATACTGGCCTAAATCTAGAGATCTGAGTAAATCAACCCCAAGCTAAGCAGTTTCTATCATTACTTTCTCTGTTACCTTTAAAAGTAAAGGCTGATCTTTGCAGACAATTTTGGCCATCGCCGACCTGGATCAGGCTGATCAGGGCAGTTAGAACTGTAATTACAAATGATAGGAAGCACTAGAATTGGAGAGGTTAGCAGTGGAAGGCTCCTTGCAGCTCAAGCGTTTCCTTCGATGTATACAGTTTAATAAGGCTGTTATGGCTTGATGACACTTATATTTTGTGTTGATAGCTAACTCTTATTTTCTTGTCAAATGTTTAAAGAACAAGTGCACTTTCAGACAAAGTGCACTTATTCTGTTTGCCCCTTTAAGCTGAATTAACATATTCCACCCTCCCCCTCCAGAGATGTATACTTGCCTCCACTGAACAGCTGGGGCCTCAGGGAAATGTTTACATCCCATGCAACAAATGCTCTGTCTTTTGACCTGTGAGGTAGAGCCCCTATAGGGCTTTACTGTACAGGTGTGACCAGAAGACAGAGGAATTTTAATTGAAGTATTTTAATACAAATGAAAGGGCCTGTCATATGCACTTTTCAAGAGTGTCTACTATACTTGCCCTTTCTGCTTCCTTCCCCTAGCTATAGAAGCTGTACTATGTCCTCCATTTATGAAATGCTTTTCATTCAATGAAGCTAGACCAGCAATGGGCAAACTACGGCCCGGCGGACCTTGTAATCCGGCCCGCGGAGCGTGATACAAAAAAAAAACAGCCAGGGCAGGCAAACATTGGCTGTCAGGATGTGTGTAGGCGGGGCAGCGTGACGAACGTGAGGGGAGCTAGGCTCCTCTCACAGTCCGCCCTGAAGACCGGAACGGCGCAGGACGCGTGGAGCAAAGGTAAGTAAATTGACACAGGGGGGACTTTGCTTACTACTTGGGGGGAATAGTACTATGGGGGATGAAATACTATATGAGGGATGAATTACTATAGGGGGGATGAATTACTATAGGGGGGATGAATTACTATATGGGGGATTAATTACTATGCTTGCTTCATCTACTCTTGGTCCGGCCCCCGGGTCCAATATATGAACCCATTGCGGCCCTCAAGTCAAAAAATTTGCCCACCCCTGAGCTAGACAGATGAATGAAAGGTCTTCCTCTATTCATAGATGGGTTTTCATTAGCAGGAGCTATTGTGCAGCTTCTGTGAATGGAGGATGGGAAAAGGGCAGCACAATTGGTACTCTTGCATGTGACAGGCCCCTTAACTCATATTAACCCCAGAGGGTCTCAACTAAAACCACAGTCTATGGCACTAGGGACACTTTGCATTGATTGTAAGCAACAATCTTTTTGCTGATTTTTACTTTTAACTTGGGCTTTGACAAATATGTGCAGATTTCAAATGTCTTTCATTGGCCAAATAACTTATCAAGCCTCATATAATGCATTTGGGTAAATTTTCTGCAGTTGCAAGAGTAACTGCCAATTTCCTTGTTTTCATACACTGTCATATTTTTGAGCTATAACAAAAGTCAACTATTCCAAAGATTTGAGTGAGAAGGTGAAAGTGCAGTTCTTTTAAGAGATTTCATTCTAAATGTAGCTTATAAAATGATTAGAGTTTAATTAACTTTATTTGATTTTTCATCTATTCCCATAGGACAGGATTGGACAACAGGCAAGGAACTAGGGAATATGTCCTCTTTACTGATAGGTGAATTGGCTACCAAACGTTTTCGATTTGTCCAACCCTGCCTTAGTACTCACTTGAATGGTATATTATTATTATTATGCAGGATTTATATAGCACCAACAGTTTGCTCAGCGCTTTACAATATAAATGTACACAGAACATTTTGGTTATGTTTTGGATGAAGTATGCAGGAATTGGAACCCTTCTTAGAGTTTTTTTTATTGCTCTCCGTCGCCCCTTGGGAAACGAGTCCTTTTTGTGCTGGAACCATTGTTTCTGAAATTGAAAGGGATGGGAAATGCAAAATTTATCACTGTTAGCAGATCCGACATGGAAGAGAGATCTTGCAATGGGGACACCTGTTCTGGTGACAATTGTCTAAGAGGAGAATTCCCCACACCTTGCAGATCTGGGACAAGAAGTGAAGGAAAATCTCTCCAAAGGGACACAAAGCAACCTTTCCTTACTTTATCAAAAAATAAAATAAAAGGTTTGGGCTATACATACTTTAATCTGAAGAATGGTTATCTATGCATTAACCTTGTGGTCCAGAGTTTCATTGCAGTCTTCTGTAACCTGTGAAAACTGCAGTTTATTTATGTCATTTCATGAAAGGAAAGCAGTGACATTAACCATGTGCTTTAGTAGCATCAGCCTCCACTGAAATAAACCACAGCAGTGATGCCTGTACCCTCAGGAGCCTAGAAATATCTAGGCTTGTCTAACTTTTATGTTGCTAATTCCTAGTGAATATTGGCATTACGTTAGTACAGACCAATGCTGCTCTAGTTTGGGAGTATGCCTTTTTAAATTTCCCTAAAGCATATCTAAAACAAAAAACTAATATACAGTCAGGTCCATAAATATTGGGAAATCGACACAATTCTAACATTTTTGGCTCTATACACCACCATAATGGATTTGAAATGAAACGGACAAGATGTGCTTTAACTGCAGACTGTCAACTTTAATTTGAGGGTATTTACATCCAAATCAGGTTAACGGTGTAGGAATTACAACAGTTTGCATATGTGCCTCCCACTTGTTAAGGGACCAAAAGTAATGGGACAGATTAATAATCATAAATCAAACGTTCGCTTTTTATTACTTGGTTGCAAATCCTTTGCAGTCAATTACAGCCTGAAGTCTGGAACGCATAGACATCACCAGACGCTGCGTTTCATCCCTGGTGATGCTCTGGCAGGCTTCTACTGCAACTGTCTTCAGTTCCTGCTTGTTCTTGGGGAATTTTCCCATCAGTTTTGTCTTCAGCAAGTGGAATGCATGCTCAATCGGATTCAGGTCAGGTGATTGCCTTGGCAATTGCATAACATTCCACTTCTTTCCCTTAAAAAACTCTTTGGTTGCTTTTGCAGTATGCTTTGGGTCATTGTCCATTTGCACTGTGAAGCGGCTTCCAATGAGTTCTGAAGCATTTGGCTGAATATGAGCAGATAATATTGCCCGAAACACTTCAGAATTCATCCTGCTGCTTTTGTCAGCAGTAACATCAATAAATACAAGAGAAGCAGTTCCATTGGCAGCCATACATGCCCACGCCATGACACTACCACCACCATGCTTCACTGATGAGGTGGTATGCGACGGATCATGAGCAGTTCCTTTCCTTCTCCATACTCTTCTCTTCCCATCACTCTGGTACAAGTTGATCTTGGTCTCATCTGTCCATAGGATGTTGTTCCAGAACTGTGAAAGCTTTTTTAGAAGTCTTTTGGCAAACTCTAATCTGGCCTTCCTGTTTTTGAGGCTCACCAATGGTTTACATCTTGTGGTGAACCCTCTGTATTCACTCTAGTGAAGTCTTCTCTTGATTGTTGACTTTGACACACATACACCTACCTCCTGGAGAGTGTTCTTGATCTGGCCAACTGTTGTGAAGGGTGTTTTCTTCACCAGGCAAAGAATTCTTCGGTCATCCACCACAGTTGTTTTCCGTGGTCTTCCGGGTCTTTTGGTGTTGCTGAGCTCACCGGTGCGTTCCTTCTTTTTAGGAATGTTCCAAACAGTTGTTTTGGCCACGCCTAATGTTTTTGCTATCTCTCTGATGGGTTTGTTTTGTTTTTTTCAGCCTAATGATGGCGTGCTTCACTGATAGTGACAGCTCTTTGGATCTCATCTTGAGAGTTGACAGCAACAGATTCCAAATGCAAATAGCGCACTTGAAATGAACTCTGGACCTTTTATCTGCTCATTGTAATTGGGATAATGAGGGAATAACACACAGCTGGCCGTGGAACAGCTGAGAAGCCAATTGTCCCATTACTTTTGGTCCCTTAACAAGTGGGAGGCACATATGCAAACTGTTGTAATTCCTACACCATTCACCTGATTTGGATGTAAATACCCTCAAATTAAAGCTGGCAGTCTTCAGGTAAAGCACATCTTGCTTGTTTCATTTCAAATCCATTGTGGTGGTGTATAGAGCCATAACTGTTAGAATTGTGTCGATGTCCCAATATTTATGGACCTGACTGTATTTCAGTCCTTAGATTTGGTGTCTGTTTTTTTACTCATGCTTTTTTCTCCTTTTATTTTCACCTGGAAATCTTTCAAATAAAACACTTCCTGGCCTGGACTTTTAAATATGTCTGCCTTTGTTCATCTCTGCATAGGGATAGGGAGACTAGTAATTTACTGAAGGGAGATAGCATTTTCTTAATGCTTCAGTTCAGCTTGCAGGAAATGGCAAGGACACTGCATTTCTGGCAAGATCAACAGGTATTTTTGGACTTGCTGAAAAAGCTTTCTTAAGGCTAGGTTCACACAGGCATGGCAGCCCATTCATTTGAATGGTCGTTGTGCCTCTTCCAGAAAGACAGCAAAAAAGGTTCATGCAGCACTGTAGAAATTGCAGCCCGTACGGCAACCATAATTACAGTGCGGTTCCCAGTGTGGGAGCGATTTCCAGTGCATGTAGCATGCTTTTAGGGTTAATGGCACCCACATGGATCCAATGCATTTTTCTGAGCAGGTGTTAGCGGCTGCGGGAACAGGTGCTGACCCGCAGCAGGAAACAACTGCACAGATGTTAACCAGGCCTCAAAATGAATGCAGTCACCACATCTAAGGACTGGTAAGCTGCAATTTAATGGGATAGATTTACTCAAAATTGTTGAGTGGAAAATCTGGTGCAGCTTGCATAGAAACCAGCCAAGCTGAAGTTAGAAGCTGATTGGCTACAATGCACAGCTGTACCAGATTTAGCACTCTGCTGTTATAGTAAATCAACACAATGTGTTTTTGTTTTTGAATTTAGTTATCCTTTGATCTTCACGTTTTCTCCATTATTATCATAAATGTCTTGGCTGTGTACTGCATTGGCAGCCACTAGCCAGTTTACGTACTATTCATTTAGGCATTAATTGTTCAGTTTCCATGGCTGAGTGTAATCTTCCTACAGAATAATGCTTGTACCACTGCAGTGTAGTTGACCTTAAGATCCTTCTCTATAGCTGGACTTTGTATCTGTTTTTATTATTTTGGCCTGCTTTGCATTTCATGTGCTAGAAAATGTCTAAAATGTCTGTGCTTCTCAAGAATATATTGCAGCACTTTCTGAAAAAGCACAGATGTATCTTCTTGGAGGAAAAAAAAGTGCATTTATTATAAATGTTACACTATTTGGCTCAAACTGAGCAAATGTTTTTATACTGTCTGTAATCTAAAAAAAAAAAAAAAAAAAATTAAACCGCACGTTTTTTAAGAGTTGCCCATATTATGTATTATCTACTAACCTAAATATTTTTACATATAAGATGTTTTTGTAAGAAATTATGCTGAAAATATATAAATATATATATATATAAATATACATTCCATCACTTTATATTTGAGATTTTTTTCAATCTCTCACAGTGTACCTTTTTTTTTTTTTTTTTTTTATTTAGAATACTTTATATTGGTTTTAAAACACAGATTACAACTGTGTTAGCATAATTTGCATAATGTTAAAATTATGTTTCAAGAAATTATAACTAGGAGGTCCGACGCCTCACTTTTATAACATATTAAAAAATAATTTGCAGTTCTACAGTGAAATTATTTGTAGATAAATATTGTAGTGCTAAGAACTGAATGCTAATTATATTTGTCTCGGGCAGTCTTGTTGAACGATCAACAATTTGCAGTTGTGCAAAAACATACGCTAAAGAAAAATCTGTATTTATGTGCATTGGATGAAACCTATTACATGGTTTATGTATTTCTCTGTTTCATGTCAATCATCTTTGAATATTCCTGCATATCATTTCATGTATGAAAATTTTATAGAGACGTGTATTGCCACTTTCTTTTCAGTAGATGTATGGTGCAATCTAAAAAAAAAAAAGAAAACTTTCTCCACAAATATACTCTTTGTATGGTATTTTATTTATTTTTGATTTTCAACATCATAAAAAGTGTAAAGTTTGAATGTACTGTCACCTGTAGCATAAAAAAAATACGGTCTCTAAGTGAAAATCATTTTCAATCCTTTATAATCATTTACTAACTCTACTGTGATGTTCCATCTTGTAAGGAACGGGTTCAATTCATTTTGTGTGTGTGTGTGTGTGTGTGTGTGTGTGTATATATGTGTGTGTGTGTGTGTATGTCAGTCTATGCATAAGTTTTGTACACACATCAATCTTTTAGTCTACAGGCATGTTTACAATTATTCCATTTTTGTTTTTACATTTACTCATTTTATATTTAAATTTGCTATATTTCCATTGCCAAAGGCTTTTTTTTTTTCTCTTCAGAAACCCACCTTATGACCACCCACCAGACACATTAGTTTTGGTTTTTTTATAAATATATATATATATATGTTCATAAATAACATTTCAGTTTTTAGTATGCATTTTTAAACAAATCAATATTAAATTTAAAAAAAGCTGTTAAAGTTACTGATTACATTAGTACACTGCCATTCATTTATACTGGATATCAGTGGCCACATTTTATTAAGTGATGAGCTGGGATTGATAGTTTCTGTATTTTACAAAGATAATTCTGTAAAAAAAAAAAAAATAGTAAAGTAAATAGAGAAACATTAGTCCCATTTTGATCTTAATGAATATGGTTTAGTTTTTTCATTTACCGGTTATTATACATTCCAGTTTTATGTACTTTTAGTGGTGTTCTTGTTTAGATATATGTTGCTTTGTATTTTTCATTGTAATATTGGGTATCTTCTACAATATAAAGATACCTTGCATATGTATTACTAAATTGTTACTATAAAATAGATAATATATTTAATGTCTAATAAAAAGTATAAAAACCGTTCTACAAAATGTTTGCCTATTTGAATTTTGTAATTATATCAGGTTTTTGTTTTTTTTTTTTTCATTTTTTTCTTAACCGTAAATACAAGAATTGTATTTTTTTAGCAAAAAAAAAAAACATCAAGCATATCTAAACCCAAGAAAAAAAAAATGGTGGCTGCATTAGGGTGGCTTCACACCTTTTCACTCTGGGGTATTGGATTAGGCAGGCCATTCATTTAAATAGGCTGCCAATTTAACAGAGCAGATGAAAAATGTGCCTGCAGGGTTTTGTTTTTTTTTAATGTCCTCCAAACACGCAATGGTGCTTTTAAGTGTGTTGTGGTCAGCTAAAACACGTGCATAGAGTAGAGATGGATTAGAACCTCTGTTTTATTGCTATCTGTGCCTCCATTAAGGAGATTCGCCCTCTCCATGTGTCCTGTTTACCATCATCATTGAAAGTGCAAGTAAGAAAAAAAACAAATCCCAAATTTTGGGTTGTCCCAAGAAAGGTATAAGAGGGGATATCTTCCAGTGGGGAGACACTAGTTCTGATGACCTAGGGGGCCCCAAAGAATTCCCTTAATTTGCAGGGATTTCCTCCTGCTTCTTGTTTGGCTATGGATAGGAAGTGAAATCTCTACGATGGGACACAGATTGCAAAAAAAAAGAAAAAATTGACTGGGTATAATTCTCCCTTGATCTATCCAAAATGGAAAAAAAATTTTTTGCCTATAGTTCTACTTGAAACCTAGAGTTAGCCTGTGTAATTCTTAAAATGCCCATTTTCTTCTCTCCTACACCTCTACTCAATTCCACCCAAATTCTATTGAAAAAAAAAAAATCGATATTGCACCACCTGGTGAATGCAGCACGGTCATGTATTCCGGTATTGTGGAAGTCCCCCAACCCTCCAATAATACAATAATAGATTAGGAGGGTAGAGAATATTAAAGTGAAGGAACGTCTGACAAGCACAATAAAGGATTAATATGAAAAATGTTTAAATACATGGTTCTATTAGATAAAGTTCTCCTGTATGGGTGACTTTAACCGTCTATGCAGTCCTTTGCACACGGGCATTGT